>NC_136265.1:46587193-47024693 GCF_964187855.1 Myxine glutinosa
TTCTCTGTCGGAAAACATGGACCAACTTCTATCAACTCATCCAAACTCTCTCTTCCTCATATGTGGCGACTTCAACTGTCATCATGCCAGTTGGCTGGGTGTGGGTTCATCTCTCACCAGCCATGGCACCTCAGCAAAGGACTTCTGCGACTCATTGGGACTGACACAATCTGTCAATTTCCCGACCCGGATCTCAGTCAATGGAGTATCTTCTCTTCTGGACGTGGTTATGACTAACTTCCCTGCAAATGTCTGCTGCTCTTCTTCTGCTCCAATCGGTTCTTCTGATCATGTGCTTGTTAAAGTGGACATCTCACTGGCCATTCTCAGAGAGCCTCCTCAGCGCCGACGAGTCTGGCATTTCACTCAGGCCGACTGGCACGGTCTGCAAGCAGCCATCAATCAACTGGACTGGTCTCCCATCTCTAATGCCTCTGACATCAATTCTTCCTGGGAATTCTTCCAAAGCAAACTGCTCTCTCTCATGCACAGATTTATCCCATCTCGTCTTCAGTTGTCTTACCCTTCCTCCCGTCCATGGTACACTGAATCTTGTGGTGAGGCAGTTGCCCTGAAACAACTTGCCTTTGCGTCTTGGAAGGCAAATCCAACTGAAGGAAATCTCAGTTCCTTCCAACAAGCTCGAAACAAGTGTGTTTCTACCCTCAGGAGTGCCAGGAAGCACTATCTCTCCACACTCAAGATTGAACTCTCAAACCTGTCTCCTTCCTCCAAATCCTGGTGGCGGCTGGTCAAATCCGTTTCTGGTGTTTGTTCCCCCTCCATCCCCTCCCTTACCTCAAATGGCTACACAGTTGACACCGCACGTGACAAAGCCGAATGCCTCAACTCTGTGTTTGCCTCCAAATCTTGTGTCCCAAACCCATCTCTCTCTGTTCCCACCTTTCCCAGTCGAACCCAACTGCTCCTGGACTCTGTGTCCTTCTCTCCTGACAAGGTGGAGAAGTTTTTTATCAAACCTCGACTCTGATTCTGCAACTGGACCAGATGGCATCAGCCCTCGGGTCCTAAAATCCTGCTCTGCCGCTCTATCTCACCCTCTCTCTGTTCTTTTCACCCTCTCTTTTGCTCAAGGTCATCTGCCAGCATCTTGGAAATCAGCAAACATTACCGCTTTACACAAAAAAGGTGCAAAAACAGATCCTTGCAACTACAGACCAATCAGCCTGCTCCCAATTATCAGCAAAGTCATGGAATCAATCATTGCTTCGGATATCAAATCCTTCCTCTTCTCCAATGGCTTGATCTCTGATCATCAATTTGGATTCAGACCAGGTCATTCTACTCTGGACATGTTGCTTCTGCTGTCTCAACAATGGATGGAGGTCCTCAATGCCAAACAGGAAATCAGAGCTGTCTCACTTGACATATCACGTGCCTTCGATATGGTCTGGCACCCAGCTCTGCTCACCAAACTCACCTCCTATGGTATTCAGGGAATGCTTGTGGATTTCCTCTCTGGTCGTAGGCAACGTGTGGCCCTGAATGGATTTCTCTCATCTTCCCTTCCTGTTCTGGCTGGAGTTCCCCAAGGTAGTGTTCTGGGCCCTGTGCTATTTCTGGTCTTCATCAATGATCTCTCTGACTCTCTGGAAAATCCTCTCTATTTCTTTGCTGATGACTCCACTATCTGCCGCTCCATTCCTCATCCCTCAGATCGGCAGTCTGCAGCCTCCTCACTCTCTGCAGACCTGGACAAAATCACAGACTGGTCAAACAAGTGGAACATGTCTTTCAATCCTGACAAATCTCACACTCTTACAATGTCTCTCCGAAAGGACCGACTGGAAAACCCTCCCATCTACTTTCTCAACAATCCTCTCCAAGAAGTTCTGTCGCTCAAGCTTTTGGGTCTCACTATCTGCCATGATCTTTCTTGGGAAAACCACATTTCCAAGCTGGCCTCCAAAGCCAGTCGCCGACTGGGCATCCTCCGTCGTGCGAAGTCCTTCCTTGGCACACCTGAGCTCCTCACCACATACAAGGCTTTCATCCGCAGCTCAATGGAATACTGTTCCCCCCTCTGGGCTGGTGCTCCTGCCTCACACCTTGCTCGGCTTCACGCTGTTGAGGCCAAAGCTTTCAGAATCATTGGAATCTCCTGCGATGAAGCCAACTCCGAGGGCCTTTCACTCACTCACCGCAGGCAGGTTGGTGGTCTTTCTGTCTTCTACCGACTCCTCTCCGGCCTTGCTCCCCCAGCTCTCTCTGTGCTCTGTCCCCCCAATATTCCTTCAGGTCGCACAAGATCTGCCTGCAACCCTCTTATGGTTAAACTGCCAAAGTCTAGGCTCTCTGCTCACTTTCACTCTTTCATTCCCCTTTTCTCCCGCCTCTGGAACAAACTCCCCCACTCCCTTCAATCCCACTCCTCCCTCCAGGTCTTTAAAACAGCTGTTCACCACCATCTCTTATCTTCCCCCATCGAAAACCTTGATCTTTTCTACCCCCGGTAATTCACCCCAGAGTCCTTGCAGTGTTCATATGTTTTATTCCTCTCCCACCTCCCCCCAAGTCCTCCCGATGTCCCTGCTCTCAAATGTTGTGTTTGTGTCCTTCCCCCTCTCTCCCCATCTTGTCTGCCGCTCCCCTTGTTTTTTGTGTTTTGTGTGTCGGTTTGTCTTTTTGTG
Source organism: Myxine glutinosa (assembly GCF_964187855.1). Taxonomy (NCBI): domain Eukaryota; kingdom Metazoa; phylum Chordata; class Myxini; order Myxiniformes; family Myxinidae; genus Myxine; species Myxine glutinosa. Next base: position 46,589,845 of record NC_136265.1, read on the forward strand.
TGATTAATGTTAGCTCTTTCACGAGCCTCGATCTTGTATACAAAAAAAGAAGAAAAAAAAGAAAAAAAGTGTACAAGAAGGTATAAATAAATGAATGACATGTTTATCTTACCATTTATTCGGGGTAAAATTATTACGGAAGTGTACCAAGCTGTTTTACTTGCAATTTGCAAAGTGCCCTCCCCCGTGATCGATGCACAATTGCAGCCGAGCAGGCACAGAGTGGCACACACGCTTGCAGAGTTCGATATCAATTTCCTCAAACTTTGCAGTGATTTGAGCCTTCAATTCCTGAATGGTACGAGGCTTTTCACGATAAACAAGGTCTTTCATGAGCCCCCAAAGAAAGAAATCTGGAGGTGTAAGGTATGGGGAGCATGCCGGCCACTCGATCGGACCACTGTGGTGTGGCCGATCCACTTTCCGGGATTTACTTACACTTCCGTAATAATTTTCCCCCGAATAAATGGTTAGATAAACATGTCATTCATTTATTTCTATCTTCTTGTACACTGCAATACAAATGGCAAACAAACAATCAACTGACAGAAATATATATATAAACAGAAATCGGGCGCTACTTCTGACTCACCCTGTATATGTATACACATATACACACACACATATATATATACACACACAATTTCCCCGTGACTTTTACCACAATAATGGAGAATCAGAAAATTACTATATTCTTCTGTATAACTTCATACTATAAATAATTTGCAGTACACACAATCACGTTCATTCATCTTATTGGGCCACCGTGCTGAAATGAGCTATCAGTATGGATGTTGCTCGAGTCATCAGTTCAAAGGTATCATCAACTTTATATAATTGCACATCTGAGGATGGATATTGTAAAGTTGGCTTCACTATCACTGTGGATTTCTAATGAATGAAAAAGTTAAAACTGTACCACCATAAGTATGTGGGAGGTGTCGTGCCACAGCTTTGGAGGAGGGGTGTATTTGAAAGAATGGGCAAGGAGGAAGGATTATGCAGGGGTATGTTGAAACATGTATCTTCTGTGCAACACTACGGAAGAGTCTGAGTGGTGGGGTATAGGAGGGTGGGGTTCGTGGGAGGGGGGCAACTACAGCTAAAGGCAAGTTTGGGAGAATTCATACCTCTGCTGCCAAGTGGTCATATCTGGGCTCTGGAATTAAATTGCCAACACCATCCCAGCCAAGATCTTTATTTAATCTGGGTGTGTGGCTCCAGGAAAGCTTTAATTATTTTTTGCCACCTCTGAAATCTGCTATCTTCGCAGAACAGGTTTAGCCTCGGGTCACAACTGATCTAGCAGGTTCTTTCAGTCACATGGCACGGTGTGGGTATTAATGCCCCAAAGAAATCAAAACTGTTGCTGTTGGTATTTTACAAATTAAAGTGTTTCGAATGCAAAAGGTACATCGCCATTGGGGAAAACATGGTCACCGAATGGATCGCCACATTCATCTCAGATGTAAGGGAGTGCTGAATTGGTGCTTGGGGTCTCCCGCCTAGTATTAGGTTCTTTGTCTCAACAACAAACACTTGAGATAAATAACTCCATAGATTAATTATCCTGGTAGGTAAAAACAGTCAAAGGTGCAAAATTGCTTAAAACAAAACAAAAACGTATTAAGCAGTTTGCCCATGGTAATGAGTATTTTCAGGCTCTAGTTTCCCATAAATTGTATCTTGCATTTTAATGTCGCAATCTCTCGCTGTGACAAATAGATCGCCCACAACTACAGCGATCTGAAAAACTCTTCATATTACTTTTCATGATTTCCATCGGTTATATTATTTGCTTCCACAGCCTGGTGTTGACTTAGCGGTTAGGGCGCTGGCTTGGGATCCTAGAATCGTAGGATCCTGGGTTCGAATCCCCGTTGGTTGCTGAATTAATGCCAGGGGGGTTGACTCAGCCTGTCATCCTTCCAAGGTCGGCAAACTGAGTACCAGTTCACTAGTAATTCCCTGTGTGTTGCAAGAGGCGACTAACAGGGTTGGCGGCAGGAAAGGCATCTGGCTGTAAAACATTGCTTCAAAAAGGGGACGAAGGTGCCCGAAAAAGGAACCAACCCTCGCTCTGCAGGGGAAAATGGCCTCCAAAGGTGGTATCAAAAATCTTTGCTTCTGAAATCGTTCCTGGATGTTTGAGTGTCTCGACTCCAGAATGGCATCCGTCGACTGCATTTCTTACGACAGGCCATTTCCCTGGCAGGACTTTTCTGCAGAAGAGACTTTGCTTTTGGATAAATTTTTCACTTTCACTCTGAATGATCAGTCGCTTCATGATTAAAGAACAACATCAAATTTGCTCGTTCATTTTATGCAGTTTAAGAGTAATTAAACGGCCTAACAGGGCACAATTTTTTCTAACTAGGCCCAGGTCTTGCTGTGATATTTTTCCCAGCATGATTTTTCATTCTCTCTTTTTTGTATTATGCCTCATGGGCAGCAATGGATGGAACTGGATGGAACTGAAATAGATGGAACTGAAATGTCTAAATTGCCTGTGTTTCTTCTCCTGCTCACGTTACGTAAGGTACGTAGCCCCCGCCCTATGAGGATTCTTTTTCACACGTCTTCTTCCTCTTCGTCATTCCCTGGGTATATACAATTTTGTTGTTGAAGAAGAAAAAAATCATCTTCCTCTTGTTGTCAAAATGGCTAAATATGAAAATGCTCTATAATCTGCAGCTTGCTCGACTCATGCCTTTGGCTGTTTCATTTCCAGATTTCAGGAGTTTCACTGGAAAGGAAGGAAGGTGTGGGAAGTGAGCATAAAAAGAAGGGGTGGTTTGAAGCAAGTGCACTCTGAAGAAAGTCCAAAAGCAACACCAATCTTCATTTGGAAACATGGTGCTCACTTATTTTCGGTACAAAAGCCAAATAAGCACCCGGGCTATCGGACCGAACGGCGATCATCTGCTGTTGGCTACAAGGAATCTGCAGAAATAAAAAAAGGATCATTCAACAACATCAGGAACCAATTTTGAAGAAACAAAATTGGAAATCAACGAGTTGACTCCAAACCTGATAAGGTGATAAAATACCTTCCATTACCTTCCCTTCTGCATTTGGCTTTGGTGACCGACTCACATCCATTCCTTCCAATGCTCTCCCTTCCATTTCCGCTTTCTGTTGTTGACGTATAACTGTCTGGGCCATTTCTCAAACACCTTTCGTACTCCCTTCGCGTTTAAACTCAATTCCAAACCTGCTATTATACTTTCCACAAAGTGCACTCAAAGAGGCATTTACTTGGCACATATTGATTTTCTAGCAAATTGTATGCTTAAAATTGAGTGAGAATAATAGAAAAGTTTGCTTGTGTCGCGGGAAGAAAATCATGCGAAGCGACTGTTGAAACCGATCATAAATCCACATTAGCAATTACTCACAATTAGAAATGAAATGCGCACTTCATCACGTTGCGTTTTCACATGAAATATTGGAAGGTTGATATATATATATATCAATTAATTAATCAATCGATCGAATGAGAAACGCTAGCAGATATAGCTCGTGTTGTTGCTGTTCTACTAAAAATTCCCAGTCTGCACTTTATTTCAGTGCGGAAGGAGCTGCTGGAGAGATGGATGAAAATAGTGGGGTAGAAAATTGGGGTGGCAGAGGGATATTAAAGCTCGAGCAAAGATAAATAATTGCTTTTTTTAACATGTCCTCTCCTATTCACTTTTTCCGCAGCACATTACTTTAATGAACTGTCCACTGTCCAGCAAGATGAAATGAATAGAGAGAAAAAAGAGGAGCTTGGCAATATAAGTGCCATTTTTTTTGTATACATAGTTTTGAGGCTCATGGATGAGATTTTGCGCAAATAACAGCATTTTCATTGGGTTCCAATGCGTCAACATTTCATGTTATTACCTCCACCACTGAAGGTGGGTGGAGGTTACGATTTCACCCCTGTCTGTCCGTTAACAGGATGTCTCAAGAAGTTGTGGACGGATTCGGAGGAAATTTGGTGGAGCGGTTGGATATGTGACAAGGAAAAATGGATTCAATTTTGGTGAAGATCCACATCCGGATCTGGATCTGAGAATTTTCTAAATTGATTCTTCACCATTGAGAATTAGGCCCAAAAATGATATATAGCATGATGTCTTAAAAAGTTGTAGACTGATTCAGACGAAACTTGGTGGACAAATTGGGTGTTTGACAAGGAAAATCGATTCGATTTTGATGAAGATCCGAATCTGGATCTGAGAATTTTAAAAAGAGATTATTCACCATTGAGAATTAGGCCCAAAAATGATACATAGCATGATATCTTAAAAAGTTGTAGACTGATGCAGATTAAACTTGGTGGACAGGTTGGGTTTTTGAAAGGAAGAATTGATTCGATTTTTGTGAAGATCCAGATACGGATACGAGAATTTTTAAAGTGAATCTTCACCATTGAGTGATAGAGCCAAAAACGATACATAGCATGTTATCTCAAAAACTTGTTGACAAATCATTACAAAACAAGAAAGAGCAATCAGAGATTGCAGACCCTCGCCAGGATGTGTTTATAGTGGATTTTAAGGCTTTTGTGTTAAAATAAATATGGCGGCCGAACCACATGACTGATGACGTCATAGTTATTGTTTTCTGCACCAATTTATCCCCAGATGACGCTCAACAAATTTCATCTTGATCAGATGAAGTTTTGTACTTGTCGAATTATGACGTCATAATGCAGGCACTGTGACATCATCATGAACATAATGTTATTTCGCATGGAGAGTTCTTTACAATGAGCCATGTCTCAATTTTTTCTATGCAGCACTTTCGGAGATATAGAGGTGCAAAGTTTTTCGTTTTTTCCAAGATGGCGCCCATACCACATGACCTATGATGTCATAATTATCATGAAAAAAATTATACAGGGGGAGATATGGTGAAAATTTCCTGTCAATTGCACCAACAGTTGCGGAGAAAATCATATTTATTCTGTGCGGACAAACAGACAGACAGACAGACAGACAGACTCAAATGCAATACGCTCTCCTCTGGCGAGGGTAACGAGGTGGATGAGTTGGTTAGGTGACAAGAACAAGCCGATTAGATTTTGGTGCAGGTCCGAATCCAGATCCGGCCTATCAGTGGGATTAAAAACATAAACTGTTCGGCCTGGCGGAGGTTTGCGCTCCACCAAGTGCAGTTCTCGTCAGACAAGTTGTTGTTTCTTCATCCATCCACTGCAAGACCATCACCCTTTCCTAACCCAGGTCCTCGTACCTCACTTTGGCTGAACCTTCACAAGGCTTGATGTGCCTTGAAACCCTTAACGATTGCAAGCGGTTTCTGTAAACTCTATTAAAAGTTTTGAAATCCGCTTTACTACTTTCTCTCTCAAATTACTCTACTTGGATAACACAACGATAATTTTAATGCATTCAAACCTTTGACTCCACATGCGTGCAAAGATAATTCTGAATTTGAACTCGCATCGTTCCAGCTATGGTCTTGATGAAGACTTCCAGGTCAAATTAATAGGATGATACATAATTTAGAGGTAACAATTCACAAATCGAATTCAGTATGGTACAAAAAAAGTGCACTGCACTGAAGACTTCTTAAAGTTGGGGCCTGTCAAAACATATTTAAGCGATGATAGTGCACGGGGTTTTGTCATCAAACATGAAGCAAAGACGGAGCAGTCCAGCAAAATGATGATTTACGGGTATCCAGGCTCATAAAAAAGTGGAACTTCATGGGGGCAAGGGGTCAACAGATAGAGAGGGGGGGTCAAAGGGGAAAAGTTTATGACAATGCGTGCATGTACCACAGCATCGGAAGAAGAGTTATGGGTAAAAGTTAGTTGGGGAGTGAGCAAGAGGAGAAAAACTCTGTGGTAGGAATAGAAGAGACCATGAGATGGCAGTGGGCAGCAAACATGAAGGCCCGGATAGAAAAGAATGAGACTACAGACTCTGGAAATGGTGCCACACCTGAGAAAAGATGGGAATAATAAATCGATGCGACCATTAAGTTGGGATTTGAATAAGGCAAGAACGGAAGGGTTTCTGGTAGAACATGTGCAACCTGAAGCAGCAAGGGTTTGGCGGGGAGGTGAGTATGCAGGAAGAGCAAGACCAGAATAGGCAAAGTAAAATATTGCAAGGTCCACAACCTGTCTGCACTAATGGGGATTCCTCTTCCTGATGGTCGTACCCCCACTGCAAGTCGGGGGCCAAATCTTCCCCATTCTTCCTTGCTGCCCGGATACGTAAGGGCGGCCTGGTCACGGTCAGAGTGCCGCTCGATCCCCATGGACAGGCCCTTTCCCTCTTGTCTCTCTAACTCTATCGTGGCCCTGACTTTGTGAAGGTGGGGTTCACAATCCTAGATGTGGGGGATCTCTGGGTCACTCCTTGGAGATCGATTGGCTCTCTCTGTGCCCGCGGGCTTGTTCAAGAGAACTTTCCGGGACTATGCAACAACAACACCATCAACAACAACAAGGTGTCTGCAGTAAATGAGAAGCTGACCGTGGCACTCTGCATCCTGAAGCAAACGCCAATGACAAGGAATGTCTTAGATTCCACAGCCTGAAGCAGTACGAGACAGGAAGCAACAGGGGCGGATCCAGGGGGGGGGGTGGAAGGGGGTGCACCCCCCCCCCCTTCGATCCAGGATGAGGGTGCAGGCGGTGCGAATCTGCTGAACTGTTGGACCAGGGAAGAACACAAGGAACTGCAGAAACTTCCAAGAACGCACCAAATGCCGTTTCTGACGATCAATTTTTTTAAAACTTCCTGGGGGAGGACCCCCAGACCCCACACTTTACCCCCCCCCCCCCAGCGCTATAGTTTCATGCACCCCCCCCCCCCCCGTCTTGAAATTCCTGGATCCGCCCCTTAAGCAGCAGCACCGACCGGAAGAGGGGAGCCATATTCCATCGCATAAATACGATGCACAACGTTTGGTTTAACGTTGAGGATTTTACCAGAAGTATACCCGAGCCAATTGACCTTTTTCCAATACTGGAAGTTTCAGTATTCTGCTGGAGCCAAAAAGAAACAACCCAAATGGAGGTTTGGTTGACTCTGAGGAAGGTGATGGTTGCAGTTTATGTTTCAGCAGATGATTTACATTAAGTCGGAGAAAAAAAGAAGAAGACAAAGACTTGTTTGCATTGGGAAGTAAACATGCTCTACACCCTGGCAGGGTGGCCTAGAGGTATGCTCACCTTCCGGCTGAGTCGTCTAGCCTGGGCTGGGCTCAAAACTTGGCCCAGCTATAAACCTTCATCCTGGTGTCTCGCACGCAGGACGAGGCATCAATATGTGCGGCAACCCTCAGATGAACTCAGTAAACTGATTTCTGTTTCAGGGATTTTTCCGCGTGTTGGTCAATTCGGCCACTGCCACTTCAACCTCATTAAAGCAAAGTTTTCCCAACCAGATTCGGAGTGTTTTTCTATTATAGCCTCATCATTGTGTTGCTGTTATATTCAGTGTCCAATATTCCCGGTTAGTTCGACCTTGTTTGTGCTGCATTTGCCAAATTTGTTTTTGTGTTGTTGTCCAAGGCCTACATTAGCCGCTCCTCGGATAGCAAATGCAAAACCCCTCGCCCTTTTGTCTCCGGATTCATCGTTTTGCTTCTTTCTTCCGAAATAATTTACTTCTACTTCCTAATGTTATCCTATTTCGCTTCAAAAAATAGAAACCAACTTTTTTTCACTCCAAGGTGATCTCTTTCTACTTGAATTTCCTTCTGCCTCTACTTCCTGTTCTCCATTATTTCCCCCCCTTTTCTCAATATCTCCAAACTGAATAAATCTTCATTGACGAACAGCACTTCTTCCTTCTTCTTTTAAAAGCACTTAAAACATTTTAAAATGCTTCACTTTCCTTATTTCTCCATCAAGAGTTCTCCATGTGTTCTTCCTCTTCACTCATATCGATTTCTCTTCTTCTTCCTCTTCCGCTTCTTCTTCTTCCCCTTCACAAAGATTATTTTTCAAAAGTGTCTGTCAGCTGAGTGTTTGCTCCAACATCCCTTCTCCCGCACCTGCAGCGCCACCTTTATCCGTGCCTTCAACAAAAAATATTTCGTCCCATCACATGATCATTATATCTCCGTTTGCCCAATTTGGGAATTTGGAATCAGCATCCCTCCACTTCATGTCCCCCCTTTCCGGTTTGCTCCAACCCCAAACCCTCAAAGCTTCATGTTCCCCCTTTCTGCATCTCACCTCACCCCCATCCACTCAAACCTACCCTTCTCCCCCATACCCGTTCTGCACCCTCCCAAACCCATCAGCGGATGTACTTTCTGCACCTGCTGAAAAAACTCAACCTCTCCAAAACAATACTGGTCACATTATACGCGGCTATTGTAGAGTCCATCCTCACTTCCTCCATCACCGTCTGGTTTGGGACTGTGTCTGCCCACTCCAAGAGCAAACTGCAGCGCATCGTCCGGTCTGCAGAGAAGGTCATCGGCTGCCACCTGCCCTCCATCGAGGACCTGCATGACTCCAGGGCAAGGAAGCGTGAAGGAAAGATCATCGCTGACCCCTCCCACCCCAGTGATCACCTCTTTCAAAAACTTCCCTCTGGTAGACGGTTCAGAGCCATCAGAACATCAAAAACAAACCTCGCCAAGTATAAGAATAATGAGGGTGCCCCACCAGCCAAAAGATTACGACGGTCATCATCAGTGTTTGACTTCAAGCTTCATTGCCTGTACTGTGGCAAAGCCTGTGAAACAAGCATTCTGAGTATTGCGCTGCAATACATGTCCCCTACCGGCAGTCTGTCGCCCGGAAAACCTCAAGGTCGCTCCGTGGAGCAGCCTGCACGTATTGCACTGTGTGAATTATATAATTACCAACTCACGGTCTGAGGTAACTCGACTAAAAATTATCCGATTTGCACCAAATAAAGTTGACGAATGGTTGCACAGACCCCCACTTCTCACTAAAAGTGGAAACAGAATGTAAATTGGAGTTAAAACAAGGAATATTAACAGCTTTGACTTACCGCACTCCAAATTATAGTCCGGAAAACTGTTGAGGAAATTACCAAAGTTCAAAGTGCCATAACTTTGTAAAAAATGATCGAAACGTCGTGAAGTTCGAACTTGATCTGTAACTTATCATGAGGAAACCATGTACCAAGTTTGAAATCATTAGCATTAAGAGTTTAGAAAAAAAAGTCCAGAAAACTGTTCTTTGCGTGACGGACTGACAGACTGACAGACTGACAGATGGAGGGACGGAGTGCAAACGTATAGTCCCCTCCGGTGTACACCGGTAGGGGACTAACAAGCATTCTGAGTATTGCGCTGCAATACATGTCCCCTACCGGCAGTCTGTCATCCGGAAAACTGTTGGGGAAATTACCAAAGTTCAAAGTGCCATAACTTTGTCAAAAATGATCGAAACGTCGTGAAGTTCGAACTTGATCTGTAACTTATCATAAGGAAACCATGTACCAAGTTTGAAATAATTAGCATTAAGAGTTTAGAAAAAAAAGTCTGGAAAACTGTTCTTTGCATGACGGACTGACAGACTGACAGACGGAGGGACGGAGTGCAAACCTATAGTCCCCTCCGGTGTACACCGGTAAGGGACTAAAAACAAGGATCCAAAGAATCCTAAAAGATGGAGACCAGCCTTCCTGTGTCGTTCAACCCATACTGAGCATGGTGGTAAGCCCTACAAATAATATCTTCTTGAAAAAAGGCATTCTCGTAACGACCACTGGGCAAATGAAGTCCAAAGTCGCATTGAAGGTGCCGTCAGTGACTTGCATGAGGTTGACGCTCGTTATCACAAGGACTGCATGAGCTTATTTGTGAGCAACCGGTGCATTTTCAGAGGATCCAAAAGGCACATCAAAACAGTCATAGACAGATGAAGCCCTGCAGCATGTGATAGATATCATGCAGGCCGACAGAAGTCGGATTTGGACCTCAGTTGAACTCTTCAAGGAATACCAGGCTAGTCATGGCTGTGCACTCACATGCTACCGTCTCGTAGAGGAGTTGCGATGGTACTTCGGTGATGACCTTGTTGTCCTTACAACTCCTGGTTATGCCAGCCTAATTGCATTCCAGAAGAATGCTGCCCTGATGCTGAAGATGGTTAAGGACGATGACGAGAGTGACGACATTGAGAGAAGCGTTAGCATTTTGGCCAAGCATGTGGTGAAGGAGTGCAAGTCAATCACCTGTGACAAGTCTACGTACCAAGTGCACATCGATATGAATATTGCTGCTGAGTATGCATTTAGTACATTGATGAGGTTACTGGCTGCTCTGTCTACAAAGTTGGACAAAACTTTACCAGCGCTGTTGATTGCCAATATTATCACAGACGTGATAACGAACAATCCAACTCCTCTACAAGTGGCACTTGGAATACTTCTGAGGGACTCGGAGACAGTTGTTGGTCATATGTATGACGATCGCATCACATGCAGCTCTGATGAGTTATTGCGCCAAGATGGCTCCAAAACACTTTTCCCAACAACTCTTCCCAGTGACATCCCCCTAGCACCAGATGATTTACTGAAACTCGTCAGATGTTCTTGCAGTAGTGAGATCCCTTGCAAGACACAAAGATGTGGTTGCAACAGTGCAAACCTTGCCTGCTCAGTTTTCTGTGCATGTCGGGGTGGCCAGGGTTGTTTCAACGAAAGAACAAAGCAGGCTCTACAGGCAGACGACGATGACGAAAATGACTAGATGTCTCTCAACTGAACCCGGGGACGTATACACATCTGTATCCATCTGCAAATACCCAATGACCCATTGTGTCAGAACATTACTTTTGTGACACCACTCTAAACTGAAAAGCCTGCAAGCCAAAGATAGATTGTTTTCTAACATGAACATTCGTGTGTGCTCACGTAGTTTCTTTAATGGTAGTTGTCACATACATGTAATCTATGGCATTCTCGATGCAATTCTATTTTTGATATTCTTTGCAATCTCTGTGGTCAATTTGATCGCATTTCCTGTGGTCATCTTGTATGGCCCTAAATGATAATATCCAGGAACAAATCATACTGCTCTATTGTAGTCAATTTTATACACCAAGGAAATACAAAGAATGTTCTATTCATATTATCTTGGACGTTTTGTCATTTTTACCGCCTTTTACCGGCTTAATGGTAGCCATATTGCTAGTTACCATAGCAACAGTACATCCAATACTTCTCGAACCCTTTCTATCGAAATTATTGGACCCCAAAACATATATCTTGGCCAAAAAATAATTTATCTGTGGCAGAAAACATTGAAATAATAGGAATTTTCGAATTTTAGTCCTTCGCGGCAGCCATCTTGGACGCCATCTTGAATATTTAAAATTGCTCAAGGGTGACAGGTCCACACCACCCTAGATCTCATTATATACACCCCAAAGATGAATAATCAGCAGAGAAAAAAACTATATCGGAGAATTAGGGGTCACTCCCCTTGGCTGCCGGACTATTAGTGAATTTTGTGGAATTTAGGTATGAATGTAAGCGGACGCCACATTCAACAGGTCAAATGTATTGTACATTCATGTACTTGGTAATCAGGTTCATTCTGATTCTGTATCCATCTCGTCCACCTCACACATCCTGCCATCACCCTCATTCCTACATACACCCATTTATTTATCCAAGTATCCTTCTATTTTGTCTTTCAATTGTGTTGTTGGTGTCCTCCTCTCTCTACTGTAGCTTTTGTTCTGTTGTGTCTTTATCCATTCAGTGTACTACCTCTTTCATGAGCCTTGCCCTTGTATACAAATAAATGGGTGCCCCATCTGCCAGCAGTAGTTGGTGGATGGTAAAGATCGCCCGGTGTCGTTCGTGAAGAGTAGGCGAGCTATCCATCGCCAGCACCCTGGCCAAATTCCAAATTCCTGCCATAATATAGAGTGGGAATCATTCCGGACCTGACTTCCTCAAATACCTGAGTTGCATCAGTGGCACAGCTGCACTCACGGCCGTGTGCTGCACACAAAAGAAGAAGAAATGCACCTGCACCTATTGAAAGGTGTAACATTGGATGAAGAGTGACAGGCAATGTTTTCACCTCCTCTGCAAGATCCATCAGGATAAGGCAAGAATAGTATTTCCTCCACACAGTGGAGAGAAATACATCATTGTATTGTACATTATGACTTGCATACTGCAAGAAGTTGGACGAGGGTCGAGAAGAAGATTTTGTCCAGGTCTGCGGAGAGTGAGGAGGCAGCAGACTGCCGATCTGAGGGATGAGGTATGAAGCGGCAGAGAGTGGAGTCATCAGCAAAGAGATAGAGAGGATTTTTCAGAGAGTCGGAGAGATCATTGATGAAGACCAGAAATAGCACAAGGCCCAGAACACTAACTTGGGGAACTCCAGCCAGAACAGGTAGGGAAGATGAGAGAAACCCATTTAGGGCCACACGTTGCCGACGACCAGAGAGGAAGTCCGCAAGCCATGAGTGGAGATTCCCATGGATACCATAGGAGGAGAATTTGGTGAGCAGAGCGGGGTGCCAGACCGTATCGAAGGCACGTGATATGTCGAGGGAGAGAGAGAGAGAGAGAGAGGGGACTTTCACGATTAAACTAGAATGACAATCTTCGACGTCGACAGCGACCGATCTGCCTCTGCCCACATTATTACATCATTATAATAGTTGTACCAAGTTTGAATTCAGTCCATTCAGCTGTTCTCAAGTTATCACATTTTTACTTCACATGACCTCTGACCTTTGACCTCTTGACCCCAAAATTCAATCAGTTCATGTTTACATCATTATTCATACCTGTACCAAGTTTAAATATAAAATCCCTTCAGCTGTTCTCAAGTTATAGACATATGACAGACTTTTGACCTTTGACATCTTGACCCCAAACTCTAATCAGTTCATCTTTACATCATTCTACATAATTGTACCAAATTCGGTCAAAATCCCATCACTGGTTAACAAGTTATCGCGGTAACAGTGAAGATTCACTTAAAAATTAAATAATTCTCATATCCGAATCCATATTCAGATCGTCACCAAAATCGAATCGATTCGTCCTGGTCACACACCCAACCAGTCCACCAACTTTCGTCCAAATCCGTCAACAACTTTTTGAGATATCCTGCTATGTGTCGTTTCTGGCCCTATCTCCTAATGGTGAAGAATGACTATAAAAATCATACTAGCCGGATCCGGATATTCACCAAGATCTAATCATTTCGTCCTCGACACACAATACCTCTCCGCCAAATTTCGTCCGAATCTGTCCACAATTTGAGATATCTTGTTCACAGACAGACAGACAGACAGCCAAACAGACAGGGGTAAAAACATAACCTCCATCCACCTTTGGTGGTGGACGTAACTAGGAATATTCCCATGAAGGTAAAAGCAGAAAGAGGAGGTGAAGGGGAAATGTCTATTCGATTTGTATTGGCACAGAGATTCGTTCTTGTGACGAATTCACAGGACATTATGGTATACTTTTACGATGGAGTATTGTGGTTTAATCTCTTAAAGGCACAACATGTTGCCCTTACTGATCTTGCTTCAACAACAAAATATCCTTTAAAACTTTATATGTTGCCCTTACTGATCAACATGATCGCATTGCCCTTACTGATTACGCATTGATTACTGATTACTTACTGATTACGATTACTTACTTACGATTACTTACGTTGACTTACGTTGTAGAAGCTGACTTACTTACGCTGACTTACTTACGATTACTTACTTACTTACGATTACTTACGACTTACTTACGATTACTTACGCTGACGTACTTACGATTACTTACGCTGACTTACTTACGATTACTTACGCTGACTTACTTACCTAATCAACTTACGTTGATTACTTACTTACGATTACGATTACTTACTGATTACGCATTGCCCTTACTGATCATGATCAACATGATCAAACAACATGTTGCCCTTACTGATCTTGCTTCAACTTCAAAATATCCTTTAAAACTTTATATGGAGTTTTAAGGACATTAAAATCAAAATATTGCTTTATGGAGGTATGGGTAGATTCTGATGAATGTGGGATGTCTTTAAGCAAAGAAAAGAAAAGTTGAAGCTACACATCGTTTCAACATCATCATTGGGAACCAAAGCACCTTCATATCCAGATGAATTCTGCCACACACCAAGTGGGGAATATTTATACGGTCATCTCATCTCGATTCTCGGAGAGATGGATTTGTAAAATGGGTTGTGGTGTCCATATGTCTGTCCGTCCAACATTCGTCCGTCCGTCCATCCGTCAACGTTTTGCTATTTTTTCTACTCTACCCTTATCACGTGACTGATTGCTCTGAAACTTGACATCTATCTATAATTCCAGTAATCTCTGTGTGTGTGTGTGTCTGTGTGTTTGTCTGTGTGTTTGTCTGTGACCGCTGTTTCTCGACAACCACGGGTCCGATATACTTGAAACTTGCCAGGTATATTGCTGGGGACCTGAGGATGTGCCTTTTCAAGGTTTCATATTAATCGGAGAAGTAGTTACCGAGCTATGGCGATTTATTTACCAAACTAATCACAGAACAGGTTGCGGGGTAGGCCAGCCAATCACAGAACACGTTGTTGCGTAGGCATGGCCGATGTGAATTCGAGGCGTAGCGGGCGCCATTTGGAGGAGCTGGGAGGACTCAGTCGTGATAGAGTGAGCCTGAGTGAGTATATCAAGACAAGAACAAGATCTAGAAGGAGGTATGTACGGTGCGATTCATATAATATATTGTTTAGTTATCGTCGATGAGGAATTTGGGGTCGGAATGGGTGATCGGCCTGGGTGACTGGGTCTCGACTAGATGCTGGGCCGCACCAAGGAACGGGCACCCACGTACGGGCACGTCCTAGTATGAATAAAAGACAGCAGCCCACACAATAGCTTGGCCTTCGATTTTTCGATTTCGGATCATGAGGACTCCAAGTGGCGGGAGGGGGAGGTTACCTTCCAGACTTTGGATAGGGATTCGCCACCATATTGACCAACCGGTTGCTCTAAAACCCAATGCAGCGCTTCCACTCGATGGTCCACAGAATCGCTCGGTCTTAGTTTTTTGATCCACCGGTCAGGTGTCCACCGGTAATCAATGTGGACCACCGGTAATCCACCGGTAATCAATGAGTTCCACCGGTCAGGTGCTTGAAATCGAGCCATTAGCAAACTAGAACAACGCAACTGTGTCGCCAATATGCCTCCGCATAGTCTCACAATGGGAATATGCCCTCGTTCACTGTCATAAAAACTAGATGGTATTCATAGAATACTTACCCTGCGCAGTCAACTTGGTGTGAGCCAACTCTTCTATTTTTGAAGGTTTCTTTTTTTTTGATCCAATATGGCCGCCAGACCACGTGAGTGATGACATCATCAATTTATATTCTCTAAATAATTGTTGCATAGATCATGCTCAACAAATTTCAAACTGATCAGACTAAGCGTTGTCCCTGTCGAATTATGACGTCGTAATTATGGCACCAATGACGTCATCGTTAACGCCTATTCCCCATATCGAGTTATTTACAATGAGCCACGTTTCAACTTTTAAAAATTCTGACACGGCACACACTTTACTTTACTGAAATGCAGACACAAATGTTATATTTTCGTCAAAAATCGTCGGAATTTCACCAAATCTGTTTTGGTCGTGTGTTAACATACCGCGGCGATTGACAAATCTGAAATCAGAATTTTATTTGAGGTCAAAATGACCCCGTGAGGTCGCTCCGTACTTTACCTGCTCGTCATGTGCAGTGTGATAATTAATTCCATGCCCACCTGAGAAGACTCTTCTTCTTCATGCAATAACAACTTCTAGCTTCCAGACCGTTCATCCAATCATTGTGAAATTTGGCACACTTGTTACACTTCATTACCTCTACTATAATATAAAGTTTGACGTCGATCAATGAAGCGATTCAAGAGTTATAAAATTTTAAATATTTTCGTTTAATTAGTCATATCTGCCAAACCACGTCACCTATCGCACATTCCAAAAGGTTATTTTAGTAGATTGATATGCTGAATACATCTGTGAAGTTTCCCCTCGATATCATCAAAAATGAGGGAGGAGCTAGGTTTTAAAAGTTTATGCTTTAAAACGTCATAACTCCGAAACCATGTGATGCATGACGTCATGCTCGCTGAATTTTTTGTTCGTCATGGGTATGCGATTCTGCCTGCAAAGTTTGGCCTCGATCTGTTCAGTCGTTTTGGAGACAATTGGATTTTAGTGGTTTTTCAGGCTCTTCACTCAAAACAATATGGCGTCCGAACCACGTGACCTACGACGTCATTATAATTTTATTTCTGCATCAATTTATACCAAGAAGATGCCCAAGATATTTCATCCTGATCGGATAAAGTTTTTTACTTGTCAAATTATGACGTCATAACGGCGGCACCTATGACATCATCATTCACATATGTTATTTCACATGGAGAGTTCTTTGCAAAGAGACCTGTCTCAATTATTTCTGTGCAGCGGTTTTTGAGATATAGAAGTGCAACGTTTTTTGGTTTTTCCAAGATGGCGCCCGTACCACGTGACCTGTGACGTCATAATATTCACCAAAATATTCTACCGGAGGAGGCCCTCCTATGGTGAAAACTTCATGTCAATTGGACAAACGGTTGGCGAGAAAATGCATTTTTAAAATGCAGACACGCACGTACGTACGTAGGTACGTACCCGAATGCTTAACCCTGCCTTGCACTTTGCGAGCGCAGGGTAATACACAAGTGTGATTTAAATCCCTTCAGCTGTTTCCAAGTATTACATTTTCACCAGCCATGACAGGTTTCACATCAATCGGTGATGCAGTTTCAGAGAAGGGATTTTTTTAAAAATAAACATTTTTGGCTGGTATACCACTTCACCTATGATGTCATCATTACCATGCTTTTGTTCTGCATTTGGAGTACTTGACAATGTGGCAAGTTTCAATTTTTTACATTCAGCGGTTTCTGAGAATTAATTTTTTTATTATTCGCTTTTATTCCAAGGTGGCTGCCATACCACGTGACCTATGACGGCACAATTATCATAAAAACATTCTGCATGGGTGCCACTCCTACCCTGAAAGTTTCGTCTCAATCGGACATATGGTTGCTGAGAAAAATGAGGTTTAGCCCGTACTGACGGACGGACTGACGGACGGACAACCCGGAAAGCCGACAAAGTCGCCGGAGGCATAGAAATTGAACTCGTACGGGTGGGGTGTCAGGGGAACACTTGATTTTGTCAAGGCCAGCACTGGATTGTCACGTCAGTGGACAATTCAAACGATGGGTTCAATCAAGTAAAGGTTGACATGGGGATGCGAAAGTAAGGCTGACGTTTTTGTGCGCCGCCCTTGCTATCCACGAACAAGAGCCAACTCGGATTAGCAAATCTCTCTTTGTCGACCTACAGCTCATAAAAAGCTGTCATAACACAGGAATACTTGGCTCTTCCCAAGGAAGAAAATTTATTTATTTTTAAACCAAAAAAATTGCCAACCGTTTAGGTTGATTTGTCAACGTTTAGAATTTGGCCATGGTGGTGCTGGCGATAGCTCACCTATTCTTTGCAAAGGACATCGTAGGATCTTTAACGTCTACCAACTAATGCCAGAGACGAGACACCCGTTTAATGTGCATACGAGGGATGGCACACACTTTGATGAATCAACCTGCCCCTGAAATACCAGTTTACAGCTGGGCCAAGATCCAAATCCTTGCAATTAAATCTGAGGCATTAAACTAGTAAAATAAGACTTCTCAACCATAATTAACCTGAAAGGTACAAGAAATAAATAAACAAGTAAATAATCCATGAAACAATGCGCAGCTTTAACTATGATAAAGCTGCACATTTCTGGGAACGATTGCAACATTAATAAACACGAACTTTTTTGCAAATCTAGCTTATTTCGACCGTTGTGTATATTGCTCACTTCCTCGCCTTGTGAAAATAAAAATAAAGTGCTTACTGCAAGAAAAAGTCCCAGGAAGGCAAGACAAAGCTGCTTCGTAAATGCTACTGTGATCACAAAGCAAGACCTTTCAATTTGTGAGGTGAATAAACGGTTCTAATTTCCTAAAATTCACACGATCCATCTGTGTCTTTTGGGATATGGGCCTAAGTAATGAGGTTCAGCTATGTGTTAACATTGAACTATGAGTGATGTTCAAAAAGTACAATTGAGAATATATACTCGCAATAATCCAAAACACAGTTATTTATATTTTTGATTTTCAATATAGAGGTATGTGTATATATATATATATATATATATATATATATATATATATATATATATATATATATATATATATATATATATATATATATATATACATATATATATATATATACATATATATATACATACCGCGACCGCGGCCGAACAGTTGCTCCCCTTTTCTTCCCTTACACTCACCCGATTCACCCAGACGTTGGCCAAATCGCGCTATGCTAAATCAATGATGGAAAGGACACGACGACTGGGATAGATGAAACGACGCAAGGGGTACAGTTCTCAAGACCTCCGGAGGAGGGTATAATTACAGTGGTGGAGAAAAGGGGGGTAGATTACAAGGCAGAGTGAGGTAAAGACACAGAAGAGATGGGCACTTAAATACCGTCTTATCTTACCCCAGACAGACCACAGACAAACGGACAAGGTAGACTTACACAGGGATTGATGGCAGGAAGGGACAGGTAGGTCGATAGCACAAGGTGCACCTTGGCTCGGGGACAGGATAAAGCACGGTTCAAAAGATGCAGGGAGGCCTCACAGCGCTCGGAGGTGGTCTTGCTTGCTCCAAGCTCAGCGCGCATCTGACGTCACCTCCCTCTCACTGCGCATGCTCAGCGGGGAGTAACACGCCCTCGGCTGGTTGGTTCCGCCCCACTGGGGCCGGTCCGCCGCTTCCATTGGGTGCGGGGGTTACCGGGCTCCGCCCTTGACGAGGAGCTGACAGGGAGCCCCTGTTTGGTAACCCCGTCGAGCACATGTTCGATGGCGGCTCGTTGGGAAGGCCTGGTGCCCTCCCATCACCCCTACCAACCAAGCCGGAGTGAGGACGCGCACTCCCTGCGCTCGTTGTTGTTGTTGTTGTTGTTGTTGCTGAACTGTGAGGAAGAGCTGCGGGGAGGTATTGGGAGGTCCTAAACTTCCTAACGGTGCCATACAATCACATTCTGGTGCAACGAAGGGTCAGAATTAATGGAAACGAATCCTTAACTGACATAGACTAAGAATAACTAGCAAGATGTCCTATAGTTGTCTTACATGAGATGCGGTGAACCTGGGTGCGACATTTAATGGGGGAAATAGGGGGAGGTCGGGTCTACAGAGTGTTGTTTACAGAAAATGGGACTAGGGAATGGGGGATTGGGGAGAGTTGGGAAGTATTGAGGAAATAGGGGAATATTTACAAGCGGATATGGATGGATGCAAATCCCATATCCACAACAATATATATATATATATATATATATATATATATATATATATATATATATATATATATATATATATATATATACTAGCTTGGCTCCGCTCGCTATGCGTCGTTGCAGAGGAACGGGCTTGTTTTAGCTGAGGATAATGACTGCTGTTCCTGACTTGCTGTGTTGTCATGATTTACACCAATCATAATACAAACAATTATTTTCAACATATTGTCGCGTGCACCGGGGGGATTAAGTTCCCCAGGGTGATGGGTGGCTGATCGAGCTTAAACTCTGAAGCGTTTAATAAAACTATGGCGGTGTTATTTATGCGCGCGAGACCCGAGGGTGATGAGCTTACCTGGACAGCTGGATGCGGCACAGGGTTTCTCTGATCCACCAACAATTCAACAGGACAGTACAAGGAATGAAAGTTCAACAAATAATGGATTTAATAAAAATAATGCCAGGGAACAAAGAATGCACAGTAAAATATTTCTAAGTTGAGGATCCTCCTACAGACTCAAATACACATAAGGGGAAAATAAATGAATGTAATTATTGTGTCTCGGTGGTGCGTTTGCCTCCACTCCGTGGGCTCCTCTAGTGGTCCCCATGCCCTGGCGGCCGTTGACGGCTAAATAAACAGGCCCGCGCTCCTTCCTGCTCGGCTGCATCGAGCACAGTCATTCCGCTCAGTCCACACACGGCACCAGCGCGAACCCCATGAGCCAACACCAAGAAGGAGAGAGTTTGTCGGCCTTTTTCCCAGCCCGGACCACCAGGACCCAAGAGAGCACGATTTGGACAGCCAACGATGATTGTCTGAACCAAGCGAGCCACACGATGTCAGCCGCTGGTGTTCAATGTCAGGACCAAGAGCACGAACTGCGACTGCACACGATCAAAGCCAGGATCAAGAAAGGGAAAATGTGACTGCTTGCATGAACACCAAGAACTGAGAGAGGAGAATGCCCGGACTTTTTACTCCTCAGTCTCGAGCGTTCTCTGATGACGTTCGCACGCTCCAATCAATGAGTTCCACTGCATAGTTCCATAGCCACGACCAATCATCACCTCTCGGGGCGGAGCCTCATGGCCCTTGTGATGACTTGGCTGGCGGCATCAGTGGTGTTTGAATGTCCTGGTTCTGGTCACTTTATTTAGTGTTTATTTAGTATAGGTGTGGAGTGCACAGCTGGTGTGGTGTGTGTCAAAAGGAACAAAGAAAAAAAAACCACAGAGGCAATTTACATACAGGGAATTACCCTTATACCCTACCTAATTAACAGAGCTCCACCCCTCTCAGGCAGACAATTATACAACCTTATGCGACATCCGGTCAACAAGATTGATGGGGACGAGCGGGGGCGAGTGGAAAGGGCATGGCCTGCTGACTTCACACTCAGCGGGAAAGGAGCAGACTGTACAGCGAGGCCTAGTTCCCGCTCGCAGCAGTGCAGCCTGTGGTTCCCGCGCAAGGACATGGAGGCCTACGATGGTCCAGGGGGACAATTCCTGACAGTTCAAGAGCCGCTCAGAGCTAAGTGCCCACACTAAGACCTATTTATTTTCCAGTTATTTGTTCCCTTCATCTGTATTCGAGTCTGTAAGGGGATGTCCCATTTAGGAATCATTGTTTTTATCGTGCATTATTTTGTTACCGGCATTTTACATTTTTTTTGGTATACAGTCGAGGCTCGTGAAAGAGCTAACATTTATCAAACAAACAAATCAAACAAACAAGCAAACAAAGTATATAAAAAGGGGAGCGGTCGACAAGATGGGGAGAGAAGGGGAAGAAGAACACAAACACAACATTTGAGAGCAGGGACATTGGGAGATGTGTGGGAGGGAGAGGGCCTGGGGGAGGCAGGATAGGTATAAAACGCAAGGACACCAAGGACTTCCAGGAAAGAAGTCGGCACCTCAAAAAAGTGGATTTGGGGTGAAATTAGCGGGGGTAGAAAAGATCAAGGTTTTGGATTGGGGAAGATAAGAGATGGTGGAGAACAGCCGTTTTAAAGACCTGGAGGGAAGAGTGGGATTGAAGAGAGTGAGGGAGTTTGTTCCAGAGGCGGGAGAAAAGAGGAATGAAGGAGTGAAGGTGAGCAGAGAGTCTTGATTTTGGCAGTTTAACCATAAGAGGGTTGCAGGCAGATCTTGTGCGACCTGTAGGAATATTTGGGGGACAGAGCCCAGAGAGAGTTGGGGGAGCAAGGCCAGAGAGGAGTCGGTAGAAGACGGAAAGACCCACCAACCTGCCTGCGGTGAGTAAGTGAAAGGCCCTCAGAGATAGCGTCATCGCGGGAGATTCCAATAATTCTGAACGCTTTGGTTTCAACAGCGTGAAGACGAGCTAGGTGTGAGGCAGGAGCACCAGCCCAGAGGGGAGAGCAGTACTCCATTCAGCTGCCGATGAAAGCCTTGTATGTGGTGAGGAGCTCAGGTGTGCCAAGGAAGGACTTCGCACGACGGAGGATGCCCAGTCGGCGACTGGCTTTGGAGGCCAGCTTGGAAATGTGGTTTTCCCAGGAAAGATCATGGCAGATAGTGAGACCCAAAAGCTTGAGTGACAGAACTTCTTGGAGAGGATTATTCAGAACGTAGATGGGAGGGTTGTCCAGTCGGTCTTTTCGGAGAGACATCGTAAGAGTGTGAGATTTGTCAGGATTGAAAGACATGTTCCACTTGTTTGCCCAGTCTGTGATTTTGTCCAGGTCTGCAGAGAGTGAGGAGGCTGCAGACTTCCGATCTGAGGGATGAGGAATGGAGCGGCAGAGAGTGGAGTCATCAGCAAAGAGATAGAGAGGATTTTCAAGAGAGTCAGAGAGATCATTGATGAAGACCAGAAAAAGCACAGGGCCCAGAACATTTCTTTAATAAAGCCGGTATTTTTGTACAGTTAAATCATGTGTCTGTTTTGAATTCATAATCGCAGGTGCGTAGACGGCCTGTAGACCCGTGCTGGTAAGCGCTCACTTTTCTTCCCCCCACGCGTATAACGAAGGTCCGTCATTGGATTGAACGCCTTGGAGTTAAAGCTCGTTGGTCATCTGTGTCGCCCTGCAGTGTTCACTACAGGGTAGACACACGACAACATGTTTATGTGCATGTATATATATATATATATGACTGGCTCTGGCAAAAGCAGACACTTGGGGGCAAAAATCGAAATTGAGATTTTGATATCATCTGATTCCCCATGCTTTTCTCTTTCATTTGACATATACATTATGTTAATTGGATGAAAATTAACGAGGTTATGGTGTTTTCATAACAATTATATTTTCGTATAAACAATGGAGATAATTAGGTTCAAAGTTCACAATACAGTTCACACGCACAAACAATGTGCACATGTGGAGCTTTTCATTCATACCAAACATGTATGTCAGGGGTCTCCTTCGAATTGCGATGTATGGCTCGTAGTAAAACATCGAAATTTCGCGATTTCGTGACTTTCTGAGCACATTTTGAGCATGACATTTTAGATTTTTCGTCGAATTTCACAACTTTTCTGTTGTTTCTTGGAAAAATGTTTTGGTGCATAATAATCCAGAGATGTTTCTCTTTCTATCCATATAAAAATCTAAATTTGGTCCCTGTGGTCATATTTCGACACTTCGGCTTTTTTCTCGCGAAGATAAATGCCCCCAAGTGTCTGCTTTCGCCAGAGCCAGTCACACACACACACACACACACACACACACACACACACACACACACACACACACACACACACACACACACACATATATATACACACATACATGATACATATACATACATGATACATATACATACATGATACATATACATACATGATACATGATACATATACATACATGATAATATACATGCATGATACATATACATATATGATACATATACATATATACATACATACATGATACATATACATATATACATACATACATGATACATATACATATATACATACATACATGATACATATATATATATGTATATATATATATATATATACATACATATATATACATATATATATATATATATATACATACATATATATACTCATATATACTATCATATATATGTATATATACTTATATATACATACATATAAATATATACAATCGTAAAAATATATACATATACAAGTGATGTGCTGTGGTGAATATCCTATTAACAATCTACTCGCTCCCTGAGTGTGTAGGTCGGTCGGTATCTATACACCGCCCATTCTTTTTGCAATTACAAAATTATTGGTATTGCTGTCAGTGAAGCGACAGGTCTTATATTGTCGTATTCAAAGAAAATAATCTTTTGACAAAAATCTCAATTTCATACATCATCAAAAACATAACAGTGTGTTATCCCTATCTGTCTGATTTCTTCACGTGTTATAAAATCTTCATACTTGTGCAGTGTTTCGCCTTTCTTCCTGCTTTCACGATCATATTGACTATTCTTTCCAACAAAAGAGATGGATTGGTGTTTGAATGCCATCATATTTGCGAGTTATCCGGCTTCGCTGTCAAGATGGTCGTTCGGTTGAACGCTTTCACTTTTTTGTTGAAACTCCGAAAGAGCACAACATGCACGCAACCATTTGATGCATTTTCATTCCATATAAGCCTGAATAGGCTGGATATCACTTGGAGAGAATCTTCTTGGATAGGTCAATTGCTTGCTTTCTTTTTATTGTCCCACATGGCCCTAATGGGTGATGCTCTTCACTCATTAAAATAACAGGCTAACTCGACAGGCCTTTTCCATCACCACATCGTTTAGCTTTGACTGGTGGCTTCACAGTTCCCATAGGACGAAAGTTAAAACTGACAGCAGTCAAGATGATAAATGATCTACTTTAAGATGTGCGACAAATATTACACACACGAGGGATCACACAAGGACTTTCAATGCAGTCGGAGACCATTAGGCCTAGAAAGCCTGCGGAATCCTACCAATATCCATATGCACATCTCTCGCCAATTTTTCTACGTACCTTTCCATATTTAGTTTGAACCAATAGACTGTCTTTGCTGCAAACACCTTCTGGAGGAGACCATTCCATACATTAAAGACTTACTGAATGAAATACCCCTGCCTTAACATTATATTAACGCGACTCTTCTTCTTTACTTTCTATTGGTTCCTGGTCCTTTCACTTTTAATTCTGCAGAAGAGAAAACTCTTCCGCACCTGTTCTGTATCTCGTACAAACGTTCCTCATAGCTTAGTTTAGCTAGGCCTGGAATCAATATTGAGTAGCTCTGCGCTGAACCCTCACTATGGCAGCTATGACCTTCCTCAGATGTGGTGACCTAAACTTTCCATAATAGTCCAGGTGGGGCCTCACTAAATTCCTATTAATACTACCTCCTTTGATTTATAATTTATCCCCATATGAATACAACCTCAAATACTATTAATTTACCTATATCTGCTTGGGACTTTGCTGTCCACTTAAACCTACCCCCTCACAGTATCTACGACTACCCCAGATTCTTCTCCTGTGTCACGCACTCCAAGACCGCCCCTTTAGTGCAGCAGATAAACACAAAAATTGTGCATTTTATGAGAAAAGCATGAAATTTTTAACATAGTTAGTGCATACCATAAGGTTTATTTTCAGATGTAGAGGGAAGTCAGTTATGACCTCTGAGAACCGTGAGAGGTCAAATCCAAAATGGCCGCCAGTCCACTGTCTGGGCTCTGTCCCCCAAATATTCCTTCAGGACGCACAAGATCTGCCAGAAACCATCTTCTCGTGAAACTTACAAAATCAAGACTCTCTGCTCACCTTCACTCTTTCATTCCTCTTTTTTCCCGCCTCTGGAACAAACTCCCTCACTCTCTTCAATCCCACTCCTCCGTCAAGGTATTCAAAACAGCTGTTCACCACCATCGCATAACTTCCCCCATTCAAAACCTTGATCTTTTCTACCCCCATTAATCCACCTTAAACCCACCTCCATCCACCCAATTCCCTTTTTTCTTTCCTGAAAGCTCCTGCAGTGTCCATTTTGTTTATCCCATGTACTCCGCCCCAACCCTCTCTCTTTCACAGATCTCCCGATGGTCTGCTGTTGTACTTCCTTCTCTCTCCCCCTCTTGTCTCCCTGCTCCCTTTATTATATGCTCTGTGTGTAACCTCTTATACGAGCCTCGACTAAGTATACACAAAAAAACTCCTCACTATCATTTTATTATTTGTCCGTCCTCATATGTGGTTCTGTCCAACCAGATTCTTGCCACTAACATCATTTTTATCATTTTATCACCAAACTCTCCCATTTTATTATTCAAACTCGAGGCTTTGTTGTCTCCTATCGGCGGTCGTTTGTGGTCCATTTACTTTCGTTCTCTCACTGTTTTTCCAGTTTTTTTTCACTCCATACTCCCGAACATCTTACCCTTTAAATCTTAAAGTCTTAATACAAAAACAAAAAAACAAAAATCAATTTCCTTCTCTCCCTGTGTTCATTCGTTTGTTCTTCGACCACGTGTTTCACCCCACCCATTTTTATTTCTCTCCTTCCTTCATAACTCAATCCTCTCCAGCCGACACCTTTCTAAATCCAGTTTTCACCTTACTTCTTCAACTTTACCCTTCTTCCTCTGATCCACTTTCACCTAACCTTCAAAAAAACATTAACGAATAATTTAAAAAGTAGGCCTCTCCTCCCGTACTAACACATTTGCTTATACACCTCCCTGTTCCATCGTTCACTGTTCTCCTGGCTGTCAATCTCTTATTCTTCTATTCCTGCTTCTGAACCTGTGCTGGGATCATCAAACCCCCTTAGGAATCCTTCATGTCCTCATTTAGGGAATTTCCCCAGATAGTTTTCATGGTTTAGTTTTGAAATGTTTAAACTTTCCCCTGAAGTGTTGTATTCTGTTGTATATTATAACACACTTTTCTTCTTCTTCTTTGAAAGGTTGTTTTCGATTTGCTCACCAAATCTCTTCATTTCAAATAAAAATTCAATCTCTTACAGTTCTTCCTTCCTACATTCCCCAAACTCACCTGTATTCCACCCCTCCTCCAACGTTTTCAAATGGATCTCTGACTTAAAAATCACAAGAAACTCATTTTGCAATAAATGTTCGTTTTCCATTCATCGTCCAACACTTTCTAAAATCCAAACTCACCTCTCTCCTCCTAAACTCCCCCCTATCCCTTTCTAATTCCCCCCTTGCCCCTCCCCTCACCCCTCCTCTCCTAAACTCCCCCCTCACCCATCCCCTCCAAAACTCCCCCCTCATCCCTCCCCTCCCAAACTCCCTCCTCACACCTCCCCTCATAAATTCCCTCCTCACCCCTCCATTTCAAAACTCCCCCCTCCCTTCAATTCTCCCCACCCTCCTTTTTTCTCCAATTCTCCCCTCTCACCCCTTCTTCTCAAAGCGTCCTCCCCACTTCCTCTCCCTTCCAACTCTTACCTCCATCTCCTCCAACCTTCTTCCTCACTCTTCCTCCCCTCCTCAAACAACACCTCACTGTGCCTCATCCAATCACAATCAAACCTTTTGTCCTCCTCATCCTTCCCTTTCTCCTAGCTCTTCTGAAATCTCTGACACACTATCAACAGCTGTTCACCACCATCTCTTATCTTCCCCCATCCAAAACCTTGATCTTTTCTTCCCACGTTAATTCACCCTAGATCCACTTTTCTGAAATACCGACTTTTTTCCTGGAAGTCCTAGCTTCCTTGCTTAGGACTTCCTTGTGTCCATGTGGTTTTTACCTCTCCCACTCCCACCCCGCCCCTCTTCCCCCAAGCCCTCTCCCTCCCACAGATCTCCCGATGTCCCTGCTCTCAAATGTTGTACTTGTGTGCTTCCCTGTCTCTCCCCATCTTGTCTCCCGCTCCCTTTATTTTGTCTCATGTGTCCGTTTGTTTTTTTTTGTCATTAATGTTAGCTCTTACACGAGCCTCGATATTGTATACCAAAAAAAAAAAAAAAACTCCTTTTTTTTTAACTTTTAAAAAGTTCAAAATATTTTGTACATCGGAATAGAATATTTTTTTAAACTTTTCAATACCTGTTATTTTTTGTTACTTGGACTTACCTATCACATCATCCGTTTCAGGTCCTTACTTTATAGCCTCTCCACCCTCCTCTCACCTAAAAAGCCACAATTCCATCGCCAATTCCCACTACAAACATTGCCGTCCCTCTTCTGTTTCACCAATGGCCATCAATCCGAAATCCGCGAAAAGATTCCCGTTGCTTCGTTGACCCAAAACCTTTCTGCCTGTACCATTCTTCCAACTGTTGGTTGACATATATTGCTCTACTCATAAATTTTGTTCTCTTTCCTATTCTCGGAAGAATACCAGAAATAATTACATCACAACACCTTTTTTTCAGCCGTCCACGTAACATTCCGTCCTGGTTTTTCAAATCCTCCCAAGTCCAAGGAAACTTTCCCGACATCATTTGCTGCTACACATACCACCACAGTCTTCCTGCCGTGACCTGACACAACGTCACATAGCCTTGCTTCAATAATAAGGGTAGAAATGAAGAAGAAGCAACTGGAAATGGACTGGAATATAAAAGAGATTAAAAAAATTGTAACTGATGAAAAATCTTCTTCTTCTTCTTTAAAGGCTGCCATTATCCAACCTTTCTTGTGGGGTAGGCTGGGGGAAGCTTGGACCCTAGTCTTCACGAACCGGCTGGCCAGGCCTGATGCTCGACTAATTAGTGCAGGAATTTGTAATTTGGCCATGGTGCCAGCAATAGCTCGCCTTCTCTTCGCCAAGGCCACCATGGGATGTTCAACGTCCATCAAGGAATGCTGGCAGACGAGACGCCCATTTAACATCCACCCGAGGGTTGGCATTCACTTTGATGAATCACCCTGCCTGTGAAACACCGGACAGACAGTTTATAGCTGAGTCGGGAATCAAACCCAGGATGGACAGCTCAGAGGCGAGCGTGCGTGCCTCTAGGCCATCCTGTCAGCCTTTGACCGATGCGACAATCCAGATTTTAATTGAGAGAAAGTTCCATAGTCTCAGTTCCATGCTAAAGGTCTCCATCCTGTTGCGGGGAACAACCAAGGGATTCCTGGTACCCTACCACAGCTTCCTTGTGTGGATGTAAGGCTCAATGGGCTCAGATATACTGCACAGAGCATTATTTGGATCAGAAGAAGGTTTCTAATTGGGATTATTATGGAGAAGATGCAATGTGACCAATTCAACTATTTCTATAATATGTGGAGGCAGAACCGGAAGTGAGGACACAATTAAAGATGGAGGCACAGGATCCAGTGAGGACGTTCGTTTTCTTTGGGTTCTCGGTAATTGATTGGACTGCAACCGAACTAACAGCCGAGGAGCGATCCAACCGTAAATAAGTGTTGCGTGAAGAGGGGAGAGGTGGAGGAACATGTTTGGTAAGTGAATTATAAATAAGTAAAATCTTATTCTGGAAAGCAGGAGCAAATTGGTTAGCTCGTGCTGGAGATTGAGTTTGAGAGAAAGGAGGTCAGCCCCCATTGAGAAGTTTATAAATAATGGAGAGTAACATCTTAGTGCTTGAAGAGTTGCTTTCAATCGAGGCTTGGCCGTGTTAGGCTTTTGAGGCCACAAGAGATTTAACGTAGTGAACCGTTTCCATTTTTGAAGTCATTTATTCACTGTCCGAGTTGGGTTTTTTTGTATTTTCTTTCCAATTTGTACAACGTTGTTTTAAGAGAATGCAATCTTTCCCACTGTCGACTGGACTTCGCGTCCTTCTCAACCGATAAGAAAGACAACGTTGTGCGGCTGGGTATTGACCCTGCTTCGGCAACGGCACCGGATTGTATCGGTGCCCATGTTCTCAAATTCTACTCTGCCCTCCGCGCTTCCCCGTTGTATGTCTGCCCAATTCAATCAGGCCTCCTTCGGCCACTTCCCATTGGCCTGAAAGTCAGCAACCAGTCCCATCTACAGGAGAAGTGCAAAAACAAATGTTATCAATTAAAGACCAGTATCTTCCAATTACAACGAAAGTCATAAAATCCATCATTGCTGCTGATGTCAAGTCCTTCCTCTTTTCAAACAGCCTGATCTCAGACCAAATATCAAACGACAGGTTTGGACCGTATTCCTGGATACATATCGGGCATTCGACATCCTGCTTTGCTTGCCAATCTCTGGCATTGAAGGCTGCTCTCCTTCTTGGATTTCTGACTTCCGCCACTCACGCAGTTAACGTGTTGCTGTCAATGGAACCTTCTCCATCCCTCTCCCAGTGGAGGCTGGATCGTTTTCTGGGGCAGTGCCTAGCATAGTCAGTCTTGTTCCTCATCTACATAAATGACTTCTCTGATGCTCTCTGGAAAACCTTTTCTTCCTTTTTGCAGACGACCACATTGTATCGTGCAGTTCCGCGATCCCACTGCCAGGCAGACAACAGCTGCATCACTCTGCGATCTGGAAGTAATTAGATTCCGGTCTATATCACCTTTAGAGGCCATTTTTCCCCGGAGAGCAGGGGTTGGCCTTTTTCGGGCACCGTGGTCCCCTTTTTGAAGCAATGTTTTATGGCCGGATGCCTTTCCTGCCGCCAACCCTCTTAGTCGCCTCTTAGTCGCCTCTTGCAACCCACACGGAATTACCAGTGAGCTGGTACTCAATTTGCCGACCCCGGAAGGATGACAGGCTGAGTCAACCCCCTTGGCGTTAATTCAGCGATCGACCGGGATTCGAACCCAGGATCCGAGGATCCCAAGCCGGCACCCTAACCGCTAAGCCAACACCAGGCTTCAAAGGTCTGATAAATGTAATATCACATGTCCTTAAATCCTGGAAAATCTCACTGTCTCACCCTGTCATCCTGGAATGATCATCAAACTAACACACCGTTCTATTTCCATGGTTGTCCACTGGACAAGGTTCAGTCTTTAACTTCTAGCCCTCACCCTCAGCCATGACCTCTCCTAGGCCAACCACAATGCAAAGCTGGCCAACCAAAGCCAGCCATAGACTACAGAATTAAAAAACAAAAAAACAGAGATATTGCTTGCTTAGTGAATCTCATGATAAGTAGAGAAGACTGATCAAGGGCATTTTAAAGCATTTGATTATAAATTAAAACCGTTGTTCAGGATCATCATGGAAGTATGAGAATGGAGTTAAACTCAGTAATTTCTTACTCAACTGTTCAATATCCAGAGAGATAATGTTACAGACGCCACCAACCTCAATTGATGAAAATCCTGGCGTTGGCTTAACGGTTAAGGTAGCTGGCCTAAAATCTTAGGGTCTTGAGGTCGAGCCCTTGGCCCTACCATTAACACCAGGTGGGTTGAGTCAGCTTGTCATCCTTCCGAGGTCGGTAAAATGAGTACCAGCTTACTGGTAATGAGGGCACTGCATCAGCGGCACAGTTGCGCTTCCAGAAAATGATGCAACAAGTGGCCACAGGTGGCATTTTTGAAACAACAACAACAATGGATGAAAAGGTTTCACAAAAGGAAAAGTAAAGGTAATTAATGAGTGGTCAAAAAAAGGGAGTATGAGAAGAGCAATATCAACCAGATGATCAAAATCACAGTATGGAACATGATCCAAAGTATGACAGTGAACGTGAGGGGGGGGGGGGGGGGGCAAATTGTATTTTGATGCAGATTGTAAACATTCACCAAACCAAGAAATTTTTGAGGAAGACGATCATGTGGATGTATCATCAGCATGAATGTCAAAATCCCTGAAGATCAATAACTAAATAAAATTAACTCATAAAAAGCCCATCAAAATGATGGGTTGGAACAGTTTATTTGCCGGAGCAGCCCAGTGACTGTGTCAAAATCTGAAGCCTCGGCCTAGTGTCAGGTGTGCTTTATTTATTCTTTATTTATTTATTAGACATCCTGCGGATGTAAATGAACATTCGTTTTACTCTGCGCACGTTGCACATCACATGCAGCAAATTTCACCTCCCTGCACCTTGTATTTATTATTATTATTTTAAAAAAAGCTTCTGTACACCGTCCTTGAGGCTTGGTTTGCAAGCCACCGTCTACAGTTTCAATAGAAGAGACATAATTACTCTTTTATGGAAAATGTTTTTCGAGTTTGTTTTATCCTCAAAAATAGACCGTGGAGAACACACATTCGTGTTGAAAGATTGGCCTTTAAAACCGACCATTATGAAGGGGGACAGACATCTGTACAAACACACAAACTGACATCGTGTTTCATATGGTAGATAACATACCTGGGCGGGTCTTCAATAAATGTTGCAATTTTGTTTTGGATGATGCACATGATGACCAATTTTCATGTTTTGGGTGAACCAACAGATCCCAGACCATCCTTTATTGGGCAGTGATGGAAGTCATACCCATGAGGAGCTATGTCAGCAACCTTTCGCAGTGTTGCCAGGTGAGAGCCAAGTTCCAGTCAAACAGAGCAGATCTATATCCATATTCGAAATTTGCTCACAGAAGGTAAGAGACTTGCCAGTAGTAGTAGGTGAATGTGTGTCGAAGAGATCCACTCAACATTCAGAAGAATCTGGTGGAGGAAGCCACTTCATGTGGTCTGATGAAGTTGAGGTTCGTTTTGACCGCAGGACGAAACATGGAACGGTCAAGGGCCGTCGATACATGACAATTTTCAATAACCGTTGAAATTGTGTTAAATACTGTACATTGAAAACAGAAATAACCGATAACAGAGCAAGGGACGTTTTGAGGATTTCACCATGGTGGCAGATGAGGAATGTACAGAGCACCTTACGCACAGTATAAACAGGTGCCGGTAACACCGCTTCAGTACCGCAGGGTCAAAAAAGCAGCACTGTACCCACATCATGTGAGAACATAAATCATAAGAACCACCTTTAGAGGCCATTTTTCCCCGCAGAGCAGGGGTTGGCCTTTTTCGGGCACCGTGGTCCCATTTTTTGAAGCAATGTTTTATGGCCAGGTGCCCTTCCTGCCGCCAACCCTGTTAGTCGCCTCTTTCGACACACAGGTAATTACCAGTGAACTGGTACTCAATTTGCCGACCTCGGAGGGATGACAGGCTGAGTCTACCCCCCTGGCGTTAATTCAGTGCTGACGGGGATTCGAACCCAGGATCCTAAGATCCCAAGCCGGCACCCTAACCGCTAAGCCAACACCAGGCCTAGGACATAAATCATTAGGACTTTTTCAATTTTCTTTTACAGGATGTAAGGCTCGTTATGGAGCTGCCACCCACAGAAGAAAACACGAGATAACGCAGGACTGTTAGATGAGACAAACACAGCCACTGAGCTTAGGGGGAGTGTCGTCTCTTCCCCGGGGCACTCTGGGTACCCGTGGTACCACAAACAATGGCACTGTCTTTCTCACCGCACTTAGCGGGGCATTTCCTAAAGAGGAATGTCCCCCTTCCCATGGATGCCAACCTATGGGGATTGTCCGTGCTCTTATCCTTTTAAATGCTGAGCATCAAGCAAGGAAACCACACGTACCATTAATAAAACCGACAACACTAAAAAAGCAGAACATGGTTCCAGTAAGAAAAAAGGAAACATGACAGAAGGGAGTTATAGCAAGGAGGACGGGAGAGGAAAAGGAGGGGGAACTCTGCTCCAAACAGTGGAAGTGTAGGACAAGGATAGGGCCGTGCAGGCGGCATATATTTGAAATAGCCCTCGGCAAGAGGAAAGGTAGAGTTGATGAGATGGACGATGTTCAATGAAACTTCTCCATAAGTGGAGTTGCGGTGGATGGAAACAAGGAGGAGCAAGAACTCATGAGTGGCACTAACGGTGGGCATGATGGAAGAATGGCTGAAGTTTCAGTGAGACGGAACCCAGGCCGACGCGTATCACAGCCGGGTGAGACAAGACCTTACAGGACCCTTTTACCCGTCATCTGTAGGTTTGTGGGCGGCCACCAAAGAAAACTTGGCTCTCCAAGTCCCAAAATAGAATTGGGTGCACACAAGATTCCCGAGGAATGTGGTAAATGGACCATTACGCAGCATCATTTGTGCAACCACCAACATTTCCCGCCATCAGGACAATTTTTGTCAACGATGAAAAATCGAGTTGTTTAAAATAAACAAATACATAAATAAACTTACAATTTTTTATTTATTTCATTTATTATTTAATTTTCACATTAAGAGATGAAAAACTACATCCTAAGGTATAGTTTTTTAAAGTTTCAAAGCAACAGAAAACTCTAGTCTTAGAAATTCCAGCTATTAATCATTTACTGTGCGGAGGCTGATCATTTTAGCCAATTGAGCTCAATAAACCATAACTTGAATTCATTACAAAGGAAAGAAAGGCACGGAGAAGAGTTATACGAAGGACGAATGTACACGCCAACTCGTGAAAAGGATAATGGTGAAATGGATGAGAAAAGAGGAGGTTAAAGTTGGTACTCGAGAAGAGTTTGAATTTTCATCAAAGACTTACAAACTACTTGGACTTCCGTGGGAGGTTGAAGAAGAGCTCCAAAGTGGTTCCGCACAATGCATTGGTAGAGTCCGTGGTCAGAAGGTCTCAAGGAGGAGATGATGTACCTGTGGATAGGAAAGTAGGAGTTATAAATGAGGGTCACAAGTTTGGTCATCTCATGGTAGGATATAATGAGCTAAGCTGGCAAAAAAACACTTCCAACTACCATCGAAGAAGCGGCACAAATTGGCAGTTCCCTATTACTCGCCACGACCTAATTCTCTTCCCTTCACTCACTTCCAGGTCAAATCTGCCTGTCCACTCCATCCTTCCAAAAATCTCCAGGCCCAATCTGCCCGTCCACTCCATCCTTCCATAAATCTCCATAATTTTCTGCCCTATATCTCTATCTGTGCCTTTTTTTTTTTCATTGAGTGACACCCTCTCCCCTTCACCATTTTTTCTTTCTCTAAAGAACCTTTGGTGGGAATTACATTTTTCCATTACTCAACTGTGATATGGATTTACTTATTGTACAAAGCTGTCCCATTGTTACAGTAAATGACTAAAAATGATTAAATCAATTTGTACAGCTTTCTCGGAATTGCAAACCTAAATCAGGTGAGAATCTGGGATTTTGCCAAATTTTGGAATTTTCCAAAGGGTGTCGGAGGGATGAAGCGATAGCTGGGTTGATAGTGTGGTTGGCCAATGAGCTGTAGAGTGTGGAATTTATCACCGTCGGGGTAGATGTAAGCAAAAACCACCGACTTGATGGTGACGGCTAACAACAAGTGATGCTGCAACTTGGAGCACACTCTGTTTTTGAAATGGGAAATGCAAACCAAAGCTCGATCTCATTTGCATTGAGATTGTGGAACCACCTTTAGAGGCCATTTTTCCCTGCAGAGCAGGGGTTGGCCTTTTTTGGGCACCGTGGTCCCCTTTTTTGAAGCAATGTTTTATGGCCAGATGCTCTTCCTGCCGCCAACCCTGTTGGTCGCCCCTTGCGACATACAGGGAATTACCAGTGAGCGGGTACTCAATTTGCCCACCTCAGAGGGATGACAGGCTGAGTCAACCCCCCTGGTGTTAATTCAGCGATCGACCGGGATTCGAACCGAGGAGCCTAGGATCCCAAGCCGGCACCTTAACCGCTAAGCCAACACCAGGCTCATTGAGATTGTGGATATTAACAATCGAATGGTAGTTATTTTTTGGAAAAAAAGGCAGGGGAAAAAAAAATGGAAAACAGGAAGGCCATTCTGATCAAATTTACTGCTCAAAGCGAGCTGTAGAATTATACGTCCATTGAACAAAGCGGAGAAATGGAAGGTGGATATGGCACAAGAATTATGGGTCAAATGGCCTTTGCTTGTCCCTCGATTCCCTTTGGAAAGTGTTAAAGCATGCTGTTCAAAATGACTTATTGTCCACTTGTTCTTCTTCCAGACGGACGATGTTCTTCGGAAAGCGGCCTTCTCCTTGGGCGACAACGATCATGGAACTCGTGAATTTACGCGGAATCAAAGGTGCCAATAATTCAGTCCACTGTTTTGAGCCAATGGGAACAAAAAAAACCCAGAATAAAGGACGAATGATTAGGTTCGAACTGGACAAAAAAACCCCCAATTAATACTCAAGATCCTTTGTGACTTGAGCACGTGTGGATGAGCAGTTGAACACAGCTGGTAATCATGGACATATTCATGGCCCATCCCAGGAGTTTAGAGTCGAAAATTAGACACATATGGTGAAATCTCCGGCAGACCTCTTTCATCTCTCGAGATTAAACGCCATCAATTAAGGGGCTTGGGTGAGTCGACTATCCCAAGACAAGCAAAGAGCATTCATTTACAAGGCCGCAACAAAGGCCCGCCACGTGTTTCATCGAAGAATGTCATCATAATTAACCGATTCATTCTTTTACTAACAATAATCATGATGCTTATCTTTGTCGTTATCGTAATTCAAGTTCCCAGCACATCTGACGATTGACTTTCAGTGGGTCACATTTGGCAAATTAAGGCAACAAAGCACTGCTGGAACGTCGCAATCACGAATGGAGTTGTTAGTGACATGATATGTGACAACTGTTCCTGGAATATTTTGGAAGATGTCAAAACAGGATGGAGATGTACTGTATCACTCCTTCCCGGGAGAACAATGCTTGGGTCATACAAGGATCCGTAGTCGACACATTTCATACGCAAGGGTGGAATGATGCACATTTGGGGGGGAATTACATTGATAACAGCAAGAGATGGGGAGGAATATATGTGAGAAAAGCAATTAAAATAAGAAATATGTCCTGCATGGTGCGATACTTGCGAAATTCCTAAAATAAGTTGTTGACCTTCGGCCTATGTTGACTTTTTGCCCTCAAATATAATTGGTGGTTGAAGTCAGCGATCCGATATGCAAATCCTGTTCAAATTTCAAGTCAATTGGATGAAAATTTAAGTTTTTTGAAATCCCACCTTAAATTGTTGACCATTGGCCCATGTTGACCGTTTGGCGTATGTGAACCTCGAAATAATTGGGGGTTTAATTCAGTGACATGATGTGCAAATCCTCCCCAAATGTCAAGTCAATCGGATGAAAATTGAGGATTTCAGAAATATGACAAATTTGGTGACCTTTGGCCTATGTTGCCCTTTTGACCTCATAATCAATAAGGATTCTTCCTTATGACCAAATCTACCATTTGCTGAAGTTTCGTAAAGATCGGTTTAAAAATGTGACATGTAGGCGATTGACATACAGACGGACAGACGGAATAACGCACAAGACCAAACAATATACTTGAAAAATCTTCGATTTTCATAAGTAATAAGGTTGGGAGGAAAAGGGAGGAGGGGATGCATTGGGAAGCAAAAAGAGGGGAAGAGAGGAAGAGCAAACTTTTAGAATAATGGCAGGAGTACCCGGCATTGCCCAGTGATGTTGTAATCCTATTGGCATTTTGAAGAAATCCATTTGTTTTGGTTTTTTTTGTTTTCTATTTTTTGTTTTGTACTTGCCTAAAACACTTCCCGACAACAACTAAGGAATTTTTTTATTCAATATTTTTATATTACACACCATACCCACACACACTAATTGGCGATAATTTAATATTACCTTTCACATAGCTACAAAGGCTCAGGCACTATAGAGCAATTAAAATCCCCCAAAAATAAAAATAAATCGAACTTAAAAACAAAATAATTTGCCCAAAAGTCGTTTTTTTGTTTGACGAAGATCTGTTTAGCCACGAGAAAAATGGCGACACACACACACACACACACACACACACACACACACGCACACACACACACACGACTCTCATAGTATAGATTCGTGTATGCAATTTCTTTATGATCCCAACAACATGCCCATGTGTTGTATTAATAACCAGAGAGTTCATATAATAGAACACAATACCCCATGCAGTGTTCAGGTATATACTTACATTTTAATACAATAATGATTTTTAAAATCGTTTTAAAAAAAACCCGGAAGGTTAGCCCGACTGAAGCAGTCTTATATTCATCACACTTATACATACAATGGTTCCCTATAAAGCATGTCCATGCACTGCTTGGTGTAAATAATTTAATACACATGTACGTGCACACACAAATTGTCTCTTTCCACACAGCTATTCTTCACGACAAATAGCCAGGCTCCTTTCTTCAGAGAGGTTTCGACCCTTTCAGGCAAGCACCTCACCAAGTGGACAGTCCACAACCCTGACCTTTATCCTACAGCAGTACATCCACAACCTCAGCTATACCACACAATCAGTTAATCCAGGAATGGAAGCACACTTTTATTACTCTCTACTCCAGGTATTTGATGTTCATATTGATGTTTACCTTCATTACTGTGTTTGTAGGTTACTCCTTATGACACGTTCCATTATATAACCACACATATGTTATATTACATTAACAATGAACACACGAACACACACACGCCCCTATTTTGCTTAACACTGAATCAAGATGTTACATAAATGGATGTCTCACGAGCTCGAGGGCACCCCCTCGTAACCACTTAAAGTGTTTTCATTTCAATGGCTCTCTCAATATATTAGAACCCGTATCGTGGATTTCACACTACGAGAGAATGACAATCAAGGCAATCAGAAAACAAAGCATTATGTATATATATATATATATAATAATAATAATAATAATAATAATAATAATAATAAAGGAGTCTTATATAGCCCCATCAAGCAGAGTAAACTACCCTCATGGCGCTTTACATTATCATGCGAACGCACACACACCGCACACACACACACACAAACATACACACACAGACACACCTTCACTCTTGCCCTATTCCTCTCCCTCCCCATTCAAAACCCACAGATGTGTACTCCCCCTCCTCCTCCCCTCCCTCCCCCGCACATGTACACAGACATACTCTCGATCTCTGTCCCACCTCAAACCAAAGGGAAAACAGGACTTAGACTTTGAAAGACTTGTGAAACAGATAGGTTTTGAGGGAGGTTTTAAAGGCGGGAAGAGAGTCAACATGTCGAACAGAGGAAGGCAAGTCATTCCAGAGCAGAGGTGCAGCAAAGGAAAAGGATTTCTCGCCAAACGACTTGGTGCTGGTGCGCGGCGGCTGTAAGGTCATAGAGTCGTCGCTTGACCGAAGCCGTCGCCGAGGTTCATAGAGAGTGAGCAAATCGGAGAGAGATAGTGAGGTCCCGTTCCACACAATGATTTATAACATAGTGTGCAAATGTTGTATTGCACACGAGCAGAGACAGGCAGCCAGTGTAAAGATTCAAGAAGCGGAGTAACATGGTCAGACTTCTTCGCCTTACAGACAAGACGAGCGGCAGAGTTTTGAACCTTTTGTAACTTATCCAAGAGAAACTGAGGGCAGCCTGCATACAAAGAATTACAATAGTCTAGCCTTGAGAGGACAAGGGCACAGACCATAGTTAGAGCAGCTTGAGGAGTAAGGAAGTGGCGAATGGATGCGATCTTTCGCAGCTGAAAGTATGCTGATTTGCAAGTTTGAAGTACTTGCTTGGAAAATGTCATGTTGCCGTCGAAAACCACACCAAGGTTCTTGGCCAACGAAACAAAGTTTACATCGGTTTCACCAACATGAATAGTGGTAGGAAGTGAACATTGTAGAGGACATCTGTGCGATCTTACAATCATAGACTCTGTTTTGGCATCGTTCAGCTGAAGTTTGTTTTGGGTCATCCACGCCTTCACGTCGGCAATACAGCCTTCTAACACTTCAACGGTGGGCACGATTTGTTGAATCGTGCTTCCTTTGTACAGCTGATTGTCGTCCGCAAAGGCGTGGTGATCAACTGAATGTCTGGCAACAAGATCAAATAGAGGCTGAGTGTACAAAAGAAAGAGGATAGGTCCCAGGACTGAGCCCTGGGGAACGCCAAAGGAAAGCGGAGAAGGGGCTGATTTCTGGCCATTGACAACAACTGTTTGCACTCTATCAGTAAGATAGGACATCAGCCAAGAAAGGGGAGTACCAGTTATACCAAATGTGATTTCAAGACGACAAAATAAGACACTATGGTCAATCGTGTCAAAGGCGGCAGACAAGTCCAAAAGAGCAAGAACGGAAACCTTACCACAGTCAAGAGAGGTCAGAAGATCATTGGTTATTCTTAGGAGAGCGGTCTCGGTGCTATGGCCTGGTCTATATGCTGACTGGCGAGAATTGAAAGGATTATATGAAACTAGATGGTCATTCATCTGTGATAGCACAATTCTTTCTGTGATCTTTGACAGGAAAGACAGGTTGGAGATAGGACGGTAATTTTTCATGTCCTTAAGGTCAAGGGTGGGTTTTTTAAGAAGTGGTTTAACAAGAGCTTGTTTAAAGAGAAGCGGAAATGAACCCGTAGTCAGAGAATCATTGATAACTGCAGTAATAAATGGGAGGAGGGTGTCCAAACACTCAATAAACAAATCGGTGGGAAGGGGGTCGAGATCACATGTTTTTGTGTTTGACTTGAGAATTGTACATTTGACAATTTCCTCAGTAACAGAAGTAAACGAACTAAGAGGTCGTCCGTGAAAGCAGTGTTCAGCATCATCGAAGGAAAGGAGTGACTGCTTGTCAAGATTGTTTCTTATTGACTGAATTTTATTGTGAAAGAAATGCAGGAAGCGTTGGGGTAGTTCGTTTTGAGGAAATACAGTGGGAAGAACGGATTTATTTTTGGTGGCATGGTAATGGTAATGGCATGGTAATGCATGGTAGTGCTGAACATGGTAATGCATGGTAAGCGCATTTGGTGGCATGGTAATGCTGAACAGTTGCTTGCAGGAGGAGCTCCTAGTAATCCGATCAGAAATATATGACGTTTTTGCTTTCAGAATGATTTTTATGACGAGTCTTTTA
Source organism: Myxine glutinosa (assembly GCF_964187855.1). NCBI lineage: Eukaryota > Metazoa > Chordata > Myxini > Myxiniformes > Myxinidae > Myxine > Myxine glutinosa. Next base: position 46,630,068 of record NC_136265.1, read on the forward strand.
GCTATGTTATACAACTGTTTATGGACTGTGAGGCCAGTCTTCAGCCACTGTCTCTCGGCACGTCGTCGTTCCTTTTTGGCAGCCCTGACTTCGTCGCTGACTGCGCTGAACCACGGAGTACTCCTGCGTCTGGGAATGGCGCGCCGTGTCGCTGGAGCATGACAGTCCAACGCTGTGCGGAGGCAACAGTCGAGGTCTTCTGCAGTGACATAGGAACGGCCAGAGAGACAGGTGTGAAGGTCCTCTTTAAAGGCGGAACGGTCGATGGCACGAATGTTGCGGGCAGTGATGAAGGTGGGCTGAAGACGAGGAACAGCAATACTCAGGTGGCTGGTGACACAGAAGTGGTCCGAGGTGATAGCACAGGTCACTGACGTGGACTGCACCAACTGATCATCGCATCTGTGCACTAACCAATCCAGGATGTGTCCTTTAACGTGTGTAGGTTGGGAGACAGACTGAGACAGACATATATGTATATATAGTTGTGGTTTTGGAATAAAGGATAATTCCCCCTCGTAGGTTGACGCACCACAACATGAAGCCTCGCGATAGTTCAGTTATTTCTTAATGAATGTAAGCGTAGTCCTGTCCAGTGTTAGTTTTGCTTTGAGCAGGCCCGTAAGTAGGGCGGTCTTTTGGTGATAGCGTGCCACGTGGCAGGCCTGAACAAGTCTGGCGAGGCCGAAGGGAGGCGCTGCAGGAGGGAGTGGCCGGTAAGCAACGAGCCGCCATTCAGGGCTCGAGGGGAGTGGCTAACCACGACGATGAGAGGTGGGGTTTGGAACATTCGAGTAAGGCCGGGCGGAGCCATAAAACCCTGCTCCGAGCCCCCCCCCCCACCCCCCACCTCAGTTTGAGATGAGTTGAGTTCAAGTTCAGTTGCGCGTCAGTTCCCTGTGAGTAGAGAGATGAGACGAGAGTGGAGTTCTCAGTTCAAGTTCTCAGATCAGTTGAGTTCAAGAGAGTTGCGCGTCAGTTCAGTTGAGTCAGAGCCCCTGTGAGAGTGAGTGAGTAGAGTTGAGTTGAGTTGAGTTGAGCTTGAGAACGCACGAGAACGCGCTGCCGAACGAGTGCATTGAATTGCCGGTATTCATGATTGTAAACGAACTTGCCCCGTGCCCTGCACTGTATTAATCGCGCGCTCGAGAGGACGACCCGTGCCGGGCAACAGACGCGTGATTTCCTCCTGCCTGCCTTCTTCAGCATACGTGCCGTGAACATCCGAGAGCCACGCCGGGCGAGCTGCCCTGGGGCGACCGACGGCAAAGCGCGTTTGGCGTGCGAAGTTCTCTCTTCTTCCCCCCATGTGCGTGAGTGGGCCCTGTGTCTGGGGGATAAGTTAACATTGTTAAGTGCCTGCTCTGTGTCTCTGCGAATCATTGTACATTGTGTAAATAAATCGTGTTCTTCCTCTTCAATTTGACCGTTCCCATCCCTTCCATTAATTGGCCTCGCATGGTACGACTAGAACCGCTCGAATCGGGTTCCATAAATGTAACGGCACGAGTCACGTGATACGCATACCGCTTGGCGTACTCGCTTAAGCGTGGCTTGTGCGAGGTTCGGTCCCCGCATTCGTGGCTGCGTGGGTTAAAAGTACGTGCGACATTGACCCGATACCCTTTTTCACCCTTGCTCCGGAAGTGGTGATTCGGCCTCCCTTTTTCACCCTTGCTCCGGAAGTGGCGATTCGGCCTCGTGGACACAAAGACCCAGGGGGAAAAAGGGGGTTAATCACCCCTTTGTAACGGGAACGGGCTTCGGGAGATCTGCAACAATATATTATAATAGGCGTAGGTGATTCTATCTGTCTGTCATGGGGTGTGGCTTACTCCGTTGAGAGAGTAGCTCCACCCATTCTGGGAGGGGCTTCGAAAACAAATCATCATCATTTTATTAACTCGCATAGCTTTGAGGCCTGTTTAGTTAGGCTCGTGCTGTCTTGCTCTCCCTCAACAGTTTTATTTCAACTCTAATTCGACATATCATTTCATTTTTCACAGTCGCTAATATAGTTTTAGACTCGGTGGAAAAAAAACCGGGAATAAAATTCAATGTAAGTTACCGTTTATAGAACAAAATGCATTTTCAAAGGCCTGTAACATAAAGCCCATTCATTGAGTCTCCCTCATGGCTTTATCTCGACTAAATCACCATCACAGTCGCTGGGATGGTTTAAGTCTCAGTTTCAGCTAAAGTTGAGAAAATCGGCGACATGTATTCCAACAGCCGTTTTGAATGTGTCGACTGTTATGTCGGCACGGGGAAGGAGAGAGAGGAATGAGAGAGGAGAATGAGAGAGGACAATGACAGAGGAGAATGACAGAGAGAATGACAGTGGTGAATGAGAGAGGGGAAGGAAAGAGGGGAAGGAGAAAGGAGAGAACGTTCCCAGGACGTCATTATTTATATTATTACTTAGTAAAAATACAGCGACTGAGTACTGAAGTTCGGGATCGAACCGAAGTCTAATTATGTTTTTCCATGTCCCTGGGGTGTACATACAGAGTTTGTTTTAAGCAAGTCAACTCTTTTCCAACCATGGAATTAAACTATACAGTACTTCAAAAATGTACATAATAATGTAAACTAACTATGGAATACAATATTTATTAATAAAGTTTGGTTTTAATCAATTTTTACTTTATAAAGTGAAAAGTTATCGATACATTCAAGTTTAAATATGAAGAAGAGTCATGGGTTCCATCGGCCTATGATCGGCTTCTGTACGCTCTGTATGTCCATGATCGGATGTGCATTTTAAGACTCAATCAACACGTCTTCGATCATGAATTACTTTTGGAACAACTCAAGCAAAGGAAAGGAGGTAATGCCTGTTTCGTTCGGAACGATTATACACCACCCAAAGAAAATGCGTTTCATCGCTACAGGAACTAAAATCGTGAAATCTTTATTTAATTTTTTTTAAATCGTGAAATCTTTATTTTAATTTAATTTAATTTAAAAAAAATTGTTTTCACATGAGTTTCCGTGTGTGTGTGTGTGACCCAGTCTGTGTGTGTGTGTGTGTGTGTGTGTGTGTGTGTGTGTCCCAGTCCCACTACCCCGTGTCGTGTGTGTGTTTCCCACTACCCCATGTGTGTGTGTGTGTGTGTGTGTGTGTGTGTGTGTGTGTGTGTGTGTGTGTGTGTGTGTGTGTGTGTGTGTGTGTGTGTGTGTGTGTGTGTGTGTGTGTGAATAAGAGAGAGACACAATTGTGAGGAACAGAAATGATAAAACGAGGTGTGTGTGTGTGTGTGTATATGTGTGTGTGGGTGTGCATATGTGTGTGTGGGTGTGCACACACATGCATTGACATGTTATCAGAAGTAAATACATTGTGTTGATGACATCATTTGTGCATGATGAATTGCCAGTAACCATTTTGTGAAACTGAATGTGCAGGTGCAGCATCTAGCTGTATATGTCAAAATGTCACACGTCCATGCCCGTGGGATTCCCACGGGTGACCCCACTAGTATGTATGTGTATGTATGTATATGTGTGTATGTATATATATATATATATATATATATATATATATATATATATATATATATATATATATATATATATATATATATATATATATATATATATATATATATATATATATATATATATATATATATATATATATAGAGTCGTGTAAAAAAGTAAGTACACCCCATGTAAAGTTTTGACTTTTTTAACATATTTCAACACACAGCTATTTGATCTTCATTTCAACAATATTGACAGATAAAGGTGATGTAATATAACAAATATCATGAAACATTTACATTTTGTAGTCCATTGTATAATTGAAATAAACATAAATGCAAATTTCGCATGTGGAAAAAGCAAGTACACCCCTACATTTATCACTACTTCAAATACCTAAAATTAGAATCAGGTGCACCAGCTCAGGTGCAAATGATTAGAACATCGTTAGAAAGGATCTTGGAGGAACCTGTCTTATTTAAACCTCAGACATTTAGTTTGGTTTGCTCTTTGTTGTTGAAGTGTGCGGGCGTCACCATGCCTCGATCAAAAGAGCTCTCTGAGGCCTTCAGAAAGAAGGTTATAGATGCCTACGAGTCTGGGAAGGGATTTAAAAAGATCTCCAAACAATTTGAAATCAATCATTCGACTGTCCGGAAGATCATCTACAAGTGGAGAAGATTCCAAACAACTGCCAACTTGTTCAGGCCAGGCCGCCCCAGCAAGTGCAGCCCGAGAGCAGACCGCAAGATGCTGAAAGAAGTCTCTAAGAACCCCAGAATGTCATCATGGGACCTACAGGTAGCTCTTGCCACTGTTGATGTCAAAGTGCACGAGTCTACCATTAGAAAGAGGCTGAACAAATTTGATCTCCATGGGAGGTGTGCCAGGAGGAAACCTTTGCTGTCCAGAAAGAACATCAGGGCAAGACTAAAGTTTGCCAATGAACACCTTGGCAAAGACCAGCACTTCTGGAACAATGTGCTCTGGACAGATGAGTCAAAGGTAGAGCTATTTGGCCAAAGTACCAGAAGACATGTTTGGCGAAAACCAAAGACAGCATTTGACCACAAGAACCTGATACCAACTGTAAAGCATGGTGGTGGAAATATTATGGTTTGGGGCAGCTTTGCTGCATCAGGGCCTGGGCAGCTCACCATCATAGAATCCACTATGAATTCTTCATTGTACCAGAGGGTGCTTGAGGATAATGTGAGGCCATCTGTCGGAAAGTTGAAGCTCAACCGAAGGTGGACCTTGCAACATGACAATGACCCGAAACATACCAGTAAATCCACCAAGGAATGGCTGAAAAGAAAGAAATAGCGGGTTCTGGAATGGAAAAGTCAAAGCCTGGATCTAAATCCCATCGAGATGTTGTGGGGGGATTTGAAACGAGCTGTGCATGCAAGAAACCCCTCAAATATCGCACAGCTGAAAGAATCCTGCATGGAGAAGTGCGCAAAAATTTCTCCTAGTCGATGTCAGAGACTGGTAGACAGTTATAAGAAACGCCTACTTGAGGTTGTTTCTGCCAAAGGGGGCAATACCACCTATTAGAGCCAAGGGTGTACTTACTTTTTCCACATGCGAAATTTGCATTTATGTTTATTTAAATTATACAATGGACTACAAAATGTAAATGTTTCATGATACTTGTTATATTATATCACCTTTATCTCTCAATATTGTTGAAATGAAGATCAAATAGCTGTATGTTGAAATATGTTGAAAAAGTCAAATCTTTACATGGGGTGTACTTACTTTTTCACGTGACTGTATATATATTACTAGCTAAATGCACCCGGCGTTGCCCGGGTTCTTTTTGAATGAATTTAATCTTCTGTACATCGGTCTGACGCGAGCCCAGTATCAGTTAGTGCTCAATGATTCCTTGTTCTTTCTTCTGTCGGACCCCGCGAGAGAGAATTTGAAAGCATGTGTTGCAATCAGTCAGATATTCCTATTACGTGCATGAGTTGTACTTCAAGAGAATTTGAAAGAAGAAGAAGATTTATTGCGAAATGGGCCCAGCCGGCCGAGGCGGGCTCGACCGGCCTTGCCACCTAGCCGATAACCTTCCCGCGGCCCATCCCGAGATTTTTTGTTTCAGAGGTTTCTTCCTATCTTTCACCGTTCAGGAGATTAGCGCGTGCAGACAAACAAACAAACAAACAAAAACTTTCTTTTATATATATAGAAGATATATAGAAGATAGAAGAAGAAGATAAAACAGGACTGTCTGTCTGTCCGTCCCCAAACTACTCCCTCAGTTTTGGGGCTAGCCCCACTAATCCTCCTGTTGAATGTTTTGGGGTTCCAGCGGATGTTCTAAGGTAGGTAGGCGGTTTCAAAAATTCCTCAATAAAATAATGATTTTGAAATTAACTCAATACGAACCTGCCCCGAATCCAGAAGTGGACACATGACGATAATGAGCTGCTTTGATAATATCCCAATCCAATCGTCATTTAAAACAGTATTTTATTAATGTATCAATTTATGATTGGAATGATGATCGTTATTTCATGAATAAATGTCCAGCATGAGTGTGTTGTTTCTGTGTAAAATGATGGGACATGTTTCAAAGTGTGTTCTGAAGCCAATAAATATCCCTGCCTTCTGTAATGTGTCTAATGCTCTCCCACCATTCTTCCCCTATTAATCTTTTAAATTGTTTCCCTCCGTAATCTGTCTGTGTGTTTCTTTAGACAGATGGATTGAACAGCTTTGAAGCACATGTTGGCACCTGTGCCGTAGTTAAGGTAACACCTCGAAGGTCTGGAGCATCTTCAGAGAAGCTTCATGAATACCTGCAATCACCCAATCAACGCCCACCATAGGAGGTAGAGAAAAAAAAACTTCAGAGGCCATGCCAAGGAGCTCGATGCATGAGTGGGCGAATGGAACAGCGTAAAAGTGCAAGGGCAGTTCTTTTTTGATGGAAAGTCGGCGGTGGAGGAGGAGCAGTGGCTCGTGTCTCATTAGAGGCATTTTACAATCGCGCGTGCAGCATGGAGCTCAAAGGAGAGGGCTATGAGCGCTGAGAAAGGCGCAAACAGTGGTCAGAAAGGGCCCATGGGGCACACAGAACATCTCACAAGGGGAAGTGACCAACGAGCTTCAGCAACCAACACGCATTGCCACCATGCAGCAGAAGATTTCTTTCTATCTCATGACCTCCAAGTCCTGTCTTTAATGCTTGTGAGTGACTGTTCACCATAAGTTATATTGTATAAGCCGTTGAGGTGTCGTCGGTGCTGGGGAAATTATTTCTAGAAAATTACAACTAAGCAGTGTATATTTTGTTTCTTGTTTTCCCTCCCCTTGATTTATTTAATAAAATTTTCCCTGAGAATCCCTCGTTACGATGCAGTGGTTCACCCCAGGTTTAAAATTCAGTGGCTCGTCCCAGGTTATCGCTCGGCCCTCATCCTTTAGAGTTTTGATGGACAAACCACCTGTAGGTGGCAGATATCACTGGAGTTTATTTGCGGTGGAAACCAAAGCAAAGATCTGCTCTGTTTTTCCAGCGAACCGCGTGCAGCAAAGGATCAAAAAGACTTTAATAGCCTACTTTTGTAGAAAGCTATTTCATCCGAATCAGATTGAAAGATGATCGACCCAAAATACATTTTATATTGTTGGCCATAAGTTCTCTATTAGATATCTCCATAGAGATAGGATTTGAAATCCAAGTAAGTTGGACAATAACCCTTGAAAAAGGCAAATTAACCACCTTTAAGGCCATTTTCCCCACAGAGCGGGGGTTGGCCTTTTTCGGGCACCATGGTCCCCTTTTTGAAGCAATGTTTTATGGCCGGATGCCCTTACTGCCGTCAACCCTGTTAGTCACCTCTTGCGACACACAGGGAATTACAAGTGAACTGGTACTCAATTTGTGGACCTCAGAAGGATGACAGGCTGAGTCAACCCCCCTGGTGTTAATTCAGCGATCGACCGTGATTCAAACCCAGGATCCTAGGATCCCAAGCCGGCACCCTAACCGCTAAGCCAACACCAGGCTGTAAAACCAAGCAAAACCAAGCCAAAACCATTTTTCATAAAACGCGACAACGTTATCGCTAGGTTTTTCGGGCACCATGGTCCCATTTTTGAAGCAATTTTGAAGCAACAATTTTGGCCCCACATTTTGAGTTTTAAAGGGAAGTTAAGTTCATTTGTGGAAAGCTTGCGAGACCACCGACTCCAAACTGTAATGTTTCTCAGTTGCTGGAGAATTTCTGAAAAAGTCCAATAAAGAGTGAAAAATCGAAGGTGAATTTTAAGAGAAAAAGTAACAAAAATACAGCAATGATTTGAAACGATTAAATAAATGAGCAAAGGGTGAAAGCAAAACACTGTTCCCTTGACTTGTTCAAAGTTACTAACCGATGCAATCGCTTCAATCATCCAGCACTAATGAGTTGCAGAACTTTAATCCGATCTTATCTCATTACCCAGTCAAACAGCAAAGAAGAGCAGGCAATGAGAATCACATGTGAAACGGCTTTAATGTTCGTGGGGATGAAGGTTAAGGGTTGACGGGACAGCTCAGACGGTCATCCACTAACTGTTTAATCTGGATTCAAACACTGACAAAGTAAGACTGAACTAAAAGCTGTCAGCAGCGGTGCAGCATCTCGAAAGATACCTACATTTATGACATCTATAAAAATGCATTTATTTATTTATGAAACATTAAAAAATTATTACTTGAACCATTAATTGATAAGTATGTATGAATGTTTATATATATATATATATATAGTTGCAGTTTTGAGTTTTGTATAATAAAGGTTAAATTTCCCCCTCATAGTTAGTCACACAAACAACACGTAGCCTCGCGTTATCTCAGTTATCTCTTAGTATTTGTGCGAATAGTCCTTTTCCTGTGTTAGTTTTGCATTGAGTAGAGTAAGGAGAATAGGTCCTTCTCGTACTTCCATTGCCTTATCCCGCCTCCATTGCCTCATGCCTCTTACGCCTCTTTGTGCTGCCTTTGGCTTTTTGGCGCGAATTAACACGAGGCTGGCCTGGAGGGTCGGGTCGGGACCGAATGAGGGTGGCAGAGAAGCTGACAGTAAGCGCGAGCCGCCAATCAGGGCTCACAGGGTGTGGCTGCAGCACTGCGTCACAGGGCGTCGTTGGAAGGTTCGAGAAGGCTCAGGGCGTGTCGATATAACCGTTGCGCAAAGCCACCAGGAGCAGTTGGCGGTGAGTTGGCATTGAGTGAGGAGTTGAAGGAGCGTGGTCAGCAGTAGAGTTTGAGAGATACGAGATCGGAGAAAGACGCGCATGAACCAAGATATGCGCTCACATTAAAGTGACGCTCGATTGAGCTTGAAGCCGAGTCGTTATAGTGCATTGAGTTACGCGAGTGATAGCGCACTGGTTGCTAAACGCGCTGTGGAACCGCCAGCCACGCCGAGAGACGCGTACATTCCTTCCCGCCTTCCTGCCTCATCACCTGCCGTTTGATAGGGAGACGTGCTGTGAGGACCCTTTTTCCACCGCCTGTATGCCATCTTCATGGGACGTGCTGGGACCGTGGAGAGCACGCCGGGCCGCCGTTCTTGGACGACCAACGCAGCGCGTGGACACCATTCTGCCTGCAATTTCCCTGTGTGAGTGCAAACGGGCCCGTGTCTGGGATTTATAATAAGACTGCTTAAGCTCTGCTCTGTGTCTGCTTTCTACCAAATTGTACATACGTGTAAATAATAATTAAACCTGTGTTCTTCCTTTGATTCTACCGCTTTTGTGATTTCCATCATTGACTAAGCGTGGTACGAGTAAAACCGCTCTAATCGGGGTCCAATATTAACGGTGACTGCACGGACCACGTGGTATGCAATCCGCTCGGTGTACTCAAATTACACGTGGCTCATGCGAGGCTTGGTTCCCCGCTTCCGTGGCGGCGCAGGTATTTAGGTACGAGTGAGACTTGTTCCCGAAACCCTACCTTGTGTTTGCCCGGAAGAGGCGTTTCAAGTCTCTCGGTTACGCCAGGCCGAGAAAGGACAAGGGGCTTAATCCCCCCTTGGTAAGGGTAAGAAGAGTGGCGGAAAACCGTAACAATATATATATATATATATATATATATATATATATATATATATATATAAATAAATATAACTGTAAGAAATAGTAGAAACTCCAAAGTACGAGCAGGGCGTCTCATTTGTATTGAATATATAATCGTTAGATTAAATAAGACGCGGACGTAGCTTCAGGACGTCGATCTTTAATTGTCGACAAGCTTTCGACCAACAAAGGTCTTCTTCTGAGTCTACAAAAACAGCAGGCATGTATATCAGTCAAGTATGTATGGTGATATGTGTGTGAGATGTGTGATGTGTGTAGAAAATGCATACAGAAGGAAGAGCCACGCCAAACGCCGAGAGACGCGTACATTCCTTCCCGCCTTCCTGCCTCATCACCTGCCGTTTGATAGGGAGACGTGCTGTGAGGACCCTTGGACGACCAACGCAGCGCGTGGACACCATTCTGCCTGCAATTTCCCTGTGTTCACTCACCAGCCCCAAGTTCAACGGAAGTGACCGTTTGCGTTACAGTTAGGGTGCACGTGCATATACAAATATAGAGATATACATACATAAACACACAAGCATATATTCATATCCCATTTATATTCATATAATATATTTATATATTTATATAAATGACATATAAAGGTAGAATGAATGAATGAATGAATGAATGAATGGGTTACGGTTAACAATTTGATTGGGTTGATGTGGGAACATGCTTTAGTCATCAAAATTTATGCCATGAGGGACTTTTGTCCGAAGTTTGTGTATCCAAACTGGACTCACGTTTCAGAATCGTGGTGTGTGATCGATTTGTGATTGATTCAATGGCAGAGATCTGAATGTCATTTATAGAGTGATCCGGTTGATTAAAGTGTATCGTGTAAGGTAGAGATTTGCCCTGACTGGTGTGGAAGTTATTGATTTCTGACCGGGTGTTATTAAATCGTGTGTAGAGTGTATTTTCAGTTTTTCCAACATATTGTTTGTTGCACTTTTGGCAAGTGATTAGGTATATGACCCATGTAGATTTGCAGTTCATATAGGAGGTGATGGGGAATTTTTGTCCAGTGCTAGAACTACAGAATTTGTTTCCTTCTAGTAAATGCTTGTGAATAATACATTTGTTTGCTGTGCATTCATAGAAGCCAGGGATCCTAGTTTCTTTGTTGTGGGGCTGTGGGTGCTTTGCTTTTACCAAGAGGTCCCTGAGTGTCCGACCACGTCGAAATGATGTTAGTGGAGGTTGAGGAAATGTGGTGCCGAGTGTTTCTGATTGATGGAGGAGAGGAAGGGCCTTATTCAGAATACTTGGCAATTGGGATGAGGTAGCAGAGTAGGTGGTTACCAGTGGGACACGGTTAGTTGCAGGTTTGGGTTTGGAAATCAGAAGGTCTGCTCTCGGTATGCGTTTTGCTCGGGTTATTGCTTCTTGCACAGAGTGAGGGTCATAGTTTCTTGCAATGAAGTGTGTTTCTAATTGGCAGAGAGAAGTTTCTTCTGCCATTTTTGTTGAGCAAATGCGTCTTACTCTGAGTGCTTGACTGTATGGTATGCTTGCAATTGTATGTTTAGGATGAGATGAAGAAGGGAGAAGGTAAGAGTGAGTGTCTGTTGGTTTGGTGTATAGTTCTGTTTCGAGTCTGTTATTTTGAAGCGTGAGTGATGTGTCTAGAAAGTGAACTTCGGACTGTGAGCTGTCGAATGTGAACTTGATGGTCGGATGAATCAAATTTAATTCATTTTGGAATTGGGTGAGACTACGGGGGGATTTTGACCAGATGAACTGGATGTCATCAATATAACGTACCCAGGATCTTTCCAAGATTCCGTGATGAGGTTGTGCATTGATCTTGGCCTCTATCATTCCCATGAAGATGTTAGCGTACGATGGTGCAACAGGGGTACCCATAGCGGTACCTTGAGTTTGAATGTAATGTCGTCCGTTGAATTGGAAATTATTCAGTTTGAGTGTCAGTTCTAATAGGCGCATAAGGTCTTGAGTAGGTGGCATTGGGACTTGTCGTGTATCGAGGGCTTTGCGGCATGCAGACAGGCCTTCTGAATGTGGAATATTAGTGTAGAGGGATGTAACATCTGCTGTGACTAAAATGGTGACTAAAATGTAAAAAAAGTTTTCTGACCCACATCCAAGGATTGCACAGAATATACTCACCTTTCAACTCCCAAACCATTTTAGTCACAGCAGATGTTACATCCCTCTACACTAATATTCCACATTCAGAAGGCCTGTCTGCATGCCGCAAAGCCCTCGATACACGACAAGTCCCAATGCCACCTACTCAAGACCTTATGCGCCTATTAGAACTGACACTCAAACTGAATAATTTCCAATTCAACGGACGACATTACATTCAAACTCAAGGTACCGCTATGGGTACCCCTGTTGCACCATCGTACGCTAACATCTTCATGGGAATGATAGAGGCCAAGATCAATGCACAACCTCATCACGGAATCTTGGAAAAATCCTGGGTACGTTATATTGATGACATCCAGTTCATCTGGTCAAAATCCCCCCGTAGTCTCACCCAATTCCAAAATGAATTAAATTTGATTCATCCGACCATCAAGTTCACATTCGACAGCTCACAGTCCGAAGTTCACTTTCTAGACACATCACTCACGCTTCAAAATAACAGACTCGAAACAGAACTATACACCAAACCAACAGACACTCACTCTTACCTTCTCCCTTCTTCATCTCATCCTAAACATACAATTGCAAGCATACCATATACAGTCAAGCACTCAGAGTAAGACGCATTTGCTCAACAAAAATGGCAGAAGAAACTTCTCTCTGCCAATTAGAAACACACTTCATTGCAAGAAACTATGACCCTCACTCTGTGCAAGAAGCAATAAACCGAGCAAAACGCATACCGAGAGCAGACCTTCTGATTTACAAACCCAAACCTGCAACTAACCGTGTCCCACTGGTAACCACCTACTCTGCTACCTCATCCCAATTGCCAAGTATTCTGAATAAGGCCCTTCCTCTCCTCCATCAATCAGAAACACTCGGCACCACATTTCCTCAACCTCCACTAACATCATTTCGACGTGGTCGGACACTCGGGGACCTTTTGGTAAAAGCAAAGCACCCACAGCCCCACAACAAAGAAACTAGGATCCCTGGCTTCTATGAATGCACAGCAAACAAATGTATTATTCACAAGCATTTACTAGAAGGAAACAAATTCTGTAGTTCTAGCACTGGACAAAAATTCCCCATCACCTCCTATATGAACTGCAAATCTACATGGGTCATATACCTAATCACTTGCCAAAAGTGCACCAAACAATATGTTGGAAAAACTGAAAATACACTCTACACACGATTTAATAACACCCGGTCAGAAATCAATAACTTCCACACCAGTCAGGGCAAATCTCTACCTTACACGATACACTTTAATCAACCGGATCACTCTATAAATGACATTCAGATCTCTGCCATTGAATCAATCACAAATCGATCACACACCACGATTCTGAAACGTGAGTCCTTTTGGATACACAAACTTCGGACAAAAGTCCCTCATGGCATAAATTTTGATGACTAAAGCATGTTCCCACATCAACCCAATCAAATTGTTAACCGTAACCCATTCATTCATTCATTCATTCATTCATCATTCATTCATTCATTCATTCTACCTTTATATGTCATTTATATAAATATATAAATATATTATATGAATATAAATGGGATATGAATATATGCTTGTGTGTTTATGTATGTATATCTCTATATTTGTATATGCACGTGCACCCTAACTGTAACGCAAACGGTCACTTCCGTTGAACTTGGGGCTGGTGAGTGAACTTTGGCATGGCTCTTCCTTCTGTATGCATTTTCTACACACATCACACATCTCACACACATATCACCATACATACTTGACTGATATACATGCCTGCTGTTTTTGTAGACTCAGAAGACCTTTGAAGACCTTTGACCAGAAGACCTTTGTTGGTCGAAAGCTTGTCGACAATTAAAGATCGACGTCCTGAAGCTACGTCCACGTCTTATTTTATATAAATAAATATATATATATTGTTGCGGATATGGGATTTGCATCCACCCATATCCGCTTGTAAATATTCCCCTATTTCCTCAATACTTCCCAACTATCCCCAATCCCCCATTCCCTAGTCCCATTTTCTGTAAACAACACTCTGTAGACCCGACCTCCCCCTATTTCCCCCATTAAATGTCGTGCCCAGGTTCACCGCATCTCATGTAAGACAACTATAGGACATCTTGCTAGTTATTCTTAGTCTATGTCAGTTAAGGACTCGTTTCCATTAATTCTGACCCTTCGTTGCACCAGAATGTGATTGTATGGCACCGTTAGGAAGTTTAGGACCTCCCAATACCTCCCCGCAGCTCTTCCTCACGGTTCAGCAACAACAACAACAACAACAACAACAGCAACGGCAGCGGCGTGCACAGGGAGTGCGCGTCCTCACTCCGGCTTGGTTGGTAGGGGGTGTTGGGAGGGCACGAGGCCTTCCCAACGAGCCGCCATCGAACATGTGCTCGACGGGGTTACCAAATAGGGGCTCCCTGTCAGCTCCTCGTCAAGGGCGGAGCCCGGTAACCCCCGCACCCAATGGAAGCGGCGGACCGGCCCCAGGGGGGCGGAGCCAACCAGCCGAGGGCGTGTCACTCCCCGCTGAGCATGCGCAGGAAGTGGGAGGTGACGTCAGATGCGCGCTGAGCTTGAAGCAAGAGAGACGTCCCTTCCGAGCGCTGTGACACCTCCCTGCATCTTTTGGACCGTGCTTGATCCTGTCCCCGAGCCAAGGTGCACCTTGTGCTATCAACCTACCTGTCCTTCCTGCCATCAATCCCTGTGTAAGTCTACCTTGTTCCGTTTGTCTGTGGTCTGTCTGGGATAAGATAAGACTGTAATTAAGTGCCTATCTCTTCTGTGTCTTTACCTCACTACCTTGTAATCTACACCCCTTTTCTCCACCACTGTAATTATACCCTCCTCCGGAGGTCTTGAGAACTGTACCCCTTGCGTCGTTTCATCTATCCCAGTCGTTGTGTCCTTTCCATCATTGATTTAGCATAGCGCGATTTGGCCAACGTTTGGGTGGAATCGGGTGAGTTGGGGAAGAATCGGGGGAACTGTTAGGTCGCGGCAATACCACCGCTCGGTAAATAACATCTTAACCGCGTCCGTAACAATATATATACACACAATTTCAAAACACACTTGGTCACAAGTGTGCCTTACTGACCGGGTCCTCAGTCGAGGTCTTCAGCATCATACCGTTTCGGTCCTTCAACCTTGATACGGTCAGCTAAGGTGGGCCAGCAGGGGCACATATGCCTCTACATGCAGCAGCTACACCTGGATGCATACATACCCCCAACCCCAGCCAGTGAGAACACAGACTACAACAACAAAACTGCCTCCACTCCCAGAATCCACAGCCCCTCATCCACTCACTCACACACCAAAAAAAACAAAAAACGACCACAACCCTTACAACATGCACCACTCAAACAAAACCACATTCATGCAAAACCACATCCACTGCTGCAACACACACACACACACACACACACACACACACACACACACACACACACACACACACACACACACACACACACACACACACACACACACACCATTCCCACATCTCCATTTCTCTTCCGTGCTCAGTCACTACCCCTTTAGGCTGAAATGAACCACCACCCACAAACTCAACCTACACCTTTCGACGTGCCTCCATAAACTTCCTCCATATCCAAAGTGAGCCTTTCAAGGCAACCTGGGCAACTTTGTCACACATCCTCCTTCTTTCTGTCCCACACACTCCAAGCTGAGCAAGAAATGCAGAAAAGGAATTGCCAATATACCCTCTACACCCCACCTCAAATGGCTGACTGAAACTCGCCAACCCTTCTCCCATCACTCTGCCTCCAGCTCACTGTGCTTTCCTCTCTTCCTCTTGTGCACCTCCTCCACGTTCTCTTCCCAAGGTACAGACAATTCCCCTAAAATTATGAATTACCTACCCGGGGGAATGCATTATTAAATATATATACATATATATTTCACAGCACTTGCTGCACCACCTGTCACGCAAGGACATTGTCTCAGCCCTCCCGAATCCTGTGATGGGACTCGATCTGTGTCCTGCTGCCTCATCAAGTTCGGGAATTTGATTTGGTTTATCATTGAGACTGATCAACATCTCTGCTTTCATCTCTTCGTGGCTTTCAATCTCAGTCTGCAAAGTCTTGAGTGCCATACTGATGCCTCCTAGTTTGGAGCTGATGTATTGGCATAATTTATGCACACGACGTCAGCGTCATGTCACCGCGTCAGTGTGCTTCTTTGGTTGAATTTAATATTCCTGGTTACAAACCTTTGGACTGGTGATCAGAAGGGCAGAGACAATGTGTTTGCATGGCAGGCGGCATTTGTTGCTGGCAGGTCATGCAGTAAGCGCTGTGATGGGACTCGATCTGTGCCCTTCTGCCTCGTCAGGGTTAGGAGGGTTGGATTTTATTCGATCTGGTAAATGCATATGGCTCAGTGCCCCATTACCTCATTGGCAAAGTGTTGAATTTTTTCTGGATCCCCAACAATTAGAGGAAGGCAGTTGTCCAATGTTATAATGCCTTTTTATGCGTTTTTCTACACTGAAGTAAACAACCAAGTGGCAAGCTCTTGAAGTAGGTATACCATTGGGGTTTGTGATTTTACCATTGCTGTTTTCTATGGCTATGTAATTATTCATGGGGCAAAAGGAGAAGCAACTGGTGCAGTTCGATGTGTGGAAAAACCACAGCCACCAATAAACAACACCATTCTGGCTCCTGAGTTGGAAGCAGCTAAAATGTTGTTGAAGCAACTAGAAGAGCTCTTAACATGGAGCCGCATGGAATTTAAGCCAAAGAAGAGCAGGAGTCTTTGAGGGAAGGTAAAGTGAAAGAGCTTTATTTTGTGGTGGCTCTGGTAGAATCCCCACATTGAATGAACAGCCAGTTAAGAGTCTGGGAAGATGGTATGAACAACCGTTAAGATAGGCATTGAGGAATCTCGGTGCAGGGGCAACTTGTGCAAGGTCTGTCTACAATTGATGGTTGTAGCTTGCCAGAGAGGTAGGTATAAGATACTAGCAAAAGTACCCGGCTTTGCCGTGCGGGGGAGGAAGGGGGAGGGGGGAGGAGAGGGGGTGAGGTATGGGGGGGTGGGAGGTGGGAGGGAGGAGGAGATGGGGGGGGTGGAAGATGGGAGGAGAGGGGGGAAGGGGAGGGAGGGGGGAGGCAGATTAGGGAGGAGGGAGGGGGAGGCAGGAGAGGAAGGGGGTTCATAAATATGCTGTTTTTCTTTTGGTCTAAAACACTCCCAGGCACTCACTGATGAACCTCTGAAAGTTTGACGAAGATCCGTTCAGCCATCTCTGAGAAAAATGGCGACACACAGAGGATGGAACATCACGTGATCGCTCTGAGCGAATCAGAGAGCTGCTCTGGCACAGGCTGAGATCAGTGTATAATGTTCCTTGCTGAAATGCGCTAATTTAAATATGAATAAAAAATATGGATCTCGTCATCGGAGGTCATTTTTAGGTCGGCCATGTCTTTCCCAGGCTCAATGGCCACGTCTATGCCAAAAATCAAGTACGTGAGCCTCTCCGTTTAGGAGTCTATGGGTAACGTAACATACACACACACACACACACACACACACACACACACACACACACACACACACACACACACACACACACACACACACACACACATAAACACACAAACTGTGTGAACAGTGAACACAAAACTGTGTGAACAGTGAACTGTGTGAACTGTGTGAACTGTGTGAACTGTGTTCTGTGTGAACTGTGTGAACTGTGTGAACTGTTCTGTGTGAACTGTGAAACTGTGAACTGTGTGAACTGTGAAACTGTGAAACTGTGTGAACTGTGAAACTGTGAAACTGTGTGAACTGTGAAACTGTGAAACTGTGTGAACTGTGAAACTGTGTGAACTGTGTGAACTGTGTGAACTGTGAAACTGTGTGAACTGTGAAACTGTGTGAACAGTGAACACAAACTGTGTTCATCTCCAAATATATGAGATCGTTTTAACAATAGAGTAGTGGATGGAGAAGACCGGTCAATTCATATACAGGCAGTCCCCGGGTTACGAACGCCCGTACTTACGTACCGACCTCAGTAAAGCCTATTATTAAAAAAAATATATATTTTTTGTATACAGAATCGAGGCTCGTGAAAGAGCTAACATTTCGTAAATGACTTTCGAAAGGGACTGCCTTTCGTAAATGGTTGGGTTTGCTAAAAATGCTAGCTCGTCTGGTTTTATACAGCAGATGTTCCAAGATAAAGCTGCCATTCAGGTCGCTGACTGAAGAATATAAGATTGGGAAAGCCAGATTCCAAATGATGCTTTGAGATTCAAAAAATCCAGCGATCAGTGAACTGGAGTCAAAGATACCAGCGGAAAGGAAGTGGGACATTCAGAGGATGGTTGAAGATGTGGAGAGGAGATTGCAAATGAAGGAAATCATCGGGGCATTGTCGCAAAATAGGAAAGGATTTGGTTGTAAAGAACAGAAACGGTGGCTACGAGTGAATGCAGGTGGGAGACGAGAGATGGTTATCGAAGAGATCAAATGTATGGAAGAGGAGAGAAGAACGGTGCAAGCTGGAAATCAACCTCAGCAAGGAGCATGCACGACATGGGAGATGGCTGTGCAGAATATTATCTGGGATTCGCTGTGGAGGATGGAGCAACAGAGACTCATCTTTGCACTTAAATCAATGTGTGACCAGATGCAAACTGCGGTGAATCTGGCAAAAGGGAGATTGGCCGAATCAGCAGAATGCGCAGTGTGGCAGAAGAGAGACCATAGAGCACGTACTAGCTGGTTGCCCGAAATCTTTAGACAGGTATACTTGGAGACATAACCAGGTTTTCCGAGTGATTGGCGAGGTTACGAAGAGGATATGTGATGAGGCGCAAACAAATCGGACATGAAAGATAAAAACCATTATCAACTTCATAAAGGAGGGTGAGAAAATGAAGTTAAGCAATGTCAAGGGGGCAGGTTGCATTTTGAAGCCAGGTATGGGTTGGCAGATAGATGCAGATTTGGACAGAGCGCTCGGATTCCCATCTCACACTGAAATCATCCAACAAACCCCTGATTTAATGATTTGGTCTGATGTGGTGAAAAGGGACATCATCGTTGAGCTGACAGTACCTTGGGATGGAAATATGTACATTTTATATATTTTTGTATACTTAGTCGAGGCTCGTAATAGAACTAAAAGTGGGCATATAAAAGAAAGCTTTGTAGGTATGAAGAGGTTAGAGAGGTGTGTGATGACTGTGGGTGGAGTGTGCTGTGCTACCAGTGGAAGTGGGTTGTGGAGGTTTTGTGGAAAGGTCTATGCTGAAGTATCTCAAGATGATTGGAACGTCATCAAAACAAGTCAAGAATGTCGTGACAAAAAACTACAGGAAACAGCAGAAACAGCCTCATTGTGGAACTGGAGATAGAGGCGAGTGGAGAGTGAATCAATTTCATATTTGAAGGCAGGTCTGGTGCGAATATGGATTTGGTCAATGATATCTGGTCGTGATTATGGAGGGCGATGTCGCTTGGTGGTTCATGTGATCCAATGCTAGGGCTTCCGGGGAGGAGCTGTGCTGGAGTAGGCCCCAAAACTGTGATGATCCACGGGTTCCAGCTGAGGAAAGTGGCATCGATCCGGACACTGTATGTTCTGTTATATATATATATATATATACAAAAAACATAAAGTGAAATGCGAAACAAAGCAAAATGAACATAAAAGTGAAATGTCCGTTTGTTTGTTTGTTTGTGAACCTACTCCTCTGAGCTCCCAAGGTTAATCAGCACCAAACTTTATAGAATAACATATTTTACCACCCTGCACCTAAATAGGGTTTTTAAAACAGTTATTTTCTCACAATTAATAAATTAAAACTATCCGAGCCGCCACCTGTCGCCATGATCTCCGAGGGTCGATCCACATGTACAAATCTTTATAAAAAGCCCAATTTTTATCGCATTTTAACACGGATATCAATATAATTAGTTTGATGGTGAGCTCCGATCGTCAAATATGTCATCATATGTGAGAAACAACACTTAATTAAGACGTTAGCATGATCGTTAAATTTGGCAAAGAATGAGTCACGTGACCTCTCAAATGCGCTAATTATTTTAAAACCGAAAATAGTACAAACACAAAATAGTACATCGTTTTAAAAGTCATTTTACTGCTCATCTAACAACATCACACTCAAGTGTGAAAATAGTTTGTAGAAAAAAGGACCCACGTGACGCCAACTCCAAACCGCCATTTGACAACGGGTGAGGGAACCTCCAACAATTACCTCATCCTCACAACAAGGTGAGTTGTTGTTTTGCTGTTTGTTTCGGATCATACTGTTTTGAGTTCCCAAGGTTCATCACAACAAAAGTTTCTACCAGTACCATCATATTTCAACCATGATGCAGCTACATAGGTCATAGGGGGTTTTATACTGTGATGACCAGGTCATTTGGCCCGTTATTGCCGTGTTACACTCCCGAGTAAATTTATTTACGAACCCGAGGTAATTTATTTACTACAGTTTCACTCTTTTCCACCCTTTTATACCCTGTCCACCCCTTAGACCCGTTAAACCCCTTATACCCATTTAGACCCTTACACAACACACCTTAGACCCTTTAAACCCCTTAGACCCCATTCGACCCTTTACACCCCTTATACCCCTTTGACCCTTTACAGCCCCTTAGATCCCTTTGACCCTTTACACCCCTTTGACCGTTTACACACCCTTAGATCCTTTACACCCCCTTAGACTGCTTTGACCCTTCTTTTTTTTCTTTTTTTTTTGTATACTGAATCGAGGCTCGTGAAAGAGCTAAAGCCCTTTTCTCGTGAAAGAGCTAAAGCCCTAAAAGAGCCCTTTTCACCCCTCAGACCCCTTTGACCCTTTACACCCCTAAGAACCCTTTGACCCTTTACACCCGATTTAGACCCCTTCGACCCTTTACACCCCTTTAACCTTTTACAACCCCTTAGATCCCTTTGACCCTTTTCACCCCTTAGACCTTTTACACCCCCTTAGACTCAGTTCTACCCTTTATACCCCTTCGACCCCTATGACCCTTTACACCCCTTTGTCCCCTTTAAACCCCTAAGAGCTTTTACACCCCTTAGACCTTTAAATCCTTTAGACCCTTTTATACCCATTTCAACCCTTTTGAGACAGACACACCTTTTGACACTTTTCAGACCTATTGACTTTTTAAGACCCTCTGGACAATTTAAGACCATTTGGACACTTTTGACCCCTTTTGCTCTTTCGTCTTGGGACACCTTTAGACCCCATTTGGCCCTTTTAAGAGCCTTGATTCTCTAAACACTTTAGTCCTCTTTATGACCCTAAACACACTTTAGACCCCTTAGAAAATTCGAAAAGAATTCCTCCCAAAATCGGTTTTGCCGACCTTTCCGTTCACTATTCACGTCGCATCACAAGTTGCAATGATGAACCCAAACTGATATCTCAAAGTGAAACTGATTTTGAAACGTGAAACTGAAACTGCTGATATACGGATCATCGAATGGGAAACCAGAATGAAATGCTGTGGGAAATTGCTGAAAGCAAAGCTATGGGGAATATAGAGAGAGGGGGAGGTCGGGAGCTGAAGAAATAATGTGGAGAGGGATCAGTGCCTGGAGGTGGTCGGTTGGTACGGAAAGAACTTTGGTGATCTTCCCGTTTGATCTTCCCGGTGATCTAAACCCGTTTTCCAGCTGAGCTTTCATAATATCACCCTCACTGTTGAGCAGTACTTCGGAGGTACAACAAGCATGGATTGGAAATCTTAGCTGATAGAATGGAACGAGGTTGTCGAGGTTACCACCTGCACCCATTGCGACATCTGCTGATGAATATTATCCTGTGTCTTCCCTGTAGTGAACACCGCAGGGCGACCCGGATGACCAAATGAGCTTTAACTCCAAGGCGTTCAATCCAATGACTGACGATCATTATACGCGCGGGTCGCCGTTGGTGGCTCCGGGACAGCTCGCCGGGCATAGCCCTCGGATGTTCACGGCACGTATCAGGCGAAGGCAGGCAGGAGGAAATCGTGCGTCTGTGGCCCGGCGCGGGTCGTCCTCTCGAGCGCGCGATTGATACAGCGCAGAGCGCAGGGAAAGTTCGTGTACAATAGGCAATTCAATTCGCTCGTTCTGCAGCTCCACTCGCGTTCTCAAGCTCACCTCATTCTCACGGGGAACTGTAACTCGTCTCACAGGGAACTGTAACTCAGCACACGACTCTGACTCATCTCCCGTCTCTCTCCTCAACTATTCTCAACTCATGGGCTCCGCGACTCTCAACTCACCGGGAACTCTGGACTCAACTGAGGTGGGGGGACTCGGAGCATGGTTTTATGGCTCCGCCCCGGCCCGAATCAAATGTTCCAAAACCCCGGCTCTGGTCGTCGTGGTTAGCCACTCCCCTCGAGCCCTGATTAGCGGCTCGTGCTTACCGACCGCTCCTCCTGCCGTGCCTCCCTTCGGCCTCGATAGACTTGTTCAGGCCTGTTGCGTGGCATTTCAGCGCCAAAACCAAACCAAAAGCACCAAAGCAAAGCGCCAAAAGAACACCTAAGCTCACTGGCCTACTCAACGCAAAACTAAACACAGGAAAGGACTATGCTTACATTTACTAAGAAATAACTGAACTATCGCGAGGCTTCGTGTTGTGGTGCGTCTACCTACGAGGGGGAATTAACGTTTATTCCAAAACCACAACAATATTTTATTATAGCCGCTATTATTTATTTACTTATTCAAACATGAAGCCATTTTCAAAAACTTTACCGAAACATTATTATTTCCGCCATTTATTTATTTAAGCATTTATTTATGAAATCCATCGACATTTATCTTACATAGGTTAAATAAATGACAGCATACCTCAAAAAGAGTTCAACATTACGTTTCGATATGGCGTTTTTTTTTGGTTTTGTTTTTTAAAATATATATACAGGATTGAGGCTCGTGAAAGAGCTAACATTTATCACACAAAAAATCAAACAGACACACAAAACATATAATAAGGGGAGTGGTAGACAAGATGGGGAGAGAAGGGTAAGCACAAACACAACATTTGAGAGCAGGGACATCGGGAGATCTGTGAGAGGGAGAAGGCGTGGGAAGGGGGGGGGGGGGGGGGGGGGAGAAGTATAAAACACAAGGACACCAAGGACTTCCAGGAAAGAAGCTGGTATTTCAAAAAAGTGGTTTTGGGGTGAAATTAGCAGGGGTAGAAAAGATCAAGGCTTTCGATGGGGTAAGATAAGAGATGGTGGTGAACAGCTGTTTTAAAGACCTGGAGGGAGGAGTGGGTTTGAAGCGAGTGAGGGAGTTTGTTCTAGAGGTGGGAGAAAAGAGGAATGAAGGAGTGAAGGTGAGCACAGAGCCTTGATTTTGGCAATTTAACCACAAGAGGGTTGCAGACAGATCTTGTGCGACCTGTAGGAATATTTGGGGGACAGAGCCCAGAGAGAGCTGGGGGAGCAAGGCCGGAGAGGAGTCGGTAGAAGACAGAAAGACCACCAACCTACCTGCGGTGAGTGAGTGAAAGGCCCTCGGAGTTAACTTCTTCGCGGGAGATTCCAATGATTCTGAAAGCTTTGGTTTCAACAGCGTGAAGCCAAGCTAGGTGTGAGGCAGGAGCACCGGCCCAGAGGGGAGAACAGTATTCCATTGAACAGCGGATGAAAGCCTTGTATGTGGTGAGGAGCTCAGGTGTGCTAAGGAAGGACTTTGCACGACTGAGGATGCCCAGTCGGCGACTGGCTTTGGAGGACAGATTGGAAATGTGCTTTTCCCAGGAATGATCATGGCAGATAGTGAGACCCAAAAGCTTGAGTGACAGAGCTTCTTGGAGAGGATTGTTCAGAAAGTAGATGGGAGGGGTGTCCAGTCGGTCTTTTCGGAGAGACAGTAAGAGTGTGGGATTTGTCAGGATTGAAAGACATGTTCCACTTGTTTGACCAGTCTGTGATTTTGTCCAGGTCTGCAGAGAGTGAGTAGGCTGCAGACTGCTGATCTGAGGGATGAGGAATGGAGCGGCAGAGAGTGGAGTCATCAGCAAAGAGATAGAGAGGATTTTCAGGAGAGTCAGAGAGATCATTGATGAAGACCAGAAAAAGCACAGGGCCCAGAACACTGCCTTGGGGAACTCCAGCCTGAACAGGAAGGGAAGTTGAGAGAAATCCAGTCAGGGCCACAGGTTGACTGCGACCAGAGAGGAAGTCCGCAACTCCCTCGCTCCTCCCCTCCGAGACTCCCCTCTCACCCCTCCTCCTCAAAGCGTCCTCCCCGCTTCTTCCCCCTTCCAACTTTCACCTTCATCTTCCCAAACCTTCTGCCTCGCTCTTCCCCCTCCTCAAATAACACCTCACTGTGCCTCACCCAATCACCATCAAACCTTTTGTCCGCCCCATTCTTCCCTTTCTCCAAGCATTTCTGAAATCTCTGACACATTCTTCAACAGCTCTCCCTACCTCTTCCCCCTCTTCCACATCTCACCCTACCCCTCCCCCCCCCCCCCCCCCACTGTTCTGTATCCGATGATCCCCCTTCCTCTTCATTAACGGTATGGACCTCAAACATCCGGGGCCTTCGCTCAAACTTGACTGATCTCTCCATACAGGTTGCTTCTGACAAACCAGACGTGATCTGCTTAACAGAAACTTTCCTCCTTCATGATGTCTCTGATTCCTTGGTATCTCTCCCAGGTTACTCCCTCCTCCGGTATGATAGACATGAGCCTCGTCCTGGAGGTGGGGTTGCTATCTTTATAAAAAAAACTCTCTTCCTCACTCGCCCTGCACTGCCCTCTCTCCACCTCACCCCCAGGAATACCTTTGGCTACGGCTTCCCCTTCGCTCCCACCTTTTGTTCATATGTGTGTTGTACCGTCCACCAAACAGTGATGACTCCATCTACATCTCGCTGTCTGATATGGACCAACTTCTATCTACCCATCCCAACTCTCTCTTCCTTATATGTGGTGATTTCAATTGTCACCATGCCAGTTGGCTGGGTGTGGGTCCCTCTCTCACCAGCCATGGCTCTTCAGCAAAGGACTTCTGCGACTCACTGGGACTGACACAATCTGTCAATTTCCCGACCCGGATCTCAGTCAACAGAGCATCTTCTCTTCTGGACTTGGTTATGACTAACTTCCCTGAAAATGTCTGCTGCTCTTATTCTGCTCCAATCGGCTCATCTGATCATGTGCTTGTTAAAGTGGACATCTCTCTGACCATTCTCAGAGAGCCTCCTCAGCGTCGACGAGTCTGGCATTTCACTCAGGCCAACTGGCACGGTCTTCAAACAGCCATCAATCATCTGGATTGGTCTCCCATATCTACTGCCTCTGACATCAACTCATCCTGCGAATTCTTCCAAAGTAAATTGCTCTCTCTCATGCACAGATTTATCCCATCTCGTCTTCAATTGTCATACCCTTCCTCCCGTCCATGGTACACGGAATCTTGTGGTGAGGCTGTTGCCCAGAAACAACTTGCTTTCGTCTCCTGGAAAGCTAATCCAACGGAAGGAAATCTCATTTCCTTTCACAAAGCCCGAAACAAGTGTGTGTCCACCCTCAGGAGAGCTAGGAAACAATATCTCTCCGTTCTCAAGACCGAACTCTCTTATCTGTCTCCCTCTTCCAAATCCTGGTGGTGTCTGGTCAAATCTGTTTCTGGTGTTTGTTCCCCCTCCATCCCCTCCCTCACCTCAAACGGCTACACGGCTGACTCCGCACGTGAAAAAGCTGAATGCCTCAACTCTGTGTTTGCCTCTAAATCTTGTGTCCCAAACCCATCCCTCTCTGTCCCCACCGTACCCAGTCGTACCCAGCTGCTCCTGAACTCTGTGTCCTTTCCTCTTGACAAGGTGGAAAAGTTTCTGTCAACCCTCGACTCTGATTCTGCAACTGGACCTGACGGCATCAGCCCACGGGTCCTAAAATCCTGTTCTTCCGCTCTTTCACTCCCTCTCTCTGTTCTCTTCACCCTCTCTTTTGCTCAAGGTCAACTGCCATCTGCTTGGAAATCAGCCAACATCACCGCTTTGCACAAAAAAGGTGCAAAAACAGATCCTAGCAACTACAGACCAATCAGCCTTCTCCAAATTATCAGCAAAGTCATGGAATCCATCATTGCTTCAGATATGAAATCTTTCCTCTTCTCCAATGGCTTGAACTCTGATCATCAATTTGGTGTCAGAACAGGTCACTCTACTCTGGACATGCTGCTTCTGCTGTCTCAACAATGGATGGAGGTCCTCAATGCCAAACAGGAAATTAGAGCTGTCTCCCTCGACATATCACGTGCCTTCGATACGGTCTGGCACCCCGCTCTGCTCACCAAATTCTCCTCCTTTGGTATCCATGGAAATCTCCACGCATGGCTGGCGGACTTCCTCTCTCGTCGTAGTCAACGTGTGGCCCTGAATGGGTTTCTCTCATCTCCTCTTCCTGTTCAGGCTGGAGTTCCCCAAGGCAGTGTTCTGGGCCCTGTGCTTTTTCTGGTCTTCATCAATGATCTCTCTGACTCTCTTGAAAATCCTCTCTATCTCTTTGCTGATGACTCCACTCTCTGCCGCTCCATTCCTCATCCCTCAGATCGGCAGTCTGCAGCCTCCTCACTCTCTGCAGACCTGGACAAAATCACAGACTGGGCAAACAAGTGGAACCTGTCTTTCAATCCTGACACATCTCACACTCTTACGATGTCTCTCCGAAAAGACCGACTTGACAACCCTCCCATCCACTTTCTGAATAATCCTCTCCAAGAAGTTCTGTCACTCAAGCTTTTGGGTCTCACTATCTGCCATGATCTTTCCTGGGAAAACAACATTTCAAATCTGGCCTCCAAAGCCAGTCGCCGACTGGGCATCCTCCGTCGTGTGAAGTCCTTCCTTGGCATACCTGAGCTCCTCACCACATATAAGGCTTTCATCCGCAGCTCAATGGAATACTGCTCTCCCCTCTGGGCTGGTGCTCCTGCCTCACACCAAGCTCGTCTTCACGCTGTTGAAACCAAAGCGTTCAGAATCATTGGAATCTCCCGCGATGGAGCTAACTCCAAGGGCCTTTCACTCACTCACCGCAGGGAGGTTGGTGGTCTTTCCGTCTTCTAATGACTCCTCTCTGGCCTTGCCCCCCCAGCTCTCTCTGGGCTCTGTCCCGCAAATATTCCTGCAGGTCGCACTAGATCTGCCTGCAACCCTCTTATGGTTAAACTGCCAAAATCAAGACTCTCTGCTCACCTTCACTCCTTCCTTCCTCTTTTCTCCCGCCTCTGGAACAAACTCTCTCACTCTCTTCAATCCCACTCCACCCTCCAGGTCTTTAAAACAGCTGTCCACCACCATCTCTTATCTTCCCCCATCCAAAACCTTGATCTTTTCTACCCCTGCTAATTTCACCCCAAATCCACTTTTTTGAAATACCAACTTCTGTCCTGGAAGTCCTTGGTGACCTTGTGTTTTATACTTCTCCCACTCCCCCCCCCCCCCTTCCCACGCCTCCTCCCCCCAAGCCCTCTCCCTCCCCTCAAATGTTATGTTTGTGTGCTTCCCCTTCTCTCCCCATCTTGTCTTCCGCTCCCTCTTTTTATATATTTTGTTTGTCGGGTTGATTTGTTTGTGAAGTAAATGTTAGCTCTTTCACGAGCCTCGATTCAGTATACAAAAAAAAAAAAAAATACAATTAATAGTTTTGCTCAAAACGAGTTCTGCTGGGATTCAAATCGAACGACTTGTCCACATCTTCAAAATGTCTATTTAATACCTTCAATGGAATCTTGTTTTACTTAAAATCTTGATGTCTTCACACAAACTGCTGTGGAAGTGGATTGGGGGTGTGCATAGGGTGGTGGTGGGAGAACACCACATTACCTTGAGTATTACAAAAGTTTCATCAGGTAACCAATCACATAAATAAACTCAAGAAAACCATCAATTTATAGCAGGAGTTGTACCTTGCTGGGTACATGTTGTAACATATAGATATAGATACATATAGATAGGTAATATAGATACATATAGATAGGTAAGCATACCTATCATATCATATAATTCATATAGTAACTAAATCCCTAATATTATCAAAACATTTTATGTTTTTGGGTTGTCCGTCTGTCCGTCCATACGTACGTACGGGCTGAACCTCAATTTTCTCAGCAACCACATGTCCGATTGAGATGGAACTTTCAGGGTAGGAGTGACACCCATGCAGAATATTTTTATGATAATTATGACGTCATAGGTCACGTGATATGGCGGCCATCTTGGATTAAACGCAAATAATTAAAAAATGATTTCTCAGAAACCGCTAAATGGAAAAATTGGAAACTTATCACATTGTCAAGTACTCCCAATGGGGAACAAAAGCATAATGACGACATCATAGGTGAAGTGGTATGCCAGCCAAAAATGTTTTAATTGAATTCCTTATCCTAAAAATCTGAAATTGCATGCACATGATCTATGACCCATTTGCAATGATGTATTAAATTTATGACATCATAGGTCACATGGTTTGGCAGCCATATTGGATTGAAGGAAAATATTAAATAATTATATCTCTGAAACCGCTTACCCTAGTGATGCGAAATTGTACAAATATTATCTAACACCATTGTTGCATATAGTTTGAAAATGATGATGTCATAGGTCACGTGGCTTGGCAGACATCTTGGATAGAGAAACGAACCTTATCCGATCAACACGAAACTTCACAAACGTGATGCCCTACCCATACATATGCAGAGTGATGACATCTACCCGTAGTGAGATGATGCGGAGGCATATTGGCGACACAGTCGCATTGTTCTAGTTTTCACTGTAATGGAGGCTATGCTTATGTTGTGTTCAATTAGGTTTAATCCAGCCTCCCAATCCATGGTTGCAGTTGCATTAACAGCTTAGACCGACAAACTTCAGTTCACTAAAAGTAACCTTTCTGCATTAACATGGCATGAGTTGAAATATGGATAACTATATAGGATAGATGGATAGTAAAATGAAGTGAGACGTCTCCATAGGGCATGGACCGTCACCCAAAAAGGGACAGTCTACAAACGTCACATGGCTTTTCACAAAACCAGGCACAGGCACAGACAGCAGTGTTTGTCAATCAAGAATGGCTGGCAGGAAGGCCTGGAGGTACGCACATTGGCCTCTGAGCTGTCTAGCGCCATCCCATCTTGCGGAATTAGTTGCTGGACTTTGAATATCCCACGAGGTATTCCCCGCACTATGGCTAAGTTAAAAATACCTGCTCTCCCATGCAGGGGGCACTGCATCAGCGGCACTGCTGCTCCTCTGCACCCGATTCTCACCCACAACCACGTACCACGAACGAATGACGATGATCAATCATGAAATGGCTTTTAAAACAAAAAGGTCGCGGTATTAAAACATCGTTTTAAAGGTGAACGTGTATGTGCTTCAGCGCAAAGATCAATGTGCAGGGTGGCCCAAATCGAGTATTCTCAAAATAACGCACGTGCACCTTGGTTGGAAGTCCAAAGCACATTGTCGTAGAAGGAAGGAACCATCGCTTGCTTTTGGAAATGATAAAATGCTCACAATGATATTTCATCATCATCAAATGCTCATGATGATAATGAAAGCAAAAATACAAATCGACTATAAATTGGTGAGTTGTGTGTACGTGTGTGAGGCATTCTTTTTATGTCTATTAATTACGTACGTCTTATTCATTAATTACATACTCTTGAGATGTACCTAACCCTTTAAACTGCTTACTGCTGAGACCGCTTCGACATTTGAGACCCTTTAAGATCATTGAGACCCCAAAGACCACTAAGCACCCTAAAAACCCAAAAGACCCAGAGGATCCAAAATACCCTGAGAATCCAAGAGACCCAAAAGTTCCCGAGGACCCAAAAGACTCACATGACCCAAACGTCCCCGAGGACCCAAAGACCCAGAACACCCAAAAGTCCCAGAGGATCCAAATGATCCAAAAGATCCCGAAGACCCAAAAGACTCAATAGATCCAAAAGTTTCCGAGGACTCAAAATATGCAGAAGATCCAAAAAGACCCAGAAGACAGAAAAGTTCCCGAGGAGCCAAAAATCCCAGAAGTCGAGGACACAAAAGACCCAGATGATCGAAAATTCCCCGAGGACCGAAAATACCCAGATATCCCAAAATACCCAGAAGATCTAAAACTCCCTGAGGACAGAAAATATGCAGAGGACCCAAAAGACCCCGACGACCTAAAATCCGCAAAAGTCCCTGAACACCCAAAATACTCCAAGGACCCAAAAGACATCCCTCCCCCCCCCCCCCCCTGCCGAGTCTGGGAGGCAGGTATGCTACAAGGTGGTGAAGACCAATGAAAACTTGGTACAATGGACCAACAGGCCAACTAGTTTTAGAAAACAAATAAAGGCAGAAAAAAAGAGAGAATGGTCACAAATTTGAAATCTTTTATAGACTCTGCGTGTCATTAAACTTAGTGGTTTGTGCACCGAGGAATTTCCATTAAAATCCAGTAAAAATAAATAAATAAACAAATAAATAAAGGAAGAAGCACCAATTTGATTCCCAAGTTGTCTTGATCATCATCCTTGTTGTAAATTCACAGCTATTTAAATAAATTCTAATTGTACCGCTAAGCTTGATAAGATTAATGGATGTAGCTTATGTTCCATGACAGAAGTTGAAAAAGAAAAGAGAAAGGAAGGAAAAGGGAATTAAGCGAGCAAGAAAAAAAAACCAAGAACAGAAAGTAACGTGCTGCTGAATTGTCACATGCAATTACAAAAGCTTCAAGACACAACCAATCAGCAGAGCCTTTGTAACAATCAATAAAGAAGCAGACCTCCGATGTCCCGCAGTAACAGCCTGGTGAATAACAATAAAGGACGCCATTAGCCCTGATGTCGTACGAAACCTGGTCTGCATGGATGCCTCTGCAGACAAGTGCAGCCTGGCAATGCCACGACGCAAGGAATCGTTATCCGAAGGGTTCTTTACAAATTGTCTCTCATAATTCAAAAATAATTACCATTATAATTGCCGGTTGACAGGGCATTCTACTCCGGCTTGTAGGAGTGGTATGAATTATTGAACAAGGACTCCTTCACACGCCTGATGGCGTCCATTTTTTTTCACGTATCTCCTTACAATTCGACATGCCTTGCCAAAGACAGGGATAAGCCCCCTTTTTTCACACCGATGACACGTGCCACAACACCACTCCATCACCAGCGGTGTTTCGAGGGTGTTAACATTCACACTCGCACGAGTGCATCGGACGGACGTGCTACAGTGGTGCAAGGGCGGATGTGCACGAAAAAAAATAGTCCATCAAATAAATGTCGCTCTACTTGCAGAAAATATCATCATCATACATATAAAGCTCTTTCTAACCACCGACTCGACTGATATTAATGTTCGGTACCTTCCGGGTGGCGTAGAAAGCTGAATTCTGCATGCCGGCGGCCATCGAGGCCGGTACACCATGAAAAATCCCACCAACGAAAATTTACATTAAAAAAACCGGTAAACGCATACCGGTAAAATAAAATAACCTCAATCAATATCTAGAATTTGAAAATTGTAATTTCTCTCAATGCAAACTGTGAAACAAAAATCTCCATGAAAATGTACGTAAAAACTAAAAGTGTCCATCAAATGAAAAAAACAACAACAAAAAATCTCAATCAATATCTACCATTTAAAAATTGTAATTTCTATTAAATGCAAACTGTGAAATAAAAATCTCATTGAAAATTTACATAAAACAGTAAATGTGTCCCTATAATGAAGAACAAATAAACAACAAAAAAAAAACCTCAATCAATATCTTGCATTTGAAAGTTGTAATGTCTATAAAATGTAAACTGTGAAATAAAAATCTCTATGAAAATTAACGTAAAAACAGTAAAAGCGTCCTTAAATGAAAAAACAAACAAACAAAACCTCAATCGATATCTAGCATTTGAAAGTTGTAATTTCTATAAATGTAAACTGCGAAATAAAAATCTCATTTTAAATTTACGTCAAAACAGTAAACGTGTCCGTATAATGAAGAACAAACAAACAAATAAAACCTCAATCAATATCTTGCATTTGAAAATTGTAATGCCTATAAATGTAAACTGTGAAATAAAAATCTCTATGAAAATTTAAGTAAAAACAGTAAAAGCGTCCATAAAATGAAAAAAAAAAAAAAAAAAACCTCAATCAATATCTAGCATTTGAAAGTTGTAATTTATATAAATGTAAACTGCGTAATAAAAATCTCATTTAAAATTCACGTAAAAACAGTAAACGTGTCCGTATAATGAAGAACAAACAAACAAACAAAACCTCAATCAATATCTAGTATTTGAAAATTGTAATGCCGATAAATGTAAACTGTGAAATAAAAATCTCATTGAAAATTTACGTAAAAACAGTAAAAGCGTCCATAAAATGAAAAAAAAAAAACCTCAATCAATATCTAGCATTTGAAAATTGAAATTTCTATAAATGTAAACTGTGAAATAAAAATCTCATTGAAAATTTACGTAAAAACAGTAAACGCGTCCTTAAAATGAAAAACGAAACAAAAAAACCTCAATCAATATCTAGCATTTGAAAATTGAAATTTCTATAAATGTAAACTGTGAAATAAAAATCTCATTGAAAATTTACGTAAAAACAGTAAACGCGTCCTTAAAATGAAAAACGAAACAAAAAAACCTCAATCAATATCTCGCATTTGAAAATTGTAATTTCTATAAACGTAAACTGTGAAATTAAAATCTCTGAAAGTTTACGTAAAAACAATAAAAGCGTCCGTAAAATAAAATAAAAAAACCTAAAATGATTTCTCGCAGCAGGTCGGTGATGCTAGCCTATAATCATAAAGCTTCTATTAATTATGTACCTACGTACAAAGCACGGTTTGTTATTGCTGACACAATGTGTAAGCAGACCCCACTCGTACAAAATAAAATTCATCCTCATTGAAGGATTGTGCAAGTGCACAGCCTCCAACAACCATTATTTGAGGGGAGGTTAAGTCAGTTTATCAATGGACAGAGTTTCGAATAATCTACACCACTCTTTCATGGCGCACACTGACATGATAGCTCAATTGGTGCTCAGTTCTGTGCTGATTGATTGTCGACGGAATAGGATCCGAATAAAATCAACGATTGCCCTGCTTCGTGGGCAGTATGTCATACCTGCTAAAGCTCGCTTGTGTATACAAAAGATCCCGTGGGGTGGGGGGGGGGGGGGAGGGGTTAGGGGGGGGGGGGGTTTAATGTGTAAGGTATATACTTTACTTCTATCGGTCAAATTTACTGTAATGTTATTCCACCAGCAAAGCAATTTCATTGGATAATCGTGAGGGAAATAATCATAGGTACTGAAAAAATATGCATTTTTATTTTGGAGAAAGGGTTAATTTAATGGGGGATTATAGTTTTAGGATTAGTGTTACTTAATACCTGGTGGCCTAATGGTTAGGGTGGTGGGCTTGGGATCTTAAGGTCTTGAGTTTGAATGCCATTGAATTAACGCCAGTTGGGGTTGACTCACCCTGTCATCCTTCCGAGGTCCGCAAATTGAGTACCAGATACCTGGTTATAGAGAGGCACAAGTGCCCACTGAAAATGAATCAACCAGCAGCTGGGTGACTGCATACGAACCACCCACGGTATTACTTATGTGATTGAACGTTGATGGAGGTCCACTTGATAGTCTGCAATGTTCTCCTTCCTGGTACCACCTTTCCTTTGTACCATCAGGGTATTTCATGTTCCCCATTCTTCCCTGCTGCCTGGAATCGGCAGGGCAGCGCGGTCATGGTTAGATTGCCGATCAGTCCCTGTGGACCGTGTGTGTCTCTCTGTCTCTCTCTCTCTGCATCGTGGGAGACCATCGGCCTGTTAGACCACTTGCGCATGCGCAGTGTTGACGCAATCGATGCATTGGAATGTTTGACGGTACGACGAGGCGATCTTGAGAACGAAATGGCAGTCTATAATAACACTCTATAATAACACACACACACACACACACACACACACACACACACACACACACACACACACACACACACACACACTCTCTCTCTCTCTCTCTCTCTCTCTCTCTCTCTCTCTCTCTCTCTCTAACTCTCTAACTCTGTCGTGGCCCTGACTTCATGAAGGCAGGGCTACACCATCCTGGATATGGGGGATCTCTGGGTTGCTCCTGCGAGATCGATCAGCTCTCTCCATGGCACGGGCTTGTTCGAGAGAACTGTCCGGGGCTATACAACAACAACAGTCAGGGTATATGACGAGTGTTTTTTTTTCTACATCACCGCCAGGGTCACCTAAAATTGGCTAAGGTTGAATGCCCTCCTTGTCTGTCTTTCCAATGGGATGCTCCTGCACAATGTAGTACACAAACACATGTGCATCTCCTAATATGGTGTCCATGATATACTCACTGCCTGCACGCTTTGTAATTCCCAGATGATGCAACTACAGTTTTCCATGAAAATCCAAAGGCACTATGCAGGCTGCTCTGCCTGTTAGTCCAATGTAATTTTTTTGGCAAAGATATCACAGGATCTTTATTGTACGCGATTATTGATGTGACGGAATGTTTAACGCCCCTCGACATGATAGAGCTAGCACCCCATTTGATGGTGGTTAAATCAGATGCCAATGCCTCCATCGCACCCAAAGCTTCTTAACTAGTTCAGCTCAAATTGGTAGCGTCTCGTCTTACTACAGCTGTGTACTAGCTGATTCGAACAAGGAAAAAAGCCTCCAAGTCCGCCAGACGCAGCAATCCTGTTGGGAGCTTCTGCTAATGAGATACCTGGAATTGGCTCCAGCTTGACCTATACCAGGCCTGAACGAGTTCAGAACATCACAAACACCTCTACTCTGAAAAACAGTCTTCGCAAGCTCAGGATAGCTGTTCAGGAACTGGCCTCTACAACCTTCAAGTGTACTAACCTGATCCAGGTAACGTGCTCTTGCAGACCTCATGCGGATCTGTTAACCTGTATTTCTTTGCCTTTCTCTTTTGCTGTTTATTCCATGCTCTGCTTCCTGCTCCACTGTGGGTGCTTCTGTAGCCATGCTCTTCCACGAGCTTCCATTTCATAGGAATATAATATCTTGCTGCCAAAAGGTTCATTGGAACCAAATCCGTTCGGTAGGAGAATATTAATGCTTTTGATGATGTCTCCATCGATTCCTCTTTCTGCTCACTCTTCCCACCTGCTCTTCTCTCGTTGCTGACTCTGCTGCAACCGCCATGCTTCCAACTCTTGCAGGTGCTGTCGGGGGTGAATATAGCCAATTGGCCAGTCTGCAGGAGACTTTCATCGAGTTTGCTCATTGCCAGGCTGCAAAACGTTGACTGTTGGCACACTCGATTTCAATATTATGGGCTCCATAAATCCAGCACCGCTTGGGGCTGTACCTTTGTCTCCATAATGTCACTCTGTCAGACGTCTGGAAACGTCCCACAATCATCTCATTACAGACTTCCCACAAAATGTAACACGACGATGCACCAGGAAGCTTTTGGCACAAGAAATGGTAATTTGGCCCATCATTCCTGTGTCATATAAACATCTTACTTCATCATTATCATTACAAAACGGGCTGGCAGGACAGCCTAGAGGTATGCACACTCACCTCTGAGCTGCCTAGCTTGGCCTTGAATCCCAATCCAGATAGAAACTGCCTCCTACCAAATTTCCAGTTGTTCCTTCCTCAGAGTTTCCTTCTGAATCCACCTTGTCCACCCCTTGCATCATTCCCTACCCCCTATTCCTCCCCACAACTATCATTTGTCCAAGTCTCCCTCTATTTTGTCATTCAACCTTGTTGGTTATGTTTCCCCCTCTCTGTACTGTTCATTACCTCCACTACCAAAGGTGGATGGAAGTTAGTTATGTTTTTACCTCTCTGTTTTGCTTGTCTGTCTGACTGTGAACAATATATCTCAAAAGGTTACGGACGGATTTAGACAAAATTTGCTGGAGAGGTTGGGTGTGAGACACGTTAGAATTGATTCAATTTTGGCGAAGATTCAAATACGGATCCGGATCAGGGGCTTTTTAAAGGGATTCTTCACTTTTGAGAAATAGGGCAAAAATACATGGCGCGGTATCTCAAAAAGTTGTGGACGGATTCGGATGTAACTTGGTGGACAGATTGGGTGTGTGACAGTGAAGAATTGATTTAGCTTTGGTTAAGATTTGAATCCGGATACAAGAAGTTAAAAAAACAAGCGTTACGCCAAGGTCCCCCGTCGGTGAAGTGATGTGAGTTGACAAAGTGGAAGACGCAAGGCGGCCATCTTGGATTTTGACATGGCGACCCAATTTTCAAAAGCGTTCTTCCTTATGTGTAGATACACCCACACACCAGATTAGAAGTTAGTAGTTCGTTTATTTTTCAAGATATTTCGCTCACAAGGTTCAGACATATATATGGTGGCGGCCATCTTGGATTTTGACGTGGCGACCCAATTTTCAAGAGCGTTCTTCCTTATGCTTAGATACACCCACACACCAGATTATAAGTTGGTACTTCGCTTATTTTTCAAGATATTCCGCTCACAAGGTTCAGACATACATGGCGTCAGACATACATGGCGGCGGCCATCTTGGATTTTGACGTGGGTTGCACCCACACACCAAATTTGAAATCGGTCCTTCGCTTACGCACGCACGCACGTACGCCCGCACACATGCACGCATGCACGCACACACGCACACACGGACGGACGGACGGAGGGGAAAACCATTTTCCCCCTTTCGCTCCGCGGTGCGACGGGGGACAAATAAAATTCAAGTGATTCTTTACCATTGAGTGATAGGGCCAAAAAGTGATATATAGCATGATATTTCTAAAAGTTATGGACGAGGTATGACTAAACTTGGTGATGCGACCAGAAGAAGCTCATTAAATTTTGGTTCATGTCGCATCCATATCCGGCCTATCACAACAACAAACAAACTGTTCAGCCTGGTGGAGGTTTGCGCTCTACCGAGTGCCGTTATAGTTTTGTGTACATTCGGTTTACCTGCTCTTCCACGAGCCTCGACTCTGAACACTTTTTTTTTTTTTTTTTTTGCTTTGGATGGTTATTCACTCATAACATTGAGAAAGAGTCTGAGAACTTGCTTTACTCTGCAGCCCACTATAGCTGTGCCTATGTAGACGTAACTAGAGCCCAAAGCACAGAGCGATATAGCCAGGTCATGGAGCAGAGAGAGGGGCTGCACTTTTATATTTCATATGCAACCAAGAAAGTGAAATCATATAAGCATGCTCCCTACATACTCTCCGTGTTGAGTTTAATATCACATCGTAAATCCTCACTCCAAGTCCCATCCATATAGGATTTTTTTTGTTTGTTTTTTTGTATACAAGATCGAGGTTCGTGTAAGAGCTAGGAACATTAATCACAAAATAAAAAATAAAAAAACCGACACACAAAACATACAATAAAGGGAGCGGTAGACAAGATGGGGAGAGAGAGGGAAGCACACAAGTACAACATTTGAGAGCAGGGACATCGGGAGATCTGTGGGAGGGAGAGGGCTTGGGGGGAGGAGGTATGGGATTGGTTACACACATTGTTTGTTTTTATGCATAAATGCTAAAACAATTTTTACGACAGCTGGTCCATACATTGTAGGTTCAGCGACATTGAAAAATAAAGGCACCAACCACCATTGATATGAGTGTTGTGGGACTCACCCATAGCTATAGCCAAATATTACCCTATTATAACAGACTTGGTGATGTATTGGTTAGACCATCCGCTCTGGTTCTAGGAGGTCGGTGGTTCGAGATTTCGAGTTCCTCCTCCTGTGTCAAAGTCGAAGTTCCTTGAAAGGGAACTCATATTATTAGTCCCCTACCTGGAGGGAACTATAGGTTTGCTCTTCGTCTGTCTGTCCCGCCTGTGGTTTTTTTGCACTTTTTTCCATACCCTTCAACATTTTCAACTGAAACTTGGTACATGGCTTTATTAGGACAAGTTAGAGAACAAGTTTGAGTTTCGGGACATTTCATCAAATTTTCACAGAGTTATGCCCTTTTTGCTTGGAACAAGAACATTCATTGGGAACGGGACATGTATTGCAAAGCAATTCTCCTTCTTGTTATTATTAGTACTAGCAAGGTTACCCGCCCTACGGGTGGGGCTTCAATTGGGAGGCCCAAATGAAAAGGCAAAATATCAGAAATTGAAGGCTTTTTTTTTTTTTTTAACGATTTATATAAACATCCGTTAAATCATATCACACGCAAATCATCAAAATCTAAACAGTATTTGTAGAATTTCAATAAAAGCCACATCACTGTTCATATCGGTAAATATTATTCCATCGTGTTTGGAAAAACTGGAAAATTGGAAATTGGAAAAATTGGAAA
Source organism: Myxine glutinosa (assembly GCF_964187855.1). Lineage (NCBI taxonomy): Eukaryota > Metazoa > Chordata > Myxini > Myxiniformes > Myxinidae > Myxine > Myxine glutinosa. Next base: position 46,668,193 of record NC_136265.1, read on the forward strand.
AACAATATAGCCTATTTTATTCCAGGGGGTCCCAGGATTACGCACCCAAAATTTCGTTGCGATCGGTTTAGCCGTTTTTGCGGTACCTGGAAACAGACGGATGGACAGACATTTGGTGAATTGTAAGATTATCGTTTATTCCTTATATGCAAAACACCCTGAAACTCATGCCTGCAGAAAACCAACTTTTTGGAATGCTGGCCGCAATTTCCAATCAATAATCATGTAACTTTATTTAAAAATATATTGGCAGGGGTAGCCATTGCTATGTTGAAAGTTTATATCCCACTGATAAGCCAAACCTGCATCCATATCTGAACCAAAATCTAATCGACTTGCTCTTGTCACCGAATCAACTCATCTCCCAAGTTTTGTCATAACTCGTTTACAACTTTTTGTGATATCGTGCTATATTGTATATTGGTTTTGGTTTCAATCTCTCAATGGTGAAGAATTGCTTTAAAAATTCTCATATCCATATCCGAGTCTTCACCAAAATCTAATCAATTCGTACTTATCACACAACCGACATGTCCACCAAGTTTCGTCCAAAACTTTTTGAGATATCCTGCTCTCAGACAAACAAACACACAGGGCTGAAAACATAGGCTCCATCCACCCGGTAGTGAAGGGAATAAAGGTGAAAAAGTGAGGTTGGAAGAATAAAAAAAAGTGAGGACCTCAGGTGATGTTCCACACCATGGTGAAGGACGGTTGTGGACGTCTATTACCAGTGATAGGTGACTACACAGGAAGGATAAATGCTTGGATCGCCACAAAATGGCAATCAAGAATTTTGTCTCCTGGTTCACTTAGCATTCCACCCGAATTCCTTTTTGTTTTCAAACTCGACGTGCAAACAACTGTGCGTAATCCTCTTCCGTGAGTAGCAAGAAAGTGCACCACTGAGGGTCTGTTGTTTGTGTCAGCCTTGTTTACTTGGCTAGTTTCTTCATTGGTACTCTCACTAGCACTGACTTCTCTATTGCAGTGAAAATAATTGTTATAAAACAAGACCGATAGTCTAACAGCGGCGTAGCCGGGCTTGTTTGATACTTTCGTTGAAGAAGATAGTATGACCTGGGTGGGGATACCAATTACCAGTTAACAAACAATGCAAGTTTTACATTTTTTTGACTTCAGGCATGGACAGCCGGTTCATGAATAACCTGGGTTTAAAAAAACATAAACGACAAATGGCAAACGATTAACCAATAAATTCTACATTCCTGTGCCACCTTCAGTCGAACGTCAGGTATTGACAGCAGATTCGTGAAGGACTTGAGTAAAAAAAAAACGTACCCAGTCTGAATGTTTCTCTATCCAGTCAATGGCGAAACTGCAAATGGGGAATCCGCGGAATGTCACGGATGGAAACCCTTACGTCATTTCCTTATTCTGCATTAAACTCAATATCTCTAGATTTTCTCTCCAAACAGCAACATTCATCATTCCAATCACAAATTAATACGGTCACGTCCGTGGCCAATGAACACTGGCCTCAGACGGATAGCGGATCTGTTAACTCCAGGGCAGCATTTCGAGACTTGGCGGAATCTTTTTGGTGTGCGGGGGATGGGAAGGAGCTGAGGTCTTTCCTTTACAGATGGCCGCCCCGGGGTTTATTCCTCGAACCCACAAACACAGATACGAGACAAGGAAAATTCACAATACAAGAAATGAAATGCAACAATAAAGGATTTAATGAAAGTAAATGCAAGAGACGAGAATGAAAGGCGAGGTAAAAACTATAATTCCTAATTTGAGACGTCTCCACTCAGACATGAAAACAGACGAGGGAATGATTAAAGAAAATAAAAAGAAAATCTCCCCTTTTATTTGGCACTCAGCTCTGGTCTCGACGAGCACTTTGGTGGGGTCGGTCACCGAGAGGTCCACACGTCGAAGCGCCCGAACAATGGCGCCAGTCAATCACGCCAGCACACCGAGCCGTGCAGCAGGCAGCCAAACGTCCCCCCGCTCAGTCCCGGTCCAGCCAGCACAACCCGGTCCTTAGCTCCCTCGAAGAGCACCGAGTCAAAACAACAACCCTGGCTCCAATGCTGCAAGGTTTTCTGGGCTTTGAACAGTTTTTCTCAAGCGCACACGATAAAACACGACCGCCCGCCACTAAGCCAGCACCAGAGAGAGCGAGAGGGAGGGGCGCACCCTCTTTTTTTCTCTCGCTAACGTCACTCCCCGACCAATCCCCACGCCGCATTACATCATTCCACATGCTCTCAACCAACGACGAACTTTGGGGCGTGGCCTATCAGTCACGATCCCTTGGAGGCGGAGTCTAGCAGTCGTTCGGGAATGTTTGGCTTTCTGTCAGCAATGTCGGTTTCATGGCTGTTGTTGTTATTGTTGTTGTTGGTGAACTAGGGCTTTTATGGCCGGCCTCTTTACTTGTAAAAACCAGAAGGGAAAATCACAGGAGGCAATTACATACTGGGGATTATCCTTTAGCCCTATCTAACTTAACACAAAAACCATCCTCCGCGTGGTGACACGTAAACACTCTTAAGCTCATGGTTTACCCTGCTTATGCACATCAAAATGCTTTCTGCACATCACACGGTCCATGCTAAAACCTATACGATCCTAACTCCACTATGGTATTTCTTCCTTACCCCCACAAACGTAACAATACTATAGTGTTAATATATCAAAATATAATGTTAAATAACAAATAAAAATATAATGTAGATCGAGATATTATCAAACCAGGGAACCAACGTTATCTGTTCACTTCTGGATTCGGGAGCAAGGTCTGTGTCGATCGCATTTCAAAATCATAATTGTATTGAGGAATTCATGAAACCTCCTACCTACCTTACGACACCTGCTGGCACCCCAAAATGTTCCACATATTATTATATTTCCGTTTAAGAAATTGTGCAACTGTAATGGTTACAAAACGCTGTCCTCTTGTCATGTGACCAGATCCTCAGCTCTGATTGGTGGACATTTCATGGGGACATACATACATACATACACGGATGGACAGACAAACGCCGTTCTCGACGGCATTGCCCTACGGGCTACGCTCTAAAAAAGGGAAACTAAGAATTTTCACAATCTTCGCAATAAGATTATAAAGTCGTATCCATTAACACACATACAGTATAATATATGAGTATACATATCCATGCAAGGCATACACAGCATGTAGGTCTCCTGTTGGTGTTGCAATAAAATTGCCTTCATCAAGTATTTATGGATAATAAGTTGTAGCCATCCAGGAAAAGAAAATGCCCACGATGAAATAAACCTTCCATATTAGCTCCAAACAAGCATGGCATATTGCATTTTGGGATGCGAGTATTCCTAACCAATGACGGACGTTCGCTTTCAAATTGACCTGGAGGTTGCGTTTTGTACTAACTAGCAACGGTACCCGCCCTATGGGCGGGGCTTCAATTGGGAGGCCCAAATGAAAAGGCAAAATATCAGAAATTGCAGGCTTTTTATTTTATTTTAAACGATTTATATAAACATCCGTTAAATCATATCACACGCAAATCATCAAAATCTAAACAGTGTCTGTAGAATTTCAATAAAAGCCACATCACTGTTCATATCGATAAATATTATTCCATCGTGTTTGGAAAAACTGGAAAATTGGAAAAATTGGAGAATTGGGAAAAAATTGGAAAAACAATATAGCCTATTTTACTCCAGGGGGTCCCAGGATTACCCCCCCTCCGCCCCCCCCCCCCCCCAAAAAAAATTTCGTTGCGATCGGTTCAGCCGTTTTTTGCGGTACCTGGGAACAGACAGACATTTGGTGAATTATAGTAAGAAGCCAGGATTTGAATAGATGATGTGCATCATCATAGGAGACAAGGCCCAGCGGAGTGTGACTCGGTGAGGTTTGGCCCCAATCGGCATGACGACTGGGCTACATGAGCAGAAGCCTTTATCAGTGAGCAGCACACTGGGCCCAGCTCACCACCGACCGGAGCGTGATGTATGGACTTAATTACACCGTGCAGGCCTGGCCTGGACTTCCCTTACATTCCCTGACAGTGCTAATGTCAAACGTAATTAATTAGCCCACTCACCTGCTCCAGATAAAGCACGTCTTGGAGAATTTGCCCTCCGTCCTCATGTGCCCCATGCATCAGTTGTTATCACACCTTTTTGCACTCAATCTCACTCCCTCTTTAGTTCCCTCATTGTGTTCTCTAAGCCAAGAAATGAAGATGGATCTCTGCAGGCCAGTATTACTGACCACCACCCCCAAGGTCTGTGTGGTCTGAGATTTCCAAGGTTTACTTCAGGAAGCGCTCTTGGACAATCACGTTGGGCTTAAGCCCCAAAATAAAAAAGACAGTGCAATAAGGAGCAGAATGCCAGCCGATAAGTCTGGGTAAATCTCCATTGTGAGTAGTAAATAAAACAGCAGAATTTGAACACATCCCCTTGCCTTTGCTCCCGATTTTCCACCATCGGGAATCGTCTTGTGGATTTCACCAATCGGGAATTCCAATTCCAAAATTGGAATTTCAATCTCCAATTGGGATCCAAAATCAAAATTCCAATTCAAATAATTCCAATTCCGAAATCTGGAATTCCACCAATTTTCCACCATAACCTAGATTTGACTTCCTTCCAATATACTTTCTCCTTTGTCTTGTGAATTCACATTTCCTATTCCCTACAACTGTCTTTCCTTTCATTTTCCTTGTACCCTCCATAATTATTATCTTCCTTTTTCATGATAATTTTTTTCGTTTTGTGTTCTCCTACCCTCTGGCATTGGTACGGACTATTAAAGTCCATTGGTACGGACTAGTAATGCGGACTATTAAAGCCCAATCGTTTATGCTGCAGAGGTCCATGGACAGAAGCAATGAATGCCGTGCTGTTTACCCATTGCGTCACGCACACACGCACGCACGGAGGTGGTCGGTCTCTGTTCCACCTCCTAAAACCCATACACGTGCGAAGATAGCAGCCAACAATAGCAACTTGTATACACACATATATATATATATACAGTATATATATATATATATATATATACTGTATATATATATACATATATATATATATACATATATATATATACTATATATATATATATATATATATATATATACATATATATATATATACATATACATATATATATATACATATATATATATACTATATATACAGACTTGGCATTTAATATGGAATATTTTTTTTGTGGGGGTGAACTTACTTTTCAAGTTGACTTAGAACCAAAAGTTCATTGGAATTATGTTGAAATTATTCTAGATTTTGTTAATGTGACCTTTAAAAGAAACAAAAACCACTTTTGACATTTCGAAGCAAATAAATTGATCCTTGAAAGTGATGTAAACTGATATTGAACTCATTCCATGGACAGTACTGTGTTAAACTTCTGTACGTTTTCCAGAAGTATTTCTTTATTTTGCACATTAGCCAAAAAATTTTTGAACAAAAACAAAAGTTAAATTACAACTGGGATTACGGACAGTAAAATTACAGTTCAGTACGTTGTGTAACCCCCACGAGCATTCAGGAGAGCACGTACACGTTGCGGCATGCTGTTCACGAGATTTGCCAAGGGTTGGACAGGAATCACTTGCCATGCAGTGACAATAGCCTGCTGCAATTCACGCACAGAGGTCGGCTGCTGGTCCAAGTTGTCGATTTGACGCGTTAATTCTGCCCACAAGTTCTCCATCGGATTCATATCCGGGGACATGGCAGGCCACTCCATATGCTCTACACCACGGTCAGCAAGAAAGTGTTGGATCATGCGAGCACAATGAGGCCATGCATTGTCATCTTGGAAGACAAAGTTTCCTCGAAAGGCTACACGAGCAAATGGAAGCAATGTTTCTTCCAGAATGGCCCTGTACTTGAACTGGTTCAGGTTTCCATTCAGAACAACCAGGTCAGTTTTGCCCCCTGCATGAAAAGCAGCCCAAACGGTCACCCCACCACCTCCAGCTTGGACTCTTGGCACTATACAATCTTCGTTGTAGGCTTCATGCACTTGTCTGCGCACTCGGACATGGCCATCTTGACGATAGACCAGAAATCAAGACTCGTCACTGAAGATCACGTGATTCCAGTGTCCTGGCTGCCATTGACGGTGCTCTCTGGCCCACTGCAATCGGCGCTGGCGGTGTTGTCTTGTCAGGCGTGGCTTTCTCAGGGGACACCTGGCACGATAGCCTGCTTGAACCAGTCGTTGGTTGACTAGCCTTCTGGATACAGGCACATTTGTCAGTTGCTGCCATTCAGCCCGAAGCCGATCAGCTGACTTGGTACGGCCATTGCGGACTAACCGGTGCAGCTGGCGATCATCCCTCCTTGTGGTTCTGCGGGGACGTCCTGGCCTCGATATTGGAGGAGGGACACCCTCTGAGCATTTCGTTTCGGGATCTTTGACACCTGACCTTGAGTGATGCCATACTGCCGAGCAATAGCACACTGTTTCATGCCGGAATTTCATAAAGCCACCACTCCCTGACAAACAGCATTGTCGAGTTGACGGACCATCTCCAGAGGAAGCGGCAATAACTTTTGTAGACGTGCAGCAGTTGTTTTCCACTAATACAGAACGCAACAACCCTTATATACCCGATTGTGAAGCCAATCGTCAAATGTACCTGTCCGTACATTTTGTCACGCCACCTGTGATATAATCCTGTTATTGACTTCTTGCTGCGACAGACAATCAGTGACATGGTTCTTTTAACAAAGAAATCACCGAAGCGTAAAAGAAACTCACCAGATTGATATTCTGAGTTCAGAAAGGAAACCCAAGTCAAGAAAAAAAAAAATTCCATATTAAATGCCAAGTCTGTATATACTATATATATATATATATATATATATATATATATACATATATATATATACATATATATATATATATATATATATATATATATATATATATATATATATATATATATATATATACATACATATATATATAATTATATATATATATATGTATATATATATATATATGTATATATATATATATATATATATATATATATATATATATATAAATATATATATACATATATATAAATATATATATACATATATATATATACACACACACACACATACACATACACACATGGAGGTGCATAATTTGAGAGCTGGGTGGGTTCCGTTACATCTTCTGAAACCCACATATGGAGATAAAAAGCAACGGCACACACGTTGCTGATCAAAATGTTGAAACGACAAGCACACCATTTAATTTGCATTATGATTTCTTAACTGCATAAACCTTTGACTGTGAATGCTTGCGTGGAAAGCAACACATGCTTATTAAAATATGTATGGCAATGGGTGAGATGTGGCACAATTTTGAATTACCAAAGCAAATGAAGGGCGATATCTATATATATATATATATATATCTGTGCAGCGTCTGTCCTGTGTTGTCACTGAACTACTTTCTCAAACTTGTGTGAAATCGTACCAAACTTCTGGTATGCACATATCTCTCCCGTCGGTATGTCCTAAGGGTATTTCTTTTGAAAAATTTTCCTATTTTTTTTTATTGGAATTTTTGGGGGAATTTTTTTTTTCAACTTCAATTGTTTATAAAAAGTAATATCACGTATATTACAAATACATTTGTGCAAAATAATTGTTTTAATTATGATTGGTTTAAACCATGACAAAACGACAACTCGGGTACAGTCATCTATATACAGACTTCGCATTTAATATGGATTATATTTTTTTTTCTTGACTTGGGTTTACTTTCTTAACTCGGCATATCAATCTGGTGAGTTTCTTTTACACTTTGGTGATTTATTTGTTAAAAGAACCATGTCACTGATTGTCTGTCGCAGCAAGAAGTCAACAACAGGATTATATCACAGGTGGCGTGGCAAAATGTACGGACAGGTGCATTTGATGATTGGCTTCACAGTCGGGTATACAAGGGTTGTTGCGTTCTGTATTAGTGGAAAACAACTGCTGCACATCTCCAAAAGTTATTGCCGCTTCCTCTGGAGATGGTCCGTCAACTCGACAATGCTGTTTGTCATGGAGTGGTGGCTTTACGAAATTACGGCATGAAACAGCGTGCTATTGCTCGGCAGTATGGCATCACTCAAGGTCAGGTGTCAAAGATCCTCAAACGAAATGCTCAGAGGGGTGTCCCTACTCCAATACCGAGGCCAGGACGTCCCCGCAGAACCACAAGGAGGGATGATCGCCAGCTGCACCGGTTAGTCCGCAATGGCCGTACCAAGTCAGCTAATCGGCTTAGGGCTGAGTGGCAGGAACTGACAAATGTGCCTGTATCCAGAAGGCTAGTCAACCAACGACTGGTGCAAGCAGGCTATCGTGCCAGGCGTCCCCTGAGAAAGCCACGCCTGACCAGACAACACCGCCAGCGCCGATTGCAGTGGGCCAGAGAGCACCATCAATGGCAGCCAGGACACTGGAATCACGTGATCTTCAGTGACGAGTCTAGATTTCTGGTCTATCGTCAAGATGGCCGCGTCCGAGTGCGCAGACAAGTGCATGAAGCCTACAACAAAGATTGTATAGTGCCAAGAGTCCAAGCTGGAGGTGGTGGGGTGACCGTTTGGGCTGCTTTTCATGCAGGGGGCAAAACTGACCTGGTTGTTCTGAATGGAAACCTGAACCAGTTCAAGTACAGGGCCATTCTGGAAGAAACATTGCTTCCATTTGCTCGTGCAGCCTTTCGAGGAAACTTTGTCTTCCAAGATGACAATGCACGGCCTCATCGTGCTCACATGATCCAACACTTTCTTGCTGACCGTGGTGGAGAGCATATGGAGTGGCCTGCCATGTCCCCGGATATGAATCCGATAGAGAACTTGTGGGCAGAATTACCGCGTCAAATCGACCACTTAGACCAGCAGCCGACCTCTGTGCGTGAATTGCAGCAGGCTATTGTCACTGCATGGCAAGCGATTCCTGTCCAAACCTTGGCAAATCTCGTGAACAGCATGCCTCGACGTGTACGCGCTCTCCTGAATGCTCATTGGGGTTACACGAAGTACTGAACTGTAATTTTACTGTCCCTAATCCCAGTCGTAATTTAACTTTTGTTTTTGTTAAAAAAAAATTGGCTAATGTGCAAAACAAAGAGATACTTCTGGAAAACGTACGGAAGTTTAACACAGTACTGTCCGTGAATTGAGTTCGATATCAGTTTACATCACTTTCAAGGATCAATTTATTTGTTTCGAAATGTCAAATGTGGTTTTTGTTTCTTTTGAAGGTCACATTAACAAAATCTAGAATAATTTCAACATAATTCCAATGAACTTTTGGTTCTAAGACATCTTGAAAAGTAAGTTCACCCCCACAAAAAAAATATTCCATATTAAATGCCAAGTCTGTATATATATACTGTATATATATTTGTGCAGCATCTGTCCTGTGTTGTCACTGAACTACTTTCTCAAACTTTTGTGAAATCGTACCAAACTTCTGGTATGCACATATCTCTCCCGTCGGTATGTCATAAGGGTATTTTGTATGAAAAATTTTCCAAATTTTTTTTTATTGGAATTTTATGGGGAATTTTTTTTTTTCAACTTCAATTGTTTATAAAATGTGATATCACGTATATTACAAATACGTTTGTGCAAAATAATTGTTTGAATTATGATTGGTTTAAGCCATGACAAAACGGCAACTCAGGTACAGGCATTTATCTATATATCTACACATCTGGGTGGTGTATGTGTTGTCACTTAACGACTCCCTCAAACTTTTGTTTCCGTGGTTGTGAAGTGTTTTTAATAACGTTGTGGTGGTTTTGAATCACGTGGTGGTGAGGTATTTTGAATTATGTGGTGGTGAGGTGTTTTTATTACGTGGTGGTGGGGTGTTTTTATTACGTGTTTTATGGCTGTGAAGTGTTTTTATTACGTGTTTGATGGCTGTGAGGTGTTTTTATTACGTGGCTGTGAGGTGTTTTTATTACGTGTTTGATGGCTGTGAGGTGTTTTTATTACGTGTTTGATGGCTGTGAGGTGTTTTTATTACGTGGTGGTGACGTGTTTTTATTACGTGTTTTATGGCTGTGAGGTGTTTTTATTACGTGTTTTATGGCTGTGAAGTGTTTTTATTACGTGTTTGATGGCTGTGAGGTGTTTTTATTACATGTTTTATGGCTGTGAGGTGTTTTTATTACGTGTTTTATAGCTGTGAGGTGTTTTTAATTTTGTGGTGGTGAGGTGTTTTTATTACGTGGTGGTGAGGTGTTTTTATTACGTGTTTTATGGCTGTGAGGTGTTTTTATTACGTGGTGGTTAGGTGTTTTTATTACGTGTTTTATGGCTGTGAGGTGTTTTTATTACGTGTTTTATGGCTGTGAGGTGTTTTTATTACGTGTTTTATGGCTGTGAGGTGTTTTTAAATTTGTGGTGGTGAGGTGTTTTTATTACGTGTTTTATGGCTGTGAGGTGTTTTTATTACGTGTTTTATGGCTGTGAGGTGTTTTTATTACGTGTTTTATGGCTGTGAGGTGTTTTTAATTTTGTTGTGGTGAGGTGTTTTTATTACGTGTTTTATGGCTGTGAGGTGTTTTTATTACGTGTTTGATGGCTGTGAGGTGTTTTTATTACGTGTTTGATGGCTGTGAGGTGTTTTTATTACGTGTTTGATGGCTGTGAGGTGTTTTTATTACGTGTTTGATGGCTGTGAGGTGTTTTTATTACGTGTTTGATGGCTGTGAGGTGTTTTCAATTTCGTGGTGGTGATGTGTTTTTAATTTCGTGGTGGTGAGGTGTTTTGAATTACGTGGTGGTGAGGTGTTTTGAATTACGTGGTGGTGAGGTGTAATCGTCCCAAACTTCCAGTCTGCACCTACCCCTCCCCTATGTATGTGCTGAGGGGTTCTTTCTTGAAAAAAAAAACATTCAACCTAAATCTTCAACCTAAATTGCCTATTAAAAGGTAATATCACAAACGCAACAAATACATTTGTGCAAAATAATTGTTTGTATTATGATTGGTGTAAATCATGACAACACAGCAACTCAGGTAGTCATTAGCCTCAGCTAAAAGAAGCCCGTTCCTCAGTAACGACGCTTAGTGAGGCGAGCCAAGCTAGTATATATATATATATATATATATATATATATATATATATATATATATATATATATATATATATATATATATATATATATATATACATACATATACATATATATATATATATATATATATACATATATATATATATATATATATATATACATATATATATATATATATACATATATACATATATATATATATATATACATATATACATATATATATATATATATATATATATACATATATATACATATATATACATATATACATATATATATATATATATATATATATACATATATATACATATATATACATATATATATATATATATATATACATATATATATATATATATATATATATATATATATATATATATATATATATATATATATATATATATATATATATAAGTTCAAAACACATCTGGTCACAAGTGTGCCGCACTGACCGGGTCCTCAGTCGAGGTCCTCAGCATCATCCCGTTTTGGCCCTTCAAACTCGATACGGTCAGCTAAGGTGGGCCAGCAGGGGCACGTACACATCCACATGCAGCAACTGCATATGGATGCGTACATACCCCCACCCCCAGCCAGTGCGAACAACAACAACAACAACAACGACACCACCTCCACATCCAGAATCCACAGCACCAAACAAACATGGTGGAACACTCAAACACCCCCCTTACACCCTTCACCACTCACCAACAAAACACACCAGATCATTCACACACACACAGATACACACCCATACACACACATACACACAGAACACCAACCAAACAACCACCTACACTTACATCATACACCACTCAACACACAAAAACACACACTCATGCAAAAATTAATTCATGCAAAAACACACACCCTCACCCACTCACTCATATACACAAAATAAGAAGTAATAATGGTGACAAAAAAAAAAAAAAAACACACACACACAACCAACCGACACCGTTCGACGTGTCTCCATAAACTTCGTCCATATCCAAAATGAGCCTTTCAAGGCAACCTGGGCCACCTTGTCACAGATCCTCCTTCTTTCTGTCCCACACACTCCCAGCCTAGCAAGAAATGCAGAAAAGGAATTGCCAATGTACCCTCTGCACCCCACCTCAAATGGCTGACACAAAACTCGCCAACCCTTCTCCCGGCACTCTGCCTCCAGCTCACTGTACTTTCCTCTCTTCCTCTCGTGCACCTCCTCCATGTTCTCTTCCCAAGGTACCGACAACTCCCCTAAGATGACCTGTCTTGTTGCACTTGACCAAATGACAATGTCAGGCCGCAACCTTGTCACACAGATCTCCTCTGGGAATACCAATTGTGGCTTTAGGTCTGCCACCACCTGCCAATCACAAGCATCTGACAGCCCTCTTGCTTTCCACCTCCTCCTCCTCTTTCCACCTCTTTCCACTTGGCCCTCTTTGACAAACCACACCTCTCCCCCATCAGTCTCCTTCTCCACTCTTCTCTCTCCCGATCTCAGCACCTCTTGTTGCACCATCTGCACCACCACCGCCAGCACCTGATCATGTCGCCACTAGACTGCCAGGTGTTCCAATTTTTCATTTCATTTCGTGACCTGAAAATCGGGTGGGCATCAAATTGGCATGATAATATAGAAAAAATTAAGAAATAATGTTCATGACTTTTCACAAGTCAGATTCTGGTACGTTAGTCTGTAATATAATGTTGAAATGTATAATTTTATTTCCAAAATCTCCGTTTAGCCTCGAACGCATTTCGATGTATTGACCAATGAGGATCGCGCTTATTCGCGCTACGAACGATGTCTGGGCTTCCGGCTGCGAGTAAACAAAATGGCGGCCTCCAGTAGCAGCGACGGTGACGAGGGTGGGAGCGAGAAACGCTGTTATATGTGCATTTCTCCGGCCAAAAGATCAAGTTTAATACCTTTTAGTGATATAACATGGCCGCGATATTTGCAATTTGTTCTTACGTGGCAGAATTTAGAAGGTGATCAAGCTGAAATTGCGAGAAATTTCGTGAAGAACCACGCTGACGAATTCGGCGAACGTGGCAACAGTATGGTAACAATACCTGCTATAGAACCACACCTCGCGAGATCTTGGAGACGGCGGCAGGGATTTTCGAAGCTCCACACGGTCTCCACGTTTTTCGAAGTTAAGTCTGTTCACAATTGTATTTTGTCGAAACTGTATTTATCTTTCGGTGTGTGAAGTTATTGTGTGCAACTTTGGTTGTTTCTCGGTGTTTATCTTTCATAAATTGATCGTCTGTTTGCCGTGTCGCGAGCAAGGCCTTGTACAGTATGCACTGTACAACCTTGAGGCTTTGTTTTTCTCTCAGTGGTCCGTCGTTTGTGATCCAATAACTTTCGTTCTCTGTATTCCCAGTCTTTTCACCCATAGCCTACTTCCTTGTGTAAATCTCAACTCAAAAAAAAAAAAAAAAAAAAAAAAAAAAAAAAAAAACATTTCCTTCTCTGATCTCATTCGTTTATTCATTCTTATTCGTTCGTTCGTTCTTCGACCACGTGTTTCTCCCCCATTTCCCCAGATAGTTTTCACTCATTAACCTTCAATGTTTACACTTTCCCCTCAAGTTATGTATTCCGTCATATTTTATAACACCTTTTTCTTCTTCTTCTTTAAAAGGCTGCTTTCGACTTGCTCACCAAATCAATTGATCCCAAAAAAAATATCCATCTCCTATAGTGCCTTTTTTCTACATTCCCTAAACTCTCCTGCACTCCATCCTCCATCCAGCGTCCTTAAACGTATTTTTAACTCGAAGGTCACAACAAACTCATTTTGTAATAAATGTTCGTTTCCCATAAATCGTACACTTTCTAAAATCCAATCTCACCCCTCCCCTCCAAATCTTCCCCATAACCCCTCCCCTCCAAATCTTCCCCATCACCCCTCCCCTCCAAATCTTCCCCATCACCCATCCCTTTCAAATCTCCCCCCTTGCCCCCTCCCTCCTAAACTACCCCCTCACCCCTCCCCGCCAAGACGCCCCCTCGCCCCTCCCCTCCTAGACTCCTGCCTCACCCCTCCCCTCCAAATCTCCCCCATATCCCATCCCTTTCAAATCCCTCCCCTTGTCCCTTCCCTCCCAAACTCCCCCCTCACCCCTCCCCTTCAAATCTCCCCACCCTCATTGCTTCTCAATTCCCCCCCGCTCACTCCCCCTCCTCAAAGCGTCCTCCCCGCTTCTTCCCCCTTCAAACTCTCACCTCCATCTCCCCCAACCTTCTGCCTCGCTCTTCCCCCTCCTCAAATAACACCTCATTGTGGCTCACCCAATCACCATCAAACCTTTTGTCCGCCCCATCCTTCCCTTTCTCCGAGCTATTCTGAAATCTCTGACACACCTTCAACAGCTCTCCCTACCTCTTCCACCTCTTCCACATCTTACCCTACCCCTCCTCCCCCCTGTTCTGTATCTGATGCTCCCCCTTCCTCTTCATTAACGGTATGGACCTCAAACATCCGGGGCCTTCGTTCAAACTTAACTGATCTCTCCATACAGGTTGCTTCTGTCAAACCAGACGTGATCTGCTTAACAGAAACTTTCCTCCTTTATGATGTCTCTGATTCCATAGTATCTCTCCCGGGCTACTCCCTCCTCCGGTATGATAGACCTGAGCCTCGTCCTGGAGGCGGGGTTGCTATCTTTATCAAAAACTCTCTTCCTCACTCGCCCTGCACTGCACTCTCTCCACCTCACCCCCAGGAATACCTCTGGCTACGGCTTCCCCTTCGCTCCCACCTCTTGTTCATATGTGTGTTGTACCGTCCACCAAACAGTGATGACTCCATCTACATCTCGCTGTCTGATGATATGGACCAACTTCTATCTACTCATCCCAACTCTCTCTTCCTCATATGTGGTGATTTCAACTGTCATCATGCCAGTTGGCTGGGTGTGGGTACCTCTCTCACCAGCCATGGCTCCTCAGCAAAGGACCTCTGCGACTCACTGGGACTGACACAATCTGTCAATTTCCCGACCCGGATCTCAGTCAACGGAACATCTTCTCTTCTGGACTTGGTTATGACTAACTTCCCTGAAAATGTCTGCTGCTCTTCTTCTGCTCCGATCGGATCATCTGATCATGTCCTTGTTAAAGTGGACATCTCTCTGACCATCCTCAGGGAGCCTGCTCAGCGTCGACGAGTCTGGCATTTCACTCAGGCCAACTGGCACGGTCTTCAAGCAGCCATCAATCATCTGGACTGGTCTCCCATCTCTACCACCTCTGACATCAACTCATCCTGGGAATTCTTCCAAAGTAAATTGCTCTCTCTCATGCACAGATTTATCCCATCTCGTCTTCAGTTGTCATACCCTTCCTCCCGTCCATGGTACACGGAATCTTGTGGTGAGGCTGTTGCCCAGAAACAACTTGCCTTCGTTTCCTGGAAAGCAAATCCAACGGAAGGAAATCTCATTTCCTTTCACAAAGCCCGAAACAAGTGTGTGTCCACCCTCAGGAGAGCCAGGAAACAATATCTCTCCGTTCTCAAGACCGAACTCTCTTATCTGTCTCCCTCTTCCAAATCCTGGTGGCGTCTGGTCAAATCCGTTTCTGGTGTTTGTTCCCCCTCCATCCCCTCCCTTACCTCAAACGGCTACACAGCTGACTCCGCACGTGAAAAAGCTGAATGCCTCAACTCTGTGTTTGCCTCTAAATCTTGTGTCCCAAACCCATCCCTCTCTGTACCCACCATACCCAGTCGTACCCTGCTGCTCCTGGACTCCGTGTCCTTTCCTCCTGACAAGGTGGAAAAGTTTCTGTCAACCCTCGACTCTGATTCTGCAACTGGACCCGACGGCATCAGCCCACGGGTCCTAAAATCCTGCTCTGCTGCTCTATCTCACCCTCTCTCTGTTCTCTTCACCCTCTCTTTTGCTCAAGGTCAACTGCCATCTGCTTGGAAATCAGCCAACATCACCGCTTTGCACAAAAAAGGTGCAAAAACAGATCCTAGCAACTACAGACCAATCAGCCTTCTCCCAATTATCAGCAAAGTCATGGAATCCATCATTGCTTCTGATATGAAATCTTTCCTCTTCTCCAATGGCTTGATCTCTGATCATCAATTTGGTTTCAGACCAGGTCACTCTACTCTGGACATGCTGCTTCTGCTGTCTCAACAATGGATGGAGGTCCTCAATGCCAAACAGGAAATTAGAGCTGTCTCCCTCGACATATCACGTGCCTTCGACACGGTCTGGCACCCCGCTCTGCTCACCAAACTCTCCTCCTTTGGTATCCATGGAAATCTCCACGCATGGCTGGCGGACTTCCTCTCTAGTCGTCGTCAACGTGTGGCCCTGAATGGGTTTCTCTCATCTCCTCTTCCTGTTCAGGCTGGAGTTCCCCAAGGCAGTGTTCTGGGCCCCGTGCTTTTTCTGGTCTTCATCAATGATCTCTCTGACTCTCTCGAAAATCCTCTCTATCTCTTTGCTGATGACTCCACTCTCTGCCGCTCCATTCCTCTTCCCTCAGATCGGCAGTCTGCTGCCTCCTCACTCTCTGAAGACCTGGACAAAATCACAGACTGGTCAAACAAGTGGAACATGTCTTTCAATCCTGACAAATCTCACACTCTTACTATGTCTCTCCGAAAAGATCAACTGGACAACCCTCCCATCTACTTTCTCAACAATCCTCTCCAAGAAGTTCTGTCGCTCAAGATTTTGGGTCTCACTATCTGCCATGATCTTTCTTGGGAAAACCACATTTCCAAGCTGGCCTCCAAAGCCAGTCGCCGACTGGGCATCCTCCGTCGTGCGAAGTCCTTCCTCGGCACACCTGAGCTCCTCACCACATACAAGGCTTTCATCCGCAGCTCAATGGAATACTGTTCTCCCCTATGGGCCGGTGCTCCTGCCTCACACCTAGCTCGGCTTCACGCTGTTGAAACCAAAGCTTTCAGAATTATTGGAATCTCCCGCGATGAAGCTATCTCTGAGGGCCTTTCACTCACTCACCGCAGGCAGGTAGGTGGTCTTTCTGTCTTCTACCGACTCCTCTCCGGCCTTGCACCCCCAGCTCTCTCTGTGCTCTGTCCCCCAAATATTCCTACAGGTCGCACAAGATCTGCCAGCAACCCTCTGATGGTTAAACTGCCGAAATCTCGGCTCTCCGCTCACCTTCACTCTTTCATTCCTCTTTTCTCCCGCCTCTGGAACAAACTCCCTCACTCCCTTCAATCCCACTCCTCCCTCCAGGTCTTTAAAACAGCTGTTCACCACCATCTCTTATCTTCCCCCATCCAAAACCTTGAACTTTTCTACCCCCGCTAATTCACCCCAGATCCACCTTGTTTGAAATTCCAACTTCTTTCCTGGAAGTCCTGGCAGTGTCCATATGTTTTATACCTCTCCCACTGCCCCCTTCCCACGCCCCCCCCCCCCCAAAGCCCTCGCCCTCTCTCAGATCTCTCGATTGTCTCCATGTCTCTCGGTCCCTGCTCTCAAATGTTGTGTTGTGTCCTTCCCCCTCTCTCCCCATCTTGTCTACCGCTCCCTATGTTATATGTTTTATGTGTCGGTTTGTCTTTCTGTGTGATTAATGTTCGCTCTTTCACGAGCCTCGATCTTGTATACAAAAAAAAAAAAAAAAAAATAAATAAATAAAATAGCTATACCGCATGATGCAGCGTTTCATCAAGTGTGTTATTCACGATTTACCGATAAACAACGAGTGAGCAGGGTGCAAAGCAGCATGAAAAAGAGAGAAGAAAATGCAGCCAATACTGGTAGGTTGAATAACTTGAATAATAAATCATGACAATGCTTCAAAACTTAGTTTGATTTTTTTTTTTGTGAGGTATATGTAAAATGATTTTGTGTGTAGTCGAACGATTTTGAATTGAAGGAACTGTCCAATATTTATGCAAGGAGGTATGGCCGAGGTGAAACAAATAAATTTTTAAAAGGAAGTCTGAGGAAGGGGGGGGGGGGGGGGAGGGAATCTAGTCGGGCTAACCATGACTTGAGGTCTTGACATTTTAAACTCACATAATTTTAATTGTTTTCTTTTATGTGTATTTATTGCAGCTTCAACATGCAATGACATCAACTTCAACATTGACAAGGTGCATAAAGGCCCACAACCAGTCAAGAAACGTGCTCTACGCTCCAGCTTAGGCAAGCCCAAATGTTCAGCCAGATCCCAATATGTGTTGCCTATATGTCCCAATATGTCCTTTGTCAGAAAGAGAGAACAATCAATACAGGCAAAAGGGGCCGAAGAAAAGAGCCTCTAACAAGGTGCTCAACAATTGAGGCACCAAGACTGCAGCAAGCTGCTAAAGACAACAACAATACAAACCTGCTGCTTCAAATTCAAGACCACGATTGTGTTGCGATAGAGGTAAAATACCATGGTCGCTGCTACAAGGAGTATACCCGGTATTTAGGCAAGCTAGCAACAACACCTAATGCAGAGCAACAAGGAGACTCCAACTACTCAGAAGCATACACATTATTTTGTGCAACAGTCAAGGATCTTATAATAGACAACAAGGAAATCTACAGACTGAAACGACTTAATGACATGTTCATGAAACAAATCAAAGCAACACACGGAATAGAATCAAACTACAAAAGTGGCTTTCTCAAGACAAGACTGATGAAACCATTTCCACAACTTTGCTTTCTAACCCCGTATATGCGCTGCCAAGGACACCTTGTGTATGTTAATGACATCTCCACTGAAGTGCTGGTTGAAGAAAAGAAAGTGTTGCAAGAAACCATGCATGGTTCAGGTGATGACTCAACAGAGACAGAACAAACATCCGACTCTGAACCAACCCCACCAAAGCAACCTGGGTATACTGAGAATAACCTTAGAGAACACTACTTCACTGCGCTACAATTGAGAAATGCAATAGATGAGATCAAGCCAAATATGCCATGGCCCCCAACCTCTGAGCACCTGACAACAAATGCCGCAGAAGCAATTGTACCTGCCTGTCTCTATAACTTTATTGCATGGATGGTGGGAGTGTCAGACGAACCTGATTCTGATGAGTTTGTAAAGATAGAATCTACAATACATAGAAGAATTCTCACAATTGCACAGGACATTATATACCTCCAATCAAAGGGAAGGAAACAGATGCCCAAACATTTGTCACTTGCAATGACAGTACGTCATCTCTCAGGTTCAGCCCAATTAATCAGCCTACTGAACGGGTTTGGTTACTGCGTCTCAAACTCTGTCGTCTTAAATCATGACACTGCACTGGCTAACCAAGAACTACATCGTGGAGAGGATGCTCTTCCATCAATCATTCAGGCGGGCAAGCATGTCACACTCGTATGGGACAATAATGACTTCGGGGAGGAGACATTGTCTGGGTGTGGAACAACGCACAATACCAATGGGATTATAATACAGCGACCAAGTCAATCCCATGAAGTAGTACAACCAGCACCAGTCACTACAGTTAAGAGGACGCGGGAGAGATCGATGCAGCCACCTGCAGTGAACCTTGCCACATATTATGGAGGGAAAAACGAAGGACCCGCTCCATTCGCAACCAGCGTTCCATTGGATCGAGCAACGTACTTCCCATTACTCCAGCACCCTAAGACGATAGACCTAGCATACCACATCACCAAGTACAACATTGACGGGACTCTGCCATCTTGGACAGGATTCAACCAACTACTGTCTTGTGTTGAAGTTCCACCAAAGAGCGTGATAGGGTATCTCCCTGTCATTGATGCCACTCCGACTGAAATGAATACGGTACTAACAATACTGCAGAGAAGTGTTCAGATCGCCGACAAGTTACAGTTGGAAGCAGTCGTCATTGTTGTTGACCAAGCCATCTATTGCAAGGCACAGCTCATTAGATGGAAGAATGCACAGTTCATGAAGAGACTGGTAATTCGACTTGGGGCATTCCACACTGCAATGTCCTTTCTTGGCTGTATTGGAAAGAGATTTCGAGATGGTGGTCTCCAAGACATCCTGGTTGAGTCAGAGATTGTTGCAGTGGGGTCTGTGAATGGAGTGTTCAGCGGCAAGCATTACAACAGGGCAGTTCGAGCCCATAAGCTGATGTCAGACGCAATGCAGCAGATGCTCCTGGATGCATATTTTGAATCTATTCCAGAACATGCAGCGGGTAGAGTGAAGGAACTTTTGTCAAACTTAGCTGAAGCTTTCCCACATCCAAACTACCATGTCATTCTCAACAGTGACAAGTTCAAAGACTTCAAAACCTCCTTTGACAAATTCTTAGAAGCAAGTGACACCAAACCAACATTTCGCTTCTGGAGTTCATACATTGAGACGGTGGAGCTTCTTTAGCCCATCTCGAGTTTATCATGACGTCAATGCGCACTGGTTCGCTTGTATGCCGCGTAATTGTCTTTGATGGGTTTAAATATCACCCCTTACACACTTATTGGACCTATTAACAGTTTCAAAATAGCATTGGTAAACCACCATGGATCGTAGTAGCAACACCAATCACAAATATTGTACAAAAATTTAAAATTATGCAGGTTTTAAGGTGCAAAAACATGACTTTCTGATAAATGCATCAACAGCATGTTATTTTACCAAGTCGTTAAAACAACATTTTTACTACTTTTGGGGGTCTGAATTCATAAATATTGCTGCCAAGACCAATGTGAACATGACATCATATAGTTTGTGTTGTTTTTTTACTGTGTAAATGGGTATTTCAAATGTAACATACAATTGGTGTATACTGGTGTTTTGGGGCAGCGGTTCTCGGTAACGTACCACGATATCGCTTGTGAAAAAAAACAAGATGTTTTGGAGGTCATAAGGCTTCATCCCACACCCTTCTTGCCAAATCCCTAGGTTCAGGTCATGAAATCAAAAAAAAAAATAGATATCCACCCTATGGCCCTGTGTCTACACCTGTATCTTCCTGCTGCCAATGCTACTGAGCATGCACTCAGTGCATGCTGCACCGTTCCCACACCTCCACACAAATAACATCTCTCCTCCTGCAACAACCCCCACAATCTCAAGTTTACTGGTGACGGAAGCACATCATACGTTGCCCGCAACAGGAAATTCAACAATATTGGCTCCATCCTCCAAATCTCTTGCCACTTCAATATCCTCACCCGCACACCTTCCCACTTAGTCCAAGCACCTTGCTGTGCCTGACCGACTGCTTTCACATATCTCCCCTCCTCTTCCTTTCTTCTCAACTCCCTCTCAACCATCTTCCTCCTCTCTTTCACACATGCCTTTCCCCATCGCTCATGCTCCATCCACCCCAAGCCATGCTTCCCATGCTGTACCAGTGTACCATCCTCATGACCTCCTCCTGTTGCAACATATATATATATATATATATATATATATATATATATATATATATATATATACACATATATAATTATATATACATATCTCGCACTTCATTTGCTTTGGTAATTCAAAAATTCCATAAAACATTTGTACAACCCCAGTCTACAGACCGTCCCCAGTCCCCAGTTGGGGACGTTGCCCAGTTGTACAGATTTGTACAACCCCAGTCCCCGGTGGATGCCGCAAGACTCAATGTTACCTGTGGGGCTATCCCAATGCGCCCCCAAATTTCTGCGGGCCCTGTCCTGGTGTTACAGGTGAGTGACATGGCTCGTTGCATTTCGCTCCCATTCATTCACACAAACCCATAACCACTCATACACATTTCAAGAATCATCAAAAACACAAAAATCATCAAGGCATGTATTTCACCACCTTGCAGGACCATGGCATCGATGTCATTACACATGTGGGTGTGTGTTTCTACTAGGCAGCGGGGAGGTACCTTACAAGCGAGATGGTGGGGGCGCTTCAAGCTGTGGTGCCTGCAGTCCCAAAAATAAGTCGCCTGACTTATGAATTCTTCACCCCTCCCCTTTAACTCTTGCCCCCCTGACAGCCAAACAGCTCCTTATGCTGTCGTCCAGCCGGGGTGGGGTGGGGGGTGGTGGGGGCTCCACACGCACCAGGCTCCGTCACCTCACACTTCCATGCAGCCTCATGGGTCGCCGGGAGTCTCATAACCCAGGGCACCCAAACAGACCCCCACCACCGACGGGCTCCCAATTTCCAGACACCACTGGCTGCACGGGGTAATTACCGCAGAGGGGGCCGCAGTCACCACCCCTCCAGAGCTTGATCCATACCTGTGGACACACACACCTTACGCACCCACAAAATCTACAAAACATTTCCTCCCCCGCTGCCATTCAATTCTCGACCACATATTTCCACAGAAGATGTGACAAAAAGATGTTGCAATGGCCTGCTTATGTGAGATCCCAATTCACATTTCACCAAAACATTTCAAAAAACACATTCCAATAATCATACTTCCACAATGAAATTTCCATCCTCTCAACCACACAAAAACCTTTACACATAAACAAACGCCACCCACAAGACACTTTGTGGCTCACATTCCATCCTCCTCACTGGCCATTCCATCACTCTCACCCACCCCCTATACCAAATTCCATGTCCCAATTGACATAAGCAAGTCCTGAACCCTGGGACAGTACACATCAAGGCACTTACCTCAAGTGCAGGTAGTTGCAGGTTGGTCGGGTCCAAGAGTGCCATCCACCCTACAGAATCCCAAAATTTATCCCATAGGGCCAATCAAATTCTTCCAAATTTCCTTTTTATCCCATATACTGGCAAGTATGTGGATCCGCCTCCGACGGTGACTTTTACTACACAACTCCATTTGGCTACAACAGCTCCGCATCTCTACCCATCGGGACAAACTGAGCAGTCGAAACGCCAACATGACCCACGAGTGTCCATAAGGGTGCGACCCACCATCTATCCTTCAGGCCCATGCAAGGAACACTGCTCCACTAGCCCCAGCTGGCCAATGTGGTGAACACCTGCTGCCAACTCCACCATTCCCAAAACCTTGGACCCTTTGGGGGGGGGGGGGGAGGGGGAGGGGGAACGGTCGCAGTGCGTGTAATCCACATCACGTCCCCTGCACCTCCCACATCCCCCTGTCCACACAACTGCAGCCCCAGTGCCCACCCACACCTGACCACGCCAAGGTCTAGTCGACAGCCATGCTCGACCAAGAGACGCATCCCAGAAGACACACACCTCGGACACCCACAACACCACGTTGACGTCCAGACTACCCAAATACATCGCCAAAACCCCGCGTCCTGAATATCGACGCCATCACCCCCGCAGCCAGTTGAAGGCTGTGTCCTGCTAGTCTATCAATTTTATCCCAGCCTCCAACACTTTGGTCTAACACACCTGGATCAATAATGGCGCCACTGTGCAGTGTCCACCATTCCTCTTCACAAAATTCACCCTTAAATTTACATCTAACCCTCAGATTACCCATGCCAAATATTTTTCACAACTCACTAATCTTCACCAAAGAAGGGTGCTTCCCCATACATTTGTCAGCCGAGCATGTCCCCTTATGCTTGGCTCGTTAAATTCCCATCCAACAATCCCATCGCTCTCTTCCGAAGCGAGAGTCCACAAATCACAAGAGCATCTGTGGAAGATCCTTCTCACACTATCATGTTCCACAGATGCCCCAATGGTTGTCCGGTGGGCTATACTCATTCCTGTCCATGCGGTTCGACCCGTGTCTAGACCAGCACAGCATGGCAGGTCACCACATGCTGGCTGTCTCAGAGTCTCGGGGAGAGGCTGTCAGGCCACATGCCCGGGCGGCCACCCCATCAGGCCCATGTTGGCTGTCCGTGGTGCTGCCACCAAAGCGCTACCGACAACACCTTCTCCTAGTGGTCCTCATAACACACCATCCTAGGTACCTGTGAGAATCCACCTCGGAGCCCCTGGAGGTCTTAACCCCCACCAGGGTCTGGCAACCCTGCCAGCCCGAGACACACGCTCGGGCGGCACCTCGATGGACAAGGGATGCCACACTCCACCAGACCCCCCCCCCCCCGTGGGGCCCAGGTCGAACCACGACACCTATGGTCGGACCCCACATCCAAATCTCGTCAGCACAGCCGCCCAGCTAGCTGGCATAAACCCATTTTGAAAGGGGTAGCTTTTGCACGAGGCCGTCCCCAATGAACTCTCCTGGTCCAAATTCCGTAGCCTGGGGACCAATTCCCTCCAAGGCTGTTCCAAATCAAACTCCCATTTAAATATAAATTTCTTATTCAAAATATTGGCCTCGCGTGTCCAACCGAAGCTGCGGGTAACAACCCCCTCCTCAGGTTGTTCTTCCCCTCCCTTCAGCTGTTCCAAATTGATTATGGGGACCAGATTTTCCAAGGCTCTATCTCCCGACTCTTCCATATCCGAATCCAGCTCGGGGCCAAAACACCCCCCCCCCGCCCCCCTGCTGGGTATGCAATTTTGGAGACTCTTGTACCCAATCGTGGTTGCTGGTGAGGGTCCCCCCGGTCACTTCATTCTCATTCTGGGAACGTTCGATGGACCGACTCACCTCATCTTCCAGACCCTCTTGGACCTGAGCAGCCTCCTCCTCGATGAGACTGTCACAGGTGTCCATCCGCTCCGGTCCAAATTCATTCACATCCCCATCCCCAATCAATTCTGGCCCCAAACAGGCCTTCATCAATAAATACCCGGTCCGGTTCCGTTACACGGACCCCCAATATCTTTACCCACTTTGCTCTGCACCACCGCCCTGGTATTGTACAAGTCCAGATTTTTCTCCCTGTTGGTGTATTCCGGCATCCACTCCAGCCCGATAACCTTCCAGGTCTTTCTCAGTCAAACATTCCCCATTTAAATTTGAATTTTACCTCTTTACATTAGAACACTCCCCATTTACCTCCAAACATTCCGTAATCAAATTTCCCCCCTCCTGTGCCCGAAGCACATCAGCTTCGGTCTCACACTCTTCCATTCCCGCTGTCAAATCCCCCCGTTTTGATTCAAATTCTGCCACCCATGGCTTCTCCTGTGCCCCATTGGCACCATTCATTGTTCTTCCTTCAATTCACTCGTCCATCCATCAATTTTGTCAGTTTGAGCATTAATTTGCTCACTCATTCCCTTCATTTCATTCTTCATTTCCCCCATTTGTTCCACATTTTTGTTGATATCCCCATTTATTTCCCTCATTTCGTCACTCATTCCCTTTATATCTCCCCTTAATTCATGCCTTTGGGTATCCATTTTGTTATTCATTCCATTCATCTCTCCGTTCAATCCATTAATTTGACCCCCTAATTTTTCAGCCCATCGTTCCATTAAGCTTTGCATCCAGGCCTGGTCGTGTATCGCGGCCGTTCCCATTGTTCCCCGCTCTCCCATAGGGGAGGGGGAGGTGGGCTAATACTCGGGACGGGGGAGGTTTCACTTCTAACCTCTAATTCCCCTATACCCGGCTCACTTCCAGAGCCTTCAGGCTCCCCAAGCCGTTCTTCCATATCACTCGCCCCTCCATCCACTGTGAGGAAGTAGTTCTCCCGCCCGCGTATTTTTACCTCAAACAATTTTTTTTAAAATTTAGCGATGCACTGTTTGAGCTCTTCCCGACACCAATAGACTACAAAATTTGGACCTCGGTACTATGAAATTTTTTGCTTCAAATCCCACACTCTTGACACCAATTTGTACTCAGAGGGTTCAAATCCCACTCCTGACACCATTTGTCGTGTTCCTCCAAGAAAAATCTCTCCAGGGAACGGATAGCCAAAAGCGAGGTTTTAACTCCGAGGCGACTGATCAAATGCGGACACACATATATATATATATATATATATATATATATATATATATATATATATATATATATATATATATATATATATAATAATACATTTATTTTATATAGCGCTTTTCAAGAAGCCCAAAGACGTTTTGACAGAGTACAAAAAACAAGTGCAAAAGGACAAAAATCAATATGTAAATAAATCAAAGCAAAAGGAAGGAGAAGGAGAAGAGATAGTCAGGGGTTAAATGATGTGGGTTAAATGTTAAATGCAGTGTTGAACAGGTGGGTCTTGAGTGATGTTTTGAATGTGGTGAGTGAGGAGGAGTCTCTGATGGTGTGAGGTAGTGAGTTCCAAAGGGTTGGGGCAGCGATGGAGAAGGCCCTGTCCCCCCAGGATCTGAATTTGGTCCGGATGGGGGGGGGGGGGGGTCAGGAGGTTGGTACCAGCAGAGCGGAGGTTGCGGGTGGGAGTGTGTCTGGAGAGGAGGTCAGCCAGGTAGGGTGGGCCAGGTTATGGAGGGCTTTGTAGGTCAAGAGGAGGATTTTGTACTGGATTCTCTGGGGGATGGGGATCCAGTGAAGCTTGTAAACGACGTGGGTGATGTGGTCACGGGTCCGGGAATGGGTGAGTAGACAGGCAGTGGAGTTCTGAATGTATTGGAGTTTATTGGTGATTATTGAGGGTGAACCATAGAGGAGGCTGTTGCAGTAGTCCAGACGGGAGGTGATGAAGGCATGGATGAGGGTTTCTGCAGCCGTGGAGGAGAGGGATGGACGGAGACGGGCGATGTTTTTCAGGCGAAAGAAGGCTGTCTTTGTGATCTGTTTAGTGTATTTGTCGAAGGAGAGGGTTTGGTCAAAGATGATGCCAAGTTTCCGGATGTGAGGGGAGGTGGATACTGGGAAACCGTCGATGTTGAGGGCAAAGTTATGGGTGGATTTGGTCAGCGTTTTTGGGCCAATGATGATTATTTCAGATTTATCATAGTTAAGTTTGAGGAAGTTGATTTGAAGCCAGGATTTTATTTCAGTGATGCAGTTTGTCAGGTGGGTGGCGGTGGAGATGGACTTGGTGGAGATGAAAAGCTGGATGACATCAGCGAAGCAGTGGAATTGGAGACCATGACGGCGGATTAAGTGACCAAGGGGGGACAGGTACAGGATGAAGAGGAGGGGGCCAAGAACTGAACCTTGGGGGACACCTTGGGGGAGGGGAGCAGTGGGGGATTTGCAGTTATTGATGGAGATGAACTGGCGTCTGTCAGAGAGGTATGATTTGATCCAAGAGAGGACAGTGCCGGTAATGTTGAAGGTGGTTTCAAGTCGGGTGAGGAGGATGGTGTGATTGATGGTGTCAAAGGCGGCGCTGAGGTCGAGGAGGATGAGAATGTTGAGGTTGCCAGCGTCAGAGGAGAGGAGAAGGTCGTTGGTGATTTTGAGGAGAGCAGTTTCAGTACTGTGGTTGGAGCGGAATCCGGATTGGAATGTTTCATACAGGTTATTGGCAGAGAGGTGATGTTTGAGTTGAGTGGCTACAGCGCGTTCCAAAACTTTTGACAGAAAGGGTAGGTTGGAGATGGGTCTGAAGTTATTTAGGGTGTCAGTGTTGAGTCCAGGTTTTTTCAGAATGGGGGCAACAGCAGCAATTTTGAGGGATGGTGGGACGATGCCTGTAGACAGGGAGGAGTTTATTGTTGCAGTGATAAGTGGAGAGAGAGCAGGAAGGGAGGCCTTGACAAAGCTGGAGGGGATGGGGTCAAGAGTGCAGGTGGCAGTTTTCATTCCTATGAGGAGTTCAGAGAGGTCAGTAGGGGAGACTGGGGAGAATTGAGACAGGGGTTAGCAGGATAAGGTGGGGGGCAGGTGGTTTGAGGGGGAGCGGGTGCGGTGGTGGTTAAGCTGTTGTAGATGTTGTCAATTTTGCATTGGAAGAATGAAAGGAAGGAGATGCAGTTGTCTACTGTGAATGACTGGGTGGTGGTGTTCAGGGGGCTGAGGAGTTTGTTTATTGTAGAGAAGAGTGCTTTTGGGTTTCCGGAGCCAGAGTGGATAATTTGAGAGTAGTAGGCGGAGCGGGCGTGGGAGAGGGCATCTTTGTCGTGTTGTAGGTGGTCCTTGTAGGCTTGGGAGTGAATTGTGAGACCTGTTTTATTGCGGAGTCTTTCAAGTTGGCGAGCACGAGTTTTCATCAGGCGGAGTTCAGGGGTAAACCAGGGAGCAGAATGGGTGAAATAAACTGTTTTGGTTTTTATAGGCGCAAGTTGGTCAAGGCAGGAGGAGAGAGTGTGGTTGTAGTAGTCAGTGAGGTCAGAAGGGGTGTGGAGGTCAACGAAGGGAGAAGTGAACATTTTTTCAGAGAGGGTGGGTGAGAATGAGGTAGGTGAAAGAGCGTTTAGCTTACGGAAGTTGATCGTGCGATAATGCCTTGGTGCTGGGGTGGGGATATTGATGGTCATAGTGATGGCTAAGTGGTCAGAGAGGGTGAGGTCGGAGCCAGAGAGATGGTGCAAAATTAATCCAGTAGAGCAGACAAGGTCCAGAATGTGACCACGGTTATGGGTAGGAAAGTTGACATGTTGAGTGAGGTTAAAGCAGGTGAGTAAATCAGTGAAGTCAGTGGTTATTGTGGAGTCAGTGGAGTCCATGTGGATATTGAAATCACCGAGGAGGAGGATTGAGGGGGAGAGGGAACATAGCTGGGTCAGAAAGTAGGAGAAGTCAGACAGGAATGATGGGTGTGGTTTGGGAGGGCGGTAGACGACAGCCATGACTGACTGTGTGTGACCAGAGAGTTTAAAAGCCAGGTGTTCAAATGATGGAGCAGCTGAGATGGAGATGAGGCTGGTCTTGATGTCTTGTCGGTGAATTACGGCAATTCCACCACCTCGGCCCTCCGAGCGTGGTTTATTGATGTAAGAATATCCATTGGGTGTAGTGAGGTTGAGTGAGAAGTAGTCCAGAGGTTGTTGCCAGGTTTCAGTGAGACAGAGAAAGTCCAGTTTATTATCCAGAATGTAGTCGTTCAGGATGAGGCTTTTGTTGTTGAGGGACCGGGTGTTGAACAGGGTGAGCTTGATGTTGTTTTGTACGGTGGGGATGAACTCAGGTGATTTAGCCAGGGTTTGCAGACAGGAGGTGCGATCGTGTGCGTTGCTGTGACCAGGTGCGCTGGGACGATGAGTGGGAGTGCGCTGAGCCGACCAGAGTACGGGAAGGGAGTGACCTGTTTGTAAGTAAACAAACTTACGACCGGAGCCTCTATGAATGTATCTGTGTCGTCGCAGGAGTCCGTGGGATTTGATTGCAGAGATGCATGATGGGGTGGAGTAAGTGCTGAGCAGAAGGAGCCTTGTGGCGGAGTACCTCAGAGCCATGCAGGCAGGAGCGAAGGGACGAGTACGAGGCCAAGGTCAAGGAGGCAAAGCGGCAAATGCAGCGGCAAACGACCGCAGCCGCTAATCAAGACCACAGCGGCAAACAGCCACCGCCGCAAACAACGGCCACAAACCGGGAGCGGGCCTGAGGAAACAGTGGAGGAGCCGGGCAGGCGAAGCCAGGAGCACCGCCGCAAACAACGGCCACAAACCGGGAGCGGGCCTGAGGAAACAGTGGAGGAGCCGGGCAGGCGAAGCCAGGAGCAGAGCCGGGACCGAGGAGAGGGCAGACCCAACGGTCAAAAATCCACCACGACCACCAGAAAAGCAAACTATGTACAATGGCCCAGTCGGAGAAGCGGCGAACAAGTAACGCCAGCGTCCTCTCCAGACCGGACCGGAAGCGGAAGCCCGGTCGCTTCTTGTTGTTGTGGTACGGACATATAAGTATCTTGTTGTGAGAGAGCGGCAGGAGATATATATATATATATATATATATATATATATATATATATATATATATATATATATATATATATATATGTATATATATATATATATATATATATATATATATATATATATATATATATATGTATAGGACATATAGGACATATATATAACTATCTTGTTGTGGTACGGACATATAAGTATCTGCCACACATATATTTATTTATCGTGAAGGGCATCTGCCAATCTATTGCTCAATCCTGAATCTGATCACTACCCTCTCTGCCATCTCCAAGCTTTGTGTCATCTGCAAATCTATAGAGCTGACTCTTAACCCCACAATACAAATCAGTGACATCAATTATGAATCGAGCGAAGTCTATGGCACAGCAAAGCAAATCTCCACACTACCCACCAAAAGCAAATGTTACGATGGTAAAGTGTTCCACCAGGATTGACCTCAACCCTAGGAATGAACCAAAAAACCGTTACATATTTCATGCATATCCCATTGTTGATTGCATCAGAGCGGACTTTAATGCGGTGCTAGCATCGGCACAAGCAAATCAATGCTGCCTTGTATCATGAATGATTTTTCTTACCATATGTTGAAGGATGTTGTTCTCTACGTCATAAAGATTATTGCTAGGTTGTCCAGCATTGGTGGTGGTGGGAATAAGAAACTTAAAGGGAGAAAGCAGAAAAGATTGTGCGCATAAATAAAGAAATAAATTGCTCCTTTTCTTTTTACGACACTCGGAATTTTACGGCATATAAAGATACTGCCCATGGGGGAAGAAATAGTGTGGAAGACCGTTTAACAAAGCCAGAGAATTCCTTTGCGTGCGTCATGTGTAGGCAGCAGTCAGCAAGAGTCGCCATTTGCATTATCCTCCTCAAGCTGTAAACATAGCCTTAACAATGTAGTAGAGGTGTTTCATGCTGTCGTTTTATACATTCCCTGAAGCTCGTTGCTTCTTACAAGCAGTTTTGCCAGCATGCATTACAGGTGAGCTTGAACAAAGCTTTCCGGCACATATCCAGACCGTTATCTGAAGCCATCACTTAAATATCGACTTGAAATAGGTTCCAACTGAAGCGTGTGGTCAGGCAGTTGCTCTGAAACAACTTGCATTCTCCTCCTGGAAGGCAAAACCGACCGAAGGCAACCTCAGATCATTACACAAAGGCTGCAACAAATGTGTGTCCACTCTAATGGAGAGCCAGAAAAAAGGCTGCAATAAGTGTGTGTCCACTCTCAGGGGAGCCAGAAAAAAGGCCGCAACAAGTGTGTGTCCACTCTCAGGGGAGCCAGAAAAAAGGCCGCAACAAGTGTGTGTCCACTCTCAGGGGAGCCAGAAAAAAGGCTGCAATAAGTGTGTGTCGACTCTCAGGGGAGCCAGAAAAAAGGCCGCAACAAGTGTGTGTCCACTCTCAGGGGAGCCAGAAAAAATACCGCAACAAGTGTGTGTCCACTCTCAGGGGAGCCAGAAAAAATACCGCAACAAGTATGTGTCCACTCTCATGGGGAGCCAGAAAAAAGGCTGCAACAAGTGTGTGTCCACTCTCAGGGGAGCCAGAAAAAAGGCCGCAACAAGTGTGTCCACTCTCAGGGGAGCCAGAAAAAAGGCCGCAACAAGTATGTGTCCACTCTCAGGGGAGCCAGAAAAAAGGCTGCAATAAGTGTGTGTCCACTCTCAGGGGAGCCAGAAAAAAGACCACAACAAGTGTGTGTCCACTCTCAGGGGAGCCAGAAAAAGGCCACAACAACTGTGTGTCCACTCTCAGGGGAGCCAGAAAAAAGGTCGCAACAAGTGTGTGTCCACTCAGGGGAGCCAGAAAAAAGGCTGCAACAAGTGTGTGTCCACTCTCAGGGGAGCCAGAAAAAGGCCACAACAACTGTGTGTCCACTCTCAGGGGAGCCAGAAAAAAGGTCGCAACAAGTGTGTGTCCACTCAGGGGAGCCAGAAAACACCATCTGTCCAACCTTAAGGATGAACTTTAAAACTTGTCTCCCTCCTATAATACCTACTGACACCTTGTCAAGTCTGTCTCTGGGGTATCCTCCAATTCCATCCTTCGCTCTCTTCAAATGGCACCACAGCCGACTCCGCTCATGAGAAGGCCGAATGGTTCAATAGGATGTTTGCTTCCAAATCCTGTGTCCCCAACACCTCACTCTCGGTGTCTTTTGCAGTTGAGAAGGTGGAGAAGGTTCTTTCAACCCTTCACTCTGACGCTGCTACTGGACCAGACGGCATCAGCTCACATATCGTAAAAACATGCTCTGCTAGTCATGCACATCCTTTCTCCGCCATTTATGCTAGGTCATCTTCTATCTGCTTCGAAATCTGCTGACATCACTGCATTACATAAAAAAGGTACAAAAACTGATCCCCTCAACAGCAGACCTATCAGCTTACTGAAAATTATGAGCAAGGTCATGGAATCGATCATCGCAGTTGATATGAAATCCTTCATTTTCTCCAACAACCTCATCTCAGATCATCAATTTGGATTCAGATGAGGTCACTCCACCTTGGACGTGCTGCTTCTACTCTACTCACCCAACAATGGATGGAGGCCTCAATGCTAAACAGTATTTGATGCAGACATGAGACAGACAGTATTTGATGCAGTCTGTATTGAGACATTATTAATGCAGGAGGAGGCCCATCATTTTACATGCATCGGCTACACCGACACCAGATAACAGATACCATCACCCATCCACACACTACCCATAAGAGTTGCCAACATCCCTACACTCCGCCGATAAAACATGGAATTTGTTTGGGGAAGTTGTCACAAAAGGATCGAGTAAAACTGAAAAGGAGGGCAAGGCAGATTTTGTTGGACTACCACGACAGCACCGTTTTCCATGGAGACCGCCATGTTGTTAAGCGGTGTCGAGCGCTCCGTTCGGTTGGAGTGCTTGTTTGAACGCTTTGAATCAAGGAAGCCTCTTGGAAAGCAATAGCAAGCTGCTTGGTAAGGGAACACACACCAGGG
This sequence comes from Myxine glutinosa, assembly GCF_964187855.1. NCBI lineage: Eukaryota > Metazoa > Chordata > Myxini > Myxiniformes > Myxinidae > Myxine > Myxine glutinosa. Next base: position 46,700,836 of record NC_136265.1, read on the forward strand.
TAACGGAACACAGCTGTATTTGAAATAAACAAAGATTCACTGAGCTCATTGCAACGTCACTAATATATATATATATCTATCTGTATGTATATATCTGTGCAGTGACTGTGTTGTGTTGTCTTGTCACTGAACTACTCCCTTAAACTTTTGTGAAATCGTACCAAACCTCTGGTATGCACCTACCTCTCCCGTGTGTACGTCCTCAGGGTATTTTTTGAAAATGTTTGAAAAAAAAAGTTGGTTTTTTTAAAGTAAAAAAAAAAAAAAAAAACACTTAAATCTTCAAATTCAATTGTTTAGAAAATGTAATATCACGTATATTACAAATACATTTGTGCAAAATAATTCTTTTTATTATGATTGGCGTAAACCATGACAAAACAGAAACTCAGGTACAGTCACCTATCTTTATAACTCCATATCTGGGCAGTATAACTCCATATCTAGGCAGTGTCTGTGTTGTCAATGAACTACTCCCTGAAACTTTTGTTTCCGTGGTTGTGAAGTGTTTTTAATAATGTGGTGGTGGGGTGGTTTGCATTACGTGGTGGTGAGGTGTTTTGAATCCCGTGGTGGTGAGCTGTTTTGAATTATGTGGTGGTGAGGTGTTTTGAATTTCGTGGTGGTGAGTTGTTTTGAATTTCATGGTGTTGAGGTCTTTGAATTTTGTGGTGGTAGGTGTTTTGAATTTTGTGGTGGTGAGTTGTTTTCAATTTCGTGGTGATGACATGTTTTTAATTTCGTGGTGATGAGGTGTAATCGTCCCAAACTTCCAGTCTGCACCTTCTGCTCAGCACTTACTCCACCCCATCATGCATCTCTGCAATCAAATCCCACGGACTCCTGCGACGACACAGATACATTCATAGAGGCTCCGGTCGTAAGTTTGTTTACTTACAAACAGGTCACTCCATTCCCGTACTCTGGTCGGCTCAGCGCACTCCCACTCATCGTCCCAGCGCACCTGGTCACAGCAACGCACACGATCGCACCTCCTGTCTGCAAACCCTGGCTAAATCACCTGAGTTCATCCCCACCGTACAAAACAACATCAAGCTCACCCTGTTCAACACCCGGTCCCTCAACAACAAAAGCCTCATCCTGAACGACTACATTCTGGATAATAAACTGGACTTTCTCTGTCTCACTGAAACCTGGCAACAACCTCTGGACTACTTCTCACTCAACCTCACTACTCCCGTATGTATGTGCTGAGAGGTTCTATAAAAAAATTAAAATGTTCAACCTAAATTGTTTATAAAAATGTAATATTACAAACATTACAAATAAATTTGTGCAAAATAATTGTTTGTTTTACGATTTGTGTAAATCATGACAACACAGCAACTCAGGTACAGTCATTAGCCTCAGCTAAAACAAGCCCGTTCCTCTGTAATGACTGTGGAGGCGAGCACAGTGAGCCGATCCAAGCAAGGATCCAAACAAGGATATTGTTAGTGTTTTTAGAACCTTCACTTGTAAAATAATAAGCCTTGTAAATAATTCCCTGTAAATATCCCCATCTTCCCAAAGGTCAAAGATCGCACCCAAGATAGGCCACGAGCAACACGTAGGACACCAAAGGATCTTCTTTAGTTATCTCATTAGTATGTGTTTCAGTTAAGGATCTGTTCCCAATAGTTTGACTCTGCGTTGTATTAATCAAATAGCCTAGCACCCTTCTCAAATTCCCATCCTATTCATTTTGCGGTTTTACCCTCTCCAAATTGTATGGCGCGCCTTTGCCAGCAGCGTTCGCTGCCTTTTCATTGTTCGCTGCCAGCCGCCATAAGCCACGCGACCGAGTTGGAGAAGAAGGGGGAGGAGCGCCAGGAATAAGGTGTGGCCCCGTCAACGCCTCATCAAGGGGCGGACCGGTGAGCCCTCACGACCAATCAGGGCCGAGGCAAGCTCACCGATGGGTGTATCCTAAAGGCAAGCGGCTTAATACGTGAGTGGCCAATATAAGCGGCCGCGTGGGACTACTTGAAGAGATGTGCCCGGGAGAACGACTTCAGCAGATGAGTAAGTCGGACCGAAGGAGAGCGACAGAGTCGAGCTACCAGAGGCAAGTCGAAGAGAGAGAGAGGGTCGGTCCGCTACCACGACAATATTAACCGCGCTGCCTGCCGGGTTTCGCCGCGAAATGAAACGTGGACCGGAGTGGAGCATGACCCTGGAGCCGGACCGCAACGCTGAACCACCTGCCCAAACCTCGACGCCTACCATCGGCCTGGACCCTTCTCTTCCTTCCCATCATCCCTGCCATTCCATCCTTTCGTGTAAGTGTGTTTGTTCTGTCCTGGGTGTGATCATATAAGACTGTATAAGGTTTGCCCTGTGTATCTGCTTCTTCTTCTTCACTGTACATTCCCTTTCGTTTCCTCTTTAGTATTGTACATAGTTAATAAACCTGTGTTCTTTCCTAACTTTTGGTTTCCTCTCCATCCGGTCGCTTTAGTCTTTTCCCAATTGAATACCTGTGGCACGATATAGGAACCGCTCAGAATCGGGTTAGTCAACCGCTAACGGCTCAGACATCGGATTGCTAAAACCGCTCGGCAATTTCCATCTTGTCCGGGTCCGAGCAGGGAATTATATCCCTGCTTTGCGGAGGGATTGGCAAAGGTATCTGGGAACCCATTGACCAATCACCCTTGCCAATCTCACCCCGCAAAGGAGCGTGTAATTTCCAGGACTGGGGGAAATCGGCCAGTGTAAAAGACAAGGGGATTAACCCCCCACCCCCCTCGTGGTAAGGGAAGCGCCGACCCCCGGGTCCGCAACAATTGGTGTCCGGGAGTGGGATTTGAGGCCCGAACCCAATTTTCTGTCATCTTAAAAATTTTTGTCAAAATCACGAGTGGCCAAAATTCTTATTTAACATCCAAATTGAGTCGTGCCATGGATACTCAAGGCGATCGGATGCCGGTGGGGGAGAATGAGGAGGTAGAGGGGTTAGAGTTAACCCAGGACCCCAGGGAAGAGGTGGGAGTAATGCAGGAGGAAAGCAAAGAAGGTGCGGTAGTGGGGGTTGCAGGCGCGCAAAATGGCGGTGCCTCGCACGTGGTCACGGCAGCACAAAATGGTGGCGCCTCGCACATGGCGGCGAGAGTCGAGCCTGCGGTACCAGCGGGTTGGGACCTGCATTTGCTCATAGAGCAACTACGAGCGTCTATAGAAATGCAGAGGGACGAAGCAAGGGGTACCAGGGAGCAATTGGGAAGCCAAATTGGGGGGTTAGACAGTAAATTTGGGGAATTGAGAAATGACATGGGAAGCCAAATTGGGGGCCTAGAGGTCAAATTGGGAGGATTAGGGGGCCAATTGGAGGATGTAAATGGCCAAGCCAAAGAAGTTAATCAGGGGTTGGCGAGGGACAAAGCCAGGTATGAGATGAGGGAAGTTGAGAGGGAGGTGGACCGCAGATTGAGCGAAGAGGTCGCAGGGGTACGCGACGAGGCAACACAGCTAGAGGAGCGCGGGGTGAGCGAAGCTGAGCAAGGCGCAGGTAACTGGACCGGGGTAGAGATCGCGACCCGGGGTATGGGGAAGCCGGCGACCACAGAATTAAAAGATTTTATTTTATTGGCGCCAGCGGTCGTCGAGCCGAATAAAGAAAATGGAATGGTTATAATGGAAATTGGAATTGGACAGATGGCAGAGGTAGAGCATGAATTGGAGGGAGAAATGGAATGTATTCAAAGTCTGAATTCGCATCCTGATGCCGTGCTTGCTAATCCTTATAAAGATTTGCAGGTGCGTGTGGAGAGGAGGATCCCAAAGGTGAGCCGGTCTGTATATGGGGCTAATAGATTTTGCGGGAAAGTGTTTGGCGCGAAAAAGATTTTCGCGCACTTGGGATCAAGACGGCACCCGGGCACTCGTAAAAGGTCCGTGGTGCGCGCTATGAGAGGAAATGGCGCGCGTGTAAGAAAAAAGTGTGCGTCGAAGAGTGAGTGTGTAACAGAGTATGGGTGTGAGGGTGAGAGTGACACGGAGTGTGAGTTGATTGTGGCGAGTGAGAAAGAATGCACACCTGGGTTGGTTGTGAAGCGCGTGATTGGGTGTGCGACGGGGGATTGCACGCCCGTGAGGAGGTGTGCGCTGAATGGGTGGATGTGAGAGTGCACCCCCATGAGTGGTACGGAGCACGTACCGGGAGAGAGTGCGCAAGATGGTGCGTGAGAGAGGTGTGTTATGGAGTGTGCGAACAGCGAGTGGTGTGTAACAGAGAGTGCGGTGGTGGGATTGAAGGCATGTGTGGAATGCCTGAGAGGCGCTGAGACGCCTGGATGGGTGAATAAGAAACGGAACGCGTGGTGTGAGCATGCAAGGGGAGCATCGACGTTGTCCGGGGCAGCGGTTAGGCTGACGTATAGCTGACGCGAGCTCTCGGTCCGTGGTGCTCTTTGTGTGCTGCGGGAACCGGCGGGGATCGTGGCTGCGGCGGTTTCGCAGGGACCGCCGTGCACGATCCGGGCCGGGTCCCGCCCTGTATGGTCGATTCCGCGCTTTGCCGGGCAAGGCGACCGGCCCGGTTCGAGGGAAGGTAGGAGGGGTCGGAACGGCGCCCCCTTGCGGTGGCGACGTTTCGGCCGGGCAAGGCCGGCCCATCGCTCATGGGAGCGCAAGGCGTTGTGCCGGGATGGTGCCTGGTGCCTTGGCCCAACCAAACCTCCTCCCCTGAACCGAATGCCGGACGGACTCAACCTACAGTAGAACAAATCACCCGAATGCATTGCTCGGCTTTGCGAAGTCGAGCTTTGATAATGCAATGATGCACCGAGGAGGCTCAAGTGTAGCGGACTGTTGTGATGATGACAAATTGTGTGGAATTAATCGGGATTTGAAATTGGAATTGGCTTGAAATTAATAGTGATTCGAAATTGGGGATAGTGGTATTGATTGGAAATTGATACCCAGTGTAGGGGGGTGGTATCCCTACCATCCCTCACATAGTTGGGGCACCTGAGCATTCGTTTATGGGGTATGGCAAGATCAAACTAGCCCGGTAGGGTTAGGTTATAATGATTAGGGATTTAGAGATGACAATAGGTAACTGTAGAGTTAAGTAGTGACATTGATACCGGTAGAGGGGGCGTAGAGTAGGGTAGTTGGTTGATAATGACGTGGGATGTGCATAGCTAAGGGATGACGGAGGGAAGCACTAAGATAGAGGGAAACCAGGTAGCCAGATGATGCAGTGTGTTTGTGGTGAGGGTGATGAATTGAGGCAATGCTTGTGAGAGATGTGTGTCATTGCTTTGATTGAGTGAATGCGCCTGGAGGAAAGGAGGGTGCAAGTGCCACCGGGTGTGCAAGTGCCACCAGGTGTGCAAGTGCCACCAGGTGTGCAAGTGAAGTACAGGTGAATGGGGAATGGTTGCATGGAATAGATGGCATGGAATAAATGGAGTGTGGAATGGATGGTGTGGAGTGAGTAGTGTGGAATATGTGGAGTGGAGTGCATGGTGCGGAAGGGTGGATGGGGGAAGATGGACCCCTTCACGAGTACCCGGGTAGGGTAGTTTAAAAGTAGGGAGAGGGAGTAGGTAAATTGTGGTTGGATATTGGCATCTGTGGTGCGAGTAGTTGCACAGAAGTGTTGTGTTGGGTGCATTAGTGGAGTAAATTGGCTGGGCTGGCCTGTTAGTACGAATGGTTAAATGGGCACTCCGCCACTGTTAGTCTGTCGGCCAGGTGAGGCCGCAGGTAGGCTCTGGGAGCCAGTAGTGTTCAATGGGGCCCGAGGATCCGGAGGACGGACCCGGGCAGCCCGACGCCAGAGAGGGCGGTAGGGGGTGACAGCGCCAGAGGGCCTTCCCCAGGTAGGTTAGGGTAAGGAGCAGGTAAGCTCGGGAGGCAACTACAGTGGCGGAGGTGTGCAGGTGAGCGGACCTGCTGGGAGCGCCACACGACCAAGCCCTGAAATTGTGCGAGGGCACAGGGTGAAGAATCGGGGGAGTGAGACCCCAAATTGGTGAGCACCACAGTTTGGTCAATGGGAGTTCGGTTCTTCGAACCACATGGAGTTAAAATGGCCAATGGTTTGGCAGGGAAAGACCCCGGGTAGAGTAAAAGTGTTAAAGTCATTTAGAAGGTAGTTAGGATTGAAAGTCTCTTCGCACCATCCGCATCCACTCACCTGAGGTGACAGGACTCCACACCACCGTTTTTTGCAGATGTCTGGGATGTAAGACGCATCATGACGTGGTGTGACATTGTTTACATTCCATCCCTTCCTCCTTAGGAGCGATTGATGGCAAATTTTGGTTAGAGGGATTGTTGACGAATTCGGTATTAGGGGAGATATGGGGAAGACAGGACGTAGTCTCGACGAATTTGTAAATTGTGCAAATACGGGGCAGGGGCAAGGGTAGATTAGGTGACAGGGGGGGAACGTACGCTAGGGACGAGCTTTCTCCGCTCGTTCTCCAGCGCACCTCACTCTGCATTGCCTTGTTCTGCTGTGTACCCTTGCGATCTTGCCCCTCTGCTTGCTTGTCCTCCTTCCCCCACTCACGGATTTGTTCATTTTGGGCCCGGGGGGAGTGCGCAGGTGTCCGCAGTTGTGTGCCCGCACCCTCGCTGCTGCCTGCCTGGACCAGTACACCACTTATGGACCGCACGTCTTGCGGCCTAGCACCATATGGACCACACGGTCTGTGGCCGAGCACCACATTTATACATTTATGGACCCCACGTTTTGGGGCCTGGCACCTCTGCTGGGGACCGGCCATTGTGGCCAGTGGAAATCTTGCTTGTGGACCACGGTTCAGGTGGCACCTATGCCAAGCAGGTGAACCACTTTTAGTTGGCCCCTGCTGGCCGTAAATAAAAAAGCGGATGTGTTGTGTGCCCTTTTTATTTTCAAATAGGCCGCAAGCAAAGAACATCAAGAACATCGGCCCAGCAGCCAAGAACATCGGCCCACCTGAGAAGACGTCATCATTTATAATAACAAATGTGGTGATTGTGCACCGGATGGTGCTTTTGGTGCTTTTGGTGCTTATTTTGTTGATTGGTGCTGGTGGTATCGGTGCAGTGCAGTGCATGACTTTTCCTCTTTTCAAAAGATATTTTTGTCTCCCAAAAGACAGGTCCTGGGTTCGCGTTGTAAATACCAAACTAGTGTTCTTGTAAATAATGCTCCCCACCGTCAATGTTTAGTTTTGAAGACAATTCCGCAATTCGGTTATTCTGTGGGCGTGAATCTGTTAGGTAGAATGCAACGCAGCAGGCGGGACATACTTAATTGCTTTAAAAACTGTCGCACTCAGGGTGAAGTTAATAGTAGAGGGTTACCACACCGAAGTGTCACATTAAGTTAAAAGTTTGTCGGCATGGGACGTGCCTGGAGGAAATGAGGGTGCTGTGTTACGGTTTTTAGAACCTTCACTTGTAAAATAATAAGCCTTGTAAATAATTCCCTGTAAATATCCCCATCTTCCCAAAGGTCCAAGATCGCACCCTAGATCGGCCACGAGCAACACGGAGGACACCATAGGATCTTGTTTAGTTATCTCATTCGTATGTGTTTCAGTTAAGGATCTGTTCCCAATAGTTTGACTCTGCGTTGTATTAATCAAATAACCTAGCCCCCTTCTCAAATTCCCATCCTATTCATTTTGCGGCTTTACCCTCTCCAAATTGTATGGCGCGCCTTTGCCAGCAGCGTTCGCTGCCTTTTGGTTGTTCGCTGCCAGCCGCCATAAGCCACGCGGCCGAGTTGGAGAAGAAGGGCGCCAGGAATGAGGCGTGGCCCCGTCAACACCTCATCAAGGGGCGGACCGGTGAGCCCTCACGACCAATCAGGTCCGAGGCAAGCTCACTGATGGGTGTATCCTAAAGGCAAGCGGCTTAATACGCGAGTGGCCAATATAAGCGGCTGCGTGGGACTACTTGAAGAGATGTGCCCGGGAGAACGACTTCAGCAGATGAGTAAGTCGGACCGAAGGAGAGTGACAGAGTCGAGCTACCAGAGGCAAGTCAAAGAGAGAGAGAGGGTCGGCCCACTACTGCGACAATATTAACCGCGCTGCCTGCCGGGTTTCGACGCGAACTGAAACGTGGACCAGAGTGGAGCATGACCCTGGAACCGGACCTCAACGCTGAACCACCTGCCCGAACCTCGACGCCTACCATCGGCCTGGACCCTTCTCTTCCTTCCCATCATCCCTGCCATTCCATCCTTTCGTGTAAGTGTGTTTGTTCTGTCCTGGGTGTGATAATATAAGACTGTATAAGGTTTGCCCTGTGTATCTGCTTCTTCTTCTTCACTGTACATTCCCTTTCATTTCCTCTTTAGTATTGTACATAGTTAATAAACCTGTGTTCTTTCCTTACTTTTGGTTTCCTCTCCATCCGGTCGCTTTAGTCTTTTCCCAATTGAATACCTGTGGCACGATATAGGAACCGCTCAGAATCGGGTTAGTCAACCGCTAACGGCTCGGACCTCAGATTGCTAAAACCGCTTGGCAATTTCCATCTTGTCCGGGTCCGAGCAGGGAATTATGCGGAGGGATTGGCAAAGGTATCTGGGAACCCATTGACCAATCACCCTGGCCAATCTCACCCCGCAAAGGAGCGTGTAATTTCCAGGACTGGGGGAAATCGGCCAGTGTAAAAGACAAGGGGATTAACCCCCCCCCCCCCCTTGGTAAGGGGAGCGCCGACCCCCGGATCCGCAACAATATATATATATCTATATATATATATATATATAGATATATATATACACACACATTGTAAGTGTTAAGGCTGGAACGGTAATGCCTGCATTGAACCTTGCAGGAGATACACTTCGGGGGGGGGGGGGGGGGGAGTTCACTGTGTTACGTGTGTGGGGGCAGGATAGTTGAGGTAGGATACCTTAGTCGAAATACCTTAGTCGAGGTAGAATTGTATAGAGTAGCGTGCTCCGAATGTCACGAAAAATAACCTTCATGCATCTAAGTCAGGGCCGAATGTGCGTGTATCCATTTGTGTCTCCATGCGAGGGGTGGAGCTATGCTAATTAGATAGGGCATCAGGATAAATTCCCAGTGTGTAAATGCCCCTGTGATTTTTCCCTTTGTTCTTATGACATTTACTCAGCCAGCCATGTTCTCGGCACATAATTACACCAACTCGATCACTGACGGTATCCAGACATTACCATCCCGCCCAGCCGAACATTCTCAATGGGTGTCAAGAATGGCAGTGAGGCCATGCCCCGAAAGATGATTGGTTAAGGAACGATGGGACAATCGAGTCGCACTTGGTGATTGAAGCGTGCGTGACGTCAGAGGGAACCTTCTAGAATGGGGAAAAGAAAAGGCGAAGCGACCGCCATTTTGCTCTCTCTCGGTTCCGGTGTTCATAGCAGGCAGACGCATTCTTTTGCTCTCTCTGGTACTGGCTTTGTGACGGCTGCGCTTCGTGCCATGTGCGCCTGATAGAAACCTCAGAGCTGTGGGGGAGTTTTTGTGGACAACTCCCATCGTAAGGAGACTATCTTGTCTGCTTGCCTCATGCCGGCGGCTGGCTACGGGAGCGGCTCCGTTTCATCCTGTGCATTTCCCGCGCAGTGGTTCGAGGAGACCCCACCAAGTGCTCGTCGAGGCCAGAGTTAAGTGCCGGCCGGCAGAAACATTATTTATTTTTACTTTCGTTTTCCCCTTGTGTTGTATTCGAGTCCGATTGGAGGCACCTCAATACAGGAATGAGTTTTTCCTTACTGTTAGTTTTGTTCTCCTTGCATTATTTTCATTAATTAAACTCATTATTTGTGCATTTTCAATTCCTGTGTCTTGTACGTTTCTTTGTTTGTGGTTTCGGAAAACCCTCGCCGCGTCCGTCCGTTCAGGTAAGGGCCTTGTTATCCCTCCCCCGTGCGTGCCAAAGGAACCTCCATCACTTCGGCTCATACGCCTCGGAGTTAAAAGCTTGGCGGCTATCCGTGACCCAGGGGTCTTAATCGAATCCGGCGGACACTCGGTGTCCGAGGGTTACGAGTGCCACACTCGCCGAGTGCAAATTGCGCTCAGCTTTCGGAATTCAAAATTAATAATCGCCTCTCTATGTCTCTATGTCTCTCTGTCTCTGTCTCTGTCTCTCTCTTTTTAAAAAATCTTTTTTGTCCTTCTGAGGTAAATTACGTGCGCACGGGAAAACCGATTTGCCAGCACGTGATGGCGGATGTGAATGAAATGGCGGAGCAGATGGAGGGTCCCGAAGAGCAAGGAAGCGGGCCGGGGATATATTTTTTTGAGGATAGGCCTGGAGCATCCCTGCCCCGAGCGTTCGAACTCCCTCCCCCATAATGTCAGAGTCTAAGACGTAGGGAACAGGCCCGATCGGTTTCCAGGCCATGTTTAAATTATTAATGGAGGTGAGTAGTAAAATGGAGGGAATGAGCGAACAATTGGGGGGGCAAATTAATGGATTGATGGGAGAGATGAATACCCAAACGAATGAAATGAGTGAAATGAAAGAACATATAAATGGAATGGAAAACAAAATTGATGGATTGAAGGGAGAATTGGAGGGACAAATTGATGGATTGAAGGGAGAATTGAATGGACAAATTAATGGAATGGAAAACAAAATTGATGAAAGGAAGGGAAAAGTTGGGGAAATAACACAGGAACTGGGGGAACGTATTGATAACACAGAGGGGAGAATGAATAATCAACTTATGGACAGACTGGGAGAATGCGAGATAAAAATGGAGACTAAATTTGGGAAAATGTGAAAAGGCAATGGGGATATAATTTGATTCAAAACAAGAGGAAATGGTGTTGAAAATCTAAGAGGGTCATACCCAGAATGTCCAAATGGGGGAAAAGTTGGAAGACAAAATTGGGGCACAGGAGGGGAAATGTTTGTTAAATGAGGACCTGGAAGGCTGTTGGACCTGTGTGGATGGCAGAATGCACCAGCAGGGGGAGGAATTGTAATTTGTGCAGCACCAGGGTGGTGTTTTTTTTTGTTTTTTTTTGTATACAAGATCGAGGCTCGTGAAAGAGCGAACATTAATCACACAGAAAGACAAACCGACACATAAAACAAATAACGTCGGGAGCGGTAGACAAGATGAGGAGAGAGGGGGAAGGACACAAACACAACATTTGAGAGCAGGGACCGAGAGACATGGAGACATCGAGAGATCTGTGGGAGGGATCTGTGGGAGGGAGTGGAGGGAAGGGCTGTGGAATTTGGAGCAAGAGGTAAAAATATTGGAGGCCCGTGTTATGGAACCAGACCGGGTGGTTAGTAGTAAACATCTGTTGGGGCCACAATTGACTGAGGGAAGTATGAATGAATTTGTACAGGAGCAGCAGAGCACTTTGGACAATATCGTCAAGGAGGAGATTGCTCGGGTCCAGCAGAGTCTGGGAGATGAGGTGACTCGGTCCGTCAAATATCCCCAGGACGAGATTAAAGTGACCATGGGGACCCTAACCACGAACCACAATAGGGTAACGGAGGCTCCAAAATTGGATACCCAGAGAGGTGTTTTGGCTCCCACCTGGATTTGGACATGGAGAAGTCAGGAAATAGAGCCTCGAAAAAAGCGACCCGCATAGTGAATTTTGAACAGCTGCAGGAAGGGGCAGAAAAACCCGAAGAAGGGGTTGTAACCTGCAGCTGCGGTTGGGCACACGAGGCAAAAAAAAATTACTATGAAATTTAAACCTAAATTTAAATGTGAGTTCAATTTGGAACAGCCTTGGAGGGAGTTGGTCCCTGGGCTGTGGAATTTGGACTAGGGGAGGTCATTGGGGTCGGCCTTATGTAAAATTTGCCCCTTTTGAAATTGGTTGATGCCAGCCAGCTGAGTGGCTGTGCTGGTGAGATTTGTATGTGGGGTCTGACCATGGGTGTCGTGGTACGACCCAGGCCCCACGGGGGGGTCTGGTGGATTGTGGCGTCTCTGGTCCATCGAGCGAGTGTCTCGGGCCAGCAGGTCACCGGGCCCTGGAGGGCATCGAGATATCTGGGGGTCCGAGGTGGTTTCTCACAGGAACCTGGTATGGTGTATCATGAGGACCACTAGGGGGAGGTGTTGTGGGCCGGGCTTTGATGGCGGCAACATGGACGGCCACTAAGGACCCGATGTGGTGACCGTCCAGGCATGTGGCGTGGCAGCCTCTCCCTGAGACTCTGGGACAGCCAGCATGTGGTGACATGCCATGCTGTGCTGGTCTATAGACGCAGGTCGAACCGCATGGACAGGTATGATTGTAGCCCACCAGACAACCATTGGAGCATCTGTGGAGTGTTATGGTGTGAGCATGATCTTCCACAGATATTCTGCTGTGATTTGTGGATTATCGGCTTGGGAAGAGAGCCATGGGATTGAATCAGGAAATTGGAACGAGCGGAGCATACAGGGCCATGCTCGGCTGGCAAGTGTATGGAGAAGCGCCCTTCTTTGGTGAAAATAGTGAATTGTGGAAAAATTGTCACGGGTAATTTGAGGGTTAGATGCAGAATTTAAGGTGAATTTTGTGAGGCCAACTCCCATCGCAAGGAGTCCTGTCTGCTTGCCTCACACCGGCGGCTGGCTACGGGAGCGGCTCTGCGTCATCTTGTGCGTTTCCTGCGCAGTGGTTCGAGGCGACCCCACCAAGTGCTCATCGAGACCAGAGTTAAATGCCAGCCGGCAGAAACATTATTCATTTTTACTTTCGTTTTCCCCTTGTGTTGAATGCTAGTCCGATGGAAGCACCTCAATATAGGAATTAGTTTTACCTTACCGTTAGTTTTGTTCTCCTTGCGTTGTTTTCATTAAACTCATCATTTGTGCATTTTCAATCCCCGTGTCTTGTACGTTTATTTGTTTGTGTCACATCCGTCCGTTCAGGTAAGGGTCTTTTTATCCCTCCCCCACGCATGCCAAAGGAACCGCCATCAATTTGGTTCATACACCTCTGAGTTAAAGCGCGGTCGGCCATCCGTCACCCAGGGTCTTAACGCCGGGGACGTGACAATATATATATATATATATAGATGATGGAGCAAGTCTATGTATGTGTGTATGATCTACTTCTCAGAGAGGATTTGTCCGAGAAGAGGATTTGATTTTCAGGGATTAATGAGGATACCCTGAAGTTGTGCATGTGTAAGTTTTGTTTGATTCCATCAAATAATAATTAAAAAATTTCACCCATCTACACATTTTCTTCCTTTGGGGAGATGGTAGGTGCAATTGTAATTATCCAAGCTATATAACCACAATGCATTATATATTGGCTAATCAGTACGCATGTTTTCACTTCATATATGTATCCCGGGTTAATTGTATATTCAGGAGCGATCAAGGTAGCGGTCTGTTGCCTATACACCACCCAAATAAAAGGACGTGTCAGAAGAACATGTTGCATGTTTGGAACAAGATCGCCCGTAGGGTGAATGAGTACTCTGCTATAGTATTAATAATCATAAATATAACAACATGACCCACCTTGCAGATTCCGTCGGGAGCGGTGCTTCTCGTTTCTGTAATCGATAAATCTCCTCATGATGCATCATCGACAAACGAACCAAGAATGGCAACTTGTTGCACCGGGATGCATTCGAAAACATGATGATTTTGCAATGCATGATTAGTTCAGCATTGCTCTGCTGCACGTCAATGAATACACCATCAGGTGGACTTGGTAGAAACACTTTCTGGCTCAGTGGTTCCACTCAGCCAATCAGAACGCAGAAGCTTGCAGGGAAATGCGAAACATTACGTTGAATAACACGCCACGGCCCATTACTAAAATCCCCAAATTTTTCTTTATTTAAAAAAAAAAAAGAAAAAAAAAAAGGGAGTAATCACTCAAGGATGGTGGTTTTTTCTTTGGTGGGTTCATTTATGTAAGAGATATTACTGAGCTCTCCTACTTCCTCTTCTTCCATGAAGTTAGATGTCCTCCTGCGGTATAACCATATATTTCCATTACTCATCAACCATTCGATTCACACGTGGCCATAGATCATCACCTCAAATTCCTGTGCACCTTACCCTCTCTAAGCTTTGCAATGAGTGGCGCCATCTGAGGCCTTTTTCGTTCAAGTCGACCATTCCCAAGCGTAATTCTCGATGCGAAGGCAGTGACTTGCTGGGAAAGCGCAAGGCTGTAATTTTCTCTGTTTCATTGCACTTGGGTCGAAATGTGCCATTAAAAACTATGGTCACTGCTGAGGGGTGTACAATAAGGGTCGAAATAGCAAGTGCTGAACAGCTATCATGTTGTGAACCTTCAAATGAGAACCCTCCTCCCCTGCTGCTTCTGGCCTGCATTTTAACTCTCAAACACCAAGCGCAAGATTCTTAACATTATTGTTATCCTGACCCTTAAATATATGTGCTTAACTTTGGGTTATGGCATTTCACAGAGCCATAAATGTTTAACAAATTGGTTAGACAGCCTGAAGATGAGTGAGCCAGAGTTATACTCGGTTTGTTGCTTTCAACCAGCTGTTTTTACGCCTCCGCTCCTGCAGGTGGTCGGAGGCGTTATGTTTTCGGGGGGGTCTGTCTGTCCGTCCGTCCGTCCGCCTGTACGGGCTAAACCTCGTTTTTCTCAAAAACCATATGTCCGATTGAGACGAAACTTTCAGGGTAGGAGCGACACCAGTGTATAATGTTTTCACGCTAATTGTGACGTCATATGTCACGTGGTATGGCGGCCATCTTGGATTAAATGCAAATACTTTCAGGATGTTGTGTTTCGGATGTTGCTCCCTGCTCTCGGATGTTGTGTTTGTGTGCTTCCCCTTTTCTCCCCATCTTGTCTTCCGCTCCCTCTTTTTGTGTATTTTGTTTGTCTGGTCGATTTGTTTGTGAAGTAAATGTTACCTCTTTCACGAGCCTCGATTCAGTATACAAAAAAAAAATAATAATAATAATATATAATAATAATAATAATAATAAAAATATATAATTCTCGGAAACCGCTGAATGGAAAAATTTTAAACTTGGCACATTGTAAAGTGCTCCCAATGGGGAACAAAAGCATGATAATGATGACATCATCGGTGAAGTAGTATACGAGCCAAAAATGTTTTAATCGAATGCCTGATCCTAAAAATCTGAAATTGCATGCACATGATCTATGACCCATTTGTATTGAAACATTAAATTTATGACATCATATGTCACATGGTTTGGCAGCGATATTAGATTGAACCTAAAAACTTAAAAAACGTCTTCTTCCAAACCACCAAAGCGATCGACTCAAAACTTTACGCGTGTCATCGACTATGCATGGCGATTAAAAGTTGGTCACAAAAACGTCATCGGTCACATGTTGTGGCAGCCATATTGGATTGAAGGGAAACATTAAATAATTATAGCTCAGAAACTGCTTACCCTATCAATGCGAAACTTTAGAAATGTCATCTAACACTATTGCTGCATATAGCTTGAAAATGATGACGTCATCGGTCACATGGTTTGGCAGCCATCTTGGATAGAAAAACGAACCTTGTCCGATCAACACGAAACTTCACGAACGTGATCCCAAAACCCCTACATATGCAGATTGTACATTTTTGACGTCATATGGCATGTGGTTTGGCAGCCATATTAGCTTGAAAGCCAATATATATATTTTAATCCCTTCTTTAAAACCGCTTCACCAATCAATGTGAAGCCTGTCATGTCTGGTAAAAATGTGATACCTGAGAATAGCCGAAGGGATTTAAATCAAGCTTTATATTTTTTAGGACAGTCAACGAGGGCATCTACGCATTGTCACGAGCAGGGACTATGTGGAGAGGCATATTGGCGACGCAGTTGCATTGCTCTGTTTTTATATGCATGATCGAGGCACGTGGAAGAGCTACAACAGAATGGAAGGGAACAAAATGGAAAGGGGGTAACACCAACAGCAGAGTAGAAGTGAGAGAGAGAAGCTGAATGAAACACAGCAAGAGGCGGAAGAGGAAATGGGGATGAAATAGAAAAGGAACAATTAAAAACCAACAGCAAAAAAAACCAAAACAGGAGGGCAAGGGGGTAAATCATAATAACCTGGAAGAAGGGAATGCTTGGGAATGGGGTTATTTGGGGTAGAAGAGATAATGAGCATGGATGGGGAATGACCTCAGGTAGTGACAAACAGCTCTGTTGAAGCCTTGGAGGGAAGAATGGGATTGAATAGGATGGGGAAATTGGTTCCACATGTGAGAGAAAAGAGGAACAAATGAGTGGAGGTGAGCAGTTAGCCAGGATTTGTGGAGTTTAACACGAAGAGGGTTACTGGTGGACAGTGTGGGCACTGCGGAAATGTGGGATGGACAGAGCCAAGAGAGGGCAGAGGGTAGAAGACCAGAAAGGAGGTGACAGAATACAGAGAGGCCAACAACCTTCAAGCGATGTTGATCTAACAAGCCGAGACAATCAGCTTCGCCATGAGAGATCCCAATGATTTTGAAGGTCTTACTTTCCATGGCATCAATTAAGAAGGGCAAGGTGTGAGACAGGGGCTCCAGTCCAAAGGGGAGAGCAGTACTCCATCAAGTTAGGAATGAAAGCCTTGCAGGTTATCAAACCTATACACAAAAGTGCATACTATCCCCTTAAAATATGTTGGCCGTGTCACATTTGGAATGATCTGCAGAGAGTGAGAGATTACCGCCTATTGTGACTGTTGAAACAAACTACATGCTATTCGGTTGATAATTAAATCATTGATGCAAACTGCGCCTTCTTGAGAATGTAGCTATCTCGATCTGACTCCCGAGAAAGGTTATTAAATAATTCTCATATCTGGATCCTGATTCAGATCTTCACCAAAATCGATTCGTCCGTGTCACAGACCTAACCTGTCCATAAATTTCGTCCAAATCCATCGACAACTTTTTTGAGATATCCTGCTCACAGACAGACAGACAGCGGTGAAAACATAACCTCCATCCACCTTAGGTGGTGGAGGTAAAAAGCCAAATCAATAAATAACATGATTAAAAGAAAATTAATTATTGTGGAAAGAGAAGCTCACTTGGGAACTCTTCTTCAAAGGAAGCCATTTTGAAGAAGAAGGAAACATTTTTTGTCTGGCAGACCAATACTCTAATAATAATAATAATAATGCATTTATTTTATATAGCGCTTTTCAGGAAGCCCAAAGACGCTTTGACAGAGTGCAAAACATAATGCATAGCAAAACATAAAAACAATTGCAAAAAAAGAAGAATCAATAGGGAAATATTCAAAGCACAAAGGAGGGAGAAGGAGAGGAGATAGTCAGGGGTTAGATGCTGTGGGTTAAATGTTGAATGCAGTGTTGAACAGGTGGGTCTTGAGTGATGTTTTGAATGTGGTGAGTGAGGAGGAGTCTCTGATGGTGTGAGGTAGCGAGTTGCAGAGGGTGGGAGCAGCGATGGAGAAGGCCCTGTCCCCCCAGGATCTAAATTTGGTCCAGATGGGGGGGGGGTCAGGAGGTTGGTACCAACAGAGCGGAGGTTGCGGGTGGGAGTGTGTCTGGAGAGGAGGTCAGCCAGGTAGGATGGGGCCAGGTTATGGAGGGCTTTGTAGGTCAAGAGGAGGATTTTGTACTGGATTCTCTGGGAGATGGGGAGCCAGTGAAGCTTGTAAAGGACGGGGGTGATGTGGTCACGGGTCCGGGAATGGGTGAGTAGACGGGCAGCGGAGTTATGAATGTATTGGAGTTTATTGGTGATTGTTGAGGGTGAACCATAAAGGAGGCTATTGCAGTAGTCCAGACGGGAAGTGATGAAAGCGTGGATGAGGGTTTCTGCAGCCACGGAGGAGAGGGATGGACGGAGACGGGCGATGTTTTTCAGGTGAAAGAGGCTGTCTTTGTGATCTGTTTAGTGTATTTGTCGAAGGAGAGGGTTTGGTCAAAGATGATGCCAAGATTCCGGATGTGAGGGGAGGTGGATACTGGGAAACCGTCGATGTTGAGGGCAAAGTTATGGGTGGACTTGGTGAGCGTTTTTGGGCCAATGATGATTATTTCAGATTTATCACAGTTAAGTTTGAGGAAGTTGATTTGAAGCCAGGATTTTATTTCAGTGATGCAGTTTGTCAGGATAGAGTGGGTGGCGGTGGAGATGGACTTGGTGGAGATGAAAAGCTGGATGTCATCAGCGAAGCAGTGGAATTGGAGACCATGACGGCGGATTAAGTGACCGAGGGGGGACAGCTAAAGGATGAAGAGGAGGGGGCCAAGAACTGAACCTTGGGGGACACCTTGGGGGAGGGGAGCAGTGGGGGATTTGCAGTTATTGATGGAGATGAACTGACGTCTGTCAGAGAGGTATGATTTAATCCAAGAGAGGGCAGTGCCGGTAATGTTAAAGGTGGTTTCAAGTCGGGTGAGGAGGATGGTGTGATCGATGGTGTCAAAGGCGGCGCTGAGGTCGAGGAGGATGAGAATGTTGAGGTTGCCAGCATCAGAGGAGAGGAGAAGGTCGTTGGTGATTTTGAGGAGAGCAGTTTCAGTACTGTGGTTGGAGCGGAATCCGGATTGGAATGTTTCATACAGGTTATTGGCAGAGAGGTGATGTTTGAGTTGAGTGGCTACAGCGCGTTCCAAAACCTTTGACAGAAAGGGTAGGTTGGAGATGGGTCTGAAGTTATTTAGGGTGTCAGGGTTTAGTCCAGGTTTTTTCAGAATGGGGGTAACAGCAGCAATTTTGAGGGATGGTGGGACGATGCCTGTAGACAGGGAGGAGTTTATTGTTGCAATGATAAGTGGAGAGAGAGCAGGAAGGGAGGCCTTGACAAAGCTGGAGGGGATGGGGTCAAGAGTGCAGGTGGCAGTTTTCATTCCGATGAGTTCAGAGAGGTCAGTAGGGGAGACTGGGGAGAATTGAGACAGGGGATGGCAGGTTAAGGGGGGGCAGGTGGTTTGAGGGGGAGCGGGTGCGGCGGTGGTCAAGCTGTTGTAGATGTTTTCAATTTTGCGTTGGAAGAATGAAAGGAAGGAGATGCAGTTGTCTATTGTGAATGACTGGGTGGTGGTGTTCAGGGGGCTGAGGAGTTTGTTTATTGTAGAGAAGAGTGCTTTTGGGTTTCCGGAGCCAGAGTGGATAATTTGAGAGTAGTAGGCGGAGCGGGCGCGGGAGAGGGCATCTTTATAGTGTTGTATGTGGTCCTTGTAGGCCTGGGAGTGAACTGTGAGACGTTTTATTGCGGAGTCTTTCAAGTTGGCAAGCACGAGTTTTCATCAGGCGGAGTTCAGGGGTAAACCAGGGAGCAGAATGGGTGAAAGAAACTGTTTTGGTTTTTATAGGCGCAAGTTGGTCAAGGCAGGAGGAGAGAGTGTGGTTGTAGTAGTCAGTGAGGTCAGAAGGGGTGTGGAGGTCAACGAAGGGAGAAGTGGACATTTTTTCAGAGAGGGTCGATGAGAATGAGGTAGGTGAAAGAGCGTTTAGCTTACGGAAGTTGATAGTGCGATAATGCCTTGGTGCTGGGGTGGGGATGTTGATGGTCAGAGTGATGGCTAGGTGGTCAGAGAGAGTGAGGTCGGAGCCAGAGAGATGGTGCAAAATTAGTCCAGTAGAGCAGACAAGGTCCAAAATGTGACCACGGTTATGGGTAGGAAAGTTGACATGTTTAGTGAGGTTAAAGCAGGTGAGTAAATCAGTGAAGTCAGTGGTTAGCGTGGAGTCAGTGGAGTCCATGTGGATATTGAAATCACCAAGGAGGAGGATTGAGGGGGAGAGGGAACATAGCTGGGTCAGAAAGTAGGAGAAGTCAGACAGGAATGATGGGTGTGGTTTGGGAGGGCGGTAGACAACAGCCATGACTGACTGTGTGTGACCAGAGAGTTTAAAAGCCAGGTGTTCAAATGATGGAGCAGATGAGATGGAGATGAGGTTGGTCTTGATGTCTTGTCGGTGAATAACGGCAATTCCACCACCTCGGCCCTCCGAGCGTGGTTTATTGATGTAAGAATATCCATTGGGTGTGGTGAGGTTGAGCGTGTAGTAGTCCAGTGGTTGTTGCCAGGTCTCAGTGAGACAGAGAAAGTCCAGTTTATTTTCCAGGATGTAGTCGTTCAGGATGAGGCATTTGTTGTAGAGGGACCGGGTATTGAACAGGGTGAGCTTGATGTTGTTTTGTATGGCGGGTATGAATCCAGGTGATTTGGCCAGGGTTCGCAGACAGGAGGTGCGATTTTGTGCGTTGTTGTGACCAGGTGTGTTGGGACGATGAGTGGGAGTGCGCTGAGCCGACCAGAGGATGGGGATGGAGTGACCTGATTGTAAATAAACAAACTTACGACCGGAGCCACGGTGAATGTACCTGGGTCGATGCAGGAGTCCATTCGATTTGATTTTAGAGATGCATGATGGGGTGGAGCGGGTTTTAAGCAGGAGAAGCCTTGCGGCGGAGTACCGCAGAGCCATGCCAGCAGGAGCGAAGGGACGAGCACGAGGCCAAGGGTGAGGAGGCGAAACAATCGTCACAACCCACGGGAGTGGGCCCGAGGAAACAGCGAAGGAGCCGAGCAGGTGAAGCCAGGAGCAGAGCCGGGACCATGCAGAGGGCAGACAGGAGCGAAGAGACGAGCACGAGGCCAAGGTTGAGGAGGCAAAGCGGCAAATGCAGCGGCAAACGACCGCCGCCGCTAATCAAGATCACGGCGGCAAACCGCCACCACCGCCGCTGCAAAGAATGGGCACAACCCACGAGAGTGAGCCCGAGGAAACAGCGAAGGAGCCGAGCAGGTGAAGCCAGGAGCAGCAGAGCAGAGCCGGGACCGTGCAGAGGGCAGACTCAATGGCCAAAAATCCGCCACGACCACCAGGAAAGCAAGATACGGACAATGGTCCAGTCAGAGAAGCGGCGAGCAAGTGACGCCAGCGTCCTCTCACGACCGGACCGGAAACGGAACCGGAACTCTAGAGGTCTCACAAGGATTAAAATAGCTATCTAGTTGTAGAATACCTATTATGGAGTCTATCCATCCTTTGACGTGGAACAACATCTCTATTCGTTAGGACCAACTCTGGAAACCCTGACGTACAATATATCGAAAATGGATGTAAATGGCGGTGATTCAAAATGGCGGCAAGCGTGGCAGGTGTACTCCACTATCGCATTTATTATGCCGTTGTTGTCCCCCGTCGCACTGCGGAGCGAAAGGGGGACTATGGTTTTCCCCTCCATCCGTGTGTCCGTCCGTCTGTCCGTGCGTGCGTGCGGGCTTGCGTGCGTACGTGCTTGCATGCGTAAGCGAAGGACCGCATTCGAATTTGGTGTGGGTGCAACCCACGTCAAAATCCAAGATGGCCGCCGCCATGTATGTCTGATGCCATGTATGTCTGAACCTTGTGAGTGGAATATCTTGAAAAATTAGCGAGGTACCAACTTCTAATCTGGTGTGTGGGTGTATCTAGGCATAAGGAAGAACCCTATTGAAAATTAGGTCGCCACGTCAAAATCCAAGATGGCCGCCGTCATGTATGTCTGAACCTTGTGAGCGGAATATCTTGAAAAATAAGCGAAGTACCAACTTCTAATCTGGTGTGTGGGTGTATCTAGGCATAAGGAAGAACACTATTGAAAAGTGGGTCGCCACGTCAAAATCCAAGATGGCCGCCACCATATAGATATGTCTGAACCTTGTGAGCGAAATATCTTGAAAAATATGTGAACTACTAACTTCTAATCTGGTGTGTGGGTGTATCTAGGCATAAGGAAGAACGCTCTTGAAAATTGGGTCGCCACGTCAAAATCCTAGAAGGCCACCGCCATGTATGTCTGAACCTTGTGAGCGGAATATCTTGAAAAATAAGCGAAGTACCAACTTCTATTTTGGTGTGTGGGTGTATCTAGGCATAAGGAAGAACGCTATTGAAAATTGGGTCGCTACGTCAAAATCCAAGTTGGCCGCCTTGCGTCTTCCACTTTGTCAACTCGCATCACTTCACCAACGGGGGACCTAGGCATAAACGCTTGTTATTCCTGAAAGTTAAAACAGGTGCTGCTGTAATCAGGTACCATATTATTGAAATACACAAGATTTTCCGGCCGTGTCTAATCGGTACCATTGACCAGGATAGTGGTGCTGGAAATGGCCTCTAAAGGTTGTGCTAAAATCAATGGCGGGTGCGGATACCCAGTTGATCTTGCAGAATGTAGTAACAGCTGTAAGTGATGTTAATGACAAAGTAGAAATGTTCAATACAACGAATGAGCTCCACAGCCGTATATCCTCTCCATTTGAGCCATCAGGCCATATTTGAGAGACAAAGAAGCCATCACTTGCCACTTACTACTATTTCCTCTTTAATGGCCACAATTAATGTCACCTTCCTGTGTGGCTAGCCATGGGTGAAATTTCACCCAAGTCTTTTCACAAACCAGTTGACCAGGCCTGACAATCGAATGGAGCTGATTTGGGCCGGAATGTATTCAGAGTGCCTGCAATAATTCTCCGACTCTTCACGAAAGACTTCCTTATGCCTCACTCAGAGGCCTATAGCCACAATCGACTGGTTGAATTTAGCTTTTGATGAAACTATTTTTTTTTGCATACAAACTCGAGGCTTGTAGATGAGCTGGTTCGGCAGAAGTTCTTCCTCATGCTCAGTCAGAAGCTGCAAGAAGATGGTTTTGAGGTCATTCATTCAGAAAACGATGCAGAATCTTCGAATTTCCCAGGCAGCAGCACATCATGCTTCCAAATATGTGAACACTGATATCTTGTGATACTTGACAGACGGACAGATGTAACAAGCGTAAATATGGATAGACCCAAACACCAGATGAAAAAGAGGAATTTGTAGTGGCGGTAAGTTGTGGAACGATGAGAAGATCCTGCAGGATGAGGAACAAGCATGCATTTGGATTGAAATGCAAATTGGGTCACATGTCCCCAAAGGAGTTACCAGGAGTGCTATAGGATGATGTAGTGGCAAGATGAACGACATTGGAAAATTCCATGCAGATAGCTGCCCAGATTACTTTTTTCATCTCCTTCATGAAAATTGCAGAATCCAACACAAATGGCAACCTCGTCCCACATGATTGCTCTCTCGTGGCAAGTAAAACCTCTCTCAACCCGCACTTGACCGTTGGTCTTTAACAAGATGTTCATGGAGGCTATGATGCAGAAGCTCAGGATTTAAGGTGAATTATTACAAACTTCAAGTACACACCTAATAGGTCACTCCAAATGTTGTGGCACTTTTGTTTGTGGAACTGCTTTCCTGAGGCTGTTCAATCACACTCTTGCCACCACGGCTTTCAAGTAGGAGGTTGTGCCAGCATCTAGTGGGCATACAACCACCATCTTTCAGATTCTACACTCTTACTTTTAGGTTACTGTTTCTTCTCCTCTCCTCCTGTTCGTTCATTCCATTGCTTATTGGGTCCAACTCTTACCCCACTGTCAGTTCAAAGTAGTCACCTCACTCTTTCTTGAGCTTCGATCCAGCAAACAAAAAGGTATTGTTAAAGGTGATCACACAGATGCCAATTGGTGTTGCTGTGTTTTGATGTTGACCTTACTTTCCTTGGTGTATTGCTCCAGTTATGAAGAGGACAACCCACAAGAGGAGCATCTGCAACATTCATCGGCAGAGACCTGCCATTTTCTGCCCAGCATCACACCTGGTCGCGGTTAAAATGCGCTGAGTCTCAGGAAGTTTAGAAGTGACCCTCATTTCAAGAAGCAAGCTGAAGCAGTGTGCAAAGGAGTGTCAAAAAGAGACCACCTTAGATGGCGAGGAGGTTGTAGTGAATTTCTCCACTTATCTTTACGGCTCCATTCTGATCAGTGAGGGTCTAGATGCGTTGCGTTACAAGAGATTCTGTTAAAAAGTGACCAAAAGCACCTTTTCTGTGCAAAACAGCAGTTGCTGCTCATTGTCACAGTTCCCATCTATATATTTCAAGGAGGGTTCAGCAGTAGATCAGGAAACTTCAGCAACCGATTCCCAAAGACTGAGCAAATTTGTCCACAGCTCTAAAATGTATTCTGAGAGTGATCAAATCTAATTGAAAAACAAACTCTGGGGGCACGTTAGTGGAACGAATCCAACCTCAATTTCCGAGTGAGGAACTCTGTGACATGATATACCAATTGAAATGGACTGTTTTCGGAGTAACGGATGACGATAATCCATTTTTTAACGTGATTTTAACGCTCTTTTAAAAGACCTTTTCATAGCACTCAAACATGCACCAACGTCCGCGATCAGTTTTCCCCAATCAGTGCAATATTGGATGTGGACAATTCATTTTCTCAACCAAGTGTCGAGATAGGCATGCTAACCTGCGTGGGAAGGTAGGTGAGCGACATTTCAGGCATGAGACCTTCTTCAAAGGAAGAGAGCTCCTCTCCCAGGGCGATTAGCATACCTTCCAAAACTTTCAGTTGAGAACATTCGTTGTGCTTATGCTGTTGTTGCTGGTGTTGTTGTTGCTGCATAGCCCTGGACAGTTCTCTTGAACAACCCCGCAGCACGGAGACAGCCAATTGATCTCCCAGGAGCGGCCCTGAGATCCTCCACATCGAGGATGGTGTACCCCTGCCTTCACGGAGTCAGGTCCATGACAGAGTTAGAGAGGGAGAGAGAGACAGAGAGAGACAAGAGGGAAAGGGCCGGTTCATGGGGACCAATTGGCACTCTGACCATGCTGCCCTAACGAATCCGGGCAGCAGGGAAGAACGGGGAAGATTTGGCCACCGACTTGCGTTGGGTGGTACAACCGCCTCAAAGAGGCATCCCCAATAGTTCATGTTTATGTTTACGCTGACGCAGACCGACTCCAGTCTTTAAAGAGACTAGTTTTCCAATTTAATTGAATAGGTCACATTGAGACAAATCGATTGATGATGTAGCTCGTTCAAGCACTTTTGAATCAAACAGCGTAAATGAGCTTGCAAGGTGCGGCGATGCACATCTAGTCTCACACTCAAAAGTGCCATCGATACGACATAATAATGCAGTTTTAATTTAACAAAGTTGCACCAATTATTTTTCTCTCCATTTTTAACATGATGTTCATCAACACTTCTTCTCCACTTTACAGTTCAATTCTTTTGCAATTACTTCGAAGGCTGCCCTTTTTGTCTACGCGAGATTGATCGAATGAACTAATAAGCCGAGGCTGACCCTTTCCCTCGAGGCCTGCTCACTCAGGTAGTGCAGGCATTTTACTTTATTCTCTTATACCCTATAAGAACAAAAGGTTTAGTTATGGTTTTTGTTTTTTTCGCAAGTCATTCGCCATTACATTTGTTGGGGTCTTTGACAAGTTAATCACTCGTAAAATAACGTTGCCCAGTAGCTGCCCAACTTATTTTGGCACTGTAGAAAGCAATGTCAAACATTGTGAAGAGTGATAAATGAAGAAGGTAAATAAAGTTATGAGGGAAAAGTTTTTGGCTTTTCAACATCCAATATCAGACAGGTTGCTTTACTTGTACTTATCAATGATACCAGTATGTATGAATCATTTTCACTAAAAATGCTCCAGTGTGTGTCTGTCCGCTCATGGGTGTGGCTTCCCGTGTTGAGGGAGGAGCTCCACCTGTTCTGGGAGGGGCTTCAAAAACAAATCTTCACCTTTTTGTTCGAACCGCATATAGCTCTGAGGACTCTTTTGGTAGGCTTTGACTCTTTCACGGTTTTATCTAAACTCTAATTCGATGTCTGATTTCATTTTCTATAGTTGCTAATATGGTTTTAGACTCGGTTGCAACAAGGGGAAAGAAAATTGGACAAACGTTATCGTTTTTAGACCAAAATGCATTTTAAACAAGAAAAAGAGCAATCAGAGATTGCAAACCCTCGCCAGGATGTATTTTCAGTGGTTTCTAAGGCTTTTGTGTTAAAACAAATATGGCGGCCGAACCACGTGAGCGATGACATCATTATTATTTTTTCTCCACTAATTTATTCCCAGATGATGCTCAAGAAGTTTCATCTTGATCGGATGACGTTTTGTACTTGTCAAATTATGACGTCATAATGGAGGCACCTATGACATCATCATTAACATATTTTATTCGCCATGGAAAGTTCTTTACAATGAGCCATGTCTCAATTTTTTATATTCAGCGCTTTCGGAGATTATAGAGGTGCAAACGTTTTCGGTTTTTCCAAGATGGTGCCGAGCCACGTGATCTATGACGTCATAATTATCATGAAAAAATTCTACAGGTGGAGTTGCACCTATAGAGAAAATTTGCTGTCAATCGGACCAACGGTTGCAGAGAAAATCATATTTAATCTGTGTGGACAAACAGTCAAACAGATGAAAAATCGGTCAGAGACCGAGGACTTGCCGGAATGTTCTTTTTTATCGGCCATTTTGGACAAATATGGCGGCCGAACCACGTGACCGGTGATGTCATCATTATTTGTTTTCTAAACTAATTGATTCCTTGATGATGCTCAAGAAATTTCATCTTGATCGGATGAAGTTTTGTCCTTGTCTAATTATGACGTCATAATGGAGGCACCTATGAAATCATCATTAACATATTTCTTCCCCATGGAGAGTTCTTTACAATGAGCCAGGTCTCAATTTTTTCTATTCAGCACTTTCGGAGATATTACTTAGGTATGGATGGGGTTATGGTATGGATGGGGATGGCAAATGAAATGAACCCAACTGAATGGGGATGGAAACAGGAAAATGATCAGTTAATTCCAATTATGACCCAAAACAATGCTGCGCCTGACGAACTCTTGAAAATTATCCATTGCAACTGTTTGGGGGGGATGCAAATCCTCTCGATGCAGCTGCAGACGCTATGGACTCCGCTGCACTGCTGCATGTGGCCCTTGCCAAACTGAAAACTGTGACAATCCAAACAACACTCAAGAGGTCGATACTGAGGAGGAGGATGACACTCAAAACTGAACGCTCTGAAACTTATTCTATGGACAAAGGTGTTTGTGCATTAGGTGACAGCTGAAGGTCATGAGTTCAATTTCATAATGATTCAACAGCTCAGTAATATCCAAAGTTGTCTTAATGTGTTCCTTGCCCCCAAAAACCTGGGGATAGACATCAAGATCATTAAATTTGAGTCAATAGTTATGGACTTGCGGTCATTTGGAGGTGTTGGCGGCCATTATTGACGCCATATTGGATTTTTGTGTTACATATAATGGCCCACTTTCATTTTTAATGGTCTTAATGTGTTCCTTGCCCCCAAAAACCTAGGGATAGACACCAAGATCATCAAATTTGAGTTGATAGTTACATAGTTATGATCATTAAGAGGTTTCGGCGGCCATCTTGGACGCCATCTTGAAAAAAACACTTTTCCGGGGGTCCTACTTTGGTAAACTTTTAGTATGTTATAACGTATGCTAAACCCTACCAGAATCAGTTGAGAAACCTTTTGTAGCAATTTTTTGGGGGTTAAACTGTATTTTGACCTGACTACTAGGGTAGTCTCTGCCCAATATGCCTCCACGTAGTCTCTGCCCATGACAACGGGAAGATGCCCTTGTTGATTGTCCAAAAATAAACAAGTTTTATTTAAATCCCTTCATCTGTCCTCAAGTATCCTATTTTTACCAGACATGATAGGTTTCACATAGATCGGTGAAGCAGTTTTGGAGAAGGGGCTTTTTAAATATCGGCTTTCAAACGAAAATGGCTGCCAAACCACATGACATATGCCATCAAAAATGTATAATCTGCATATGTATGGGTAGGGGATCATGTTTGTGAAATTTCGTGTTGATCGGATAAGTTTCGTTTTTCTATCCAAGATGGCTGCCAAACCACTTGACCATAGATGTCATAAATTTAACATTTCAACATAAATGGATCATAGATCCTTTGTCTCATGGAAGGCAAATCCAACGGAAGGCAACCTCTATTTCTTTCAGAAAACTCGGAACAAGTATGCGTCTACCCTCAGGAGAGCCAGGAAACAATATCTCTATACTCTCAAGACTGAACTCTCAACACTTCTCCCTCCTCCAAATCCTGGTGGCCTCTGGTCAAATCTGTTTCTGGTGTTTGTTCCCCTTCCATCCCCTCCCTTACCTCAAACGGCTACACAGCTGGCTCCATACGTGAAAAAGCCGAATGCCTCAACTCTGTATTTGCCTCAAAATCTTGTGTCCCAACCCCATCTCTCTCTGTGCCCACCTTACCCAGTCAAACCCAGCTGCTCCTGGACTCTGTGTCCTTCTCTCCTGACAAGGTGGAGAAGTTTCTGTCAATCCTCGACTCTGATTCTGCAACTGGACCAGACGGCATCAGCCCACGGGTCCTAAAATCCTGCTCTGTCGCTCTTTCACACCCTCTCTCTATTCTCTTTACCCTCTCTTTTTCTCGAGGTCATCTGCTGTCTGCTTGGAAATCAGCAAACATCACCGATTTAAAACAAAAAAGATGCAAAAATAGATCCTTGCAACTACAGACCAATCAGCCTGCTCCCAATAATCAGCAAGGTCATGGAATCCATCATTGTTTCTGACATCAAATCCTGCCTCTTCTCCAATGGCTTGATCTCTGATCATCAATTTGGATTCAGATCAGGTCACTCTACTCTGGACATGCTGCGTCTGCTGTCTCAACAATTGATGGAGGTTTTTAATGCCAAACAGGAAAATAGAGCTGTCACCCTTGACATATCACGTGCCTTCGATAAGGTCTGGCACCCCGCTCTGCTCTCCAAACACTCCTCTTATGGTATGCATGGGAACCACGCATGGCTTGCAGACTTCCTCATATTTTTATTCCTGTTTTCTTCCGCCTCTGGAACAAACTCCATCACTCTCTTCAATCCCTCTCCTCCCTCCAGGTCTTTAAAACAGCTGTTCACCACCATCTCTTATCTTCCCCCATCCAAAAAAAGGTGCTCCTGCCTCACACCCTAGCTCGGCTTCACGCTGTTGAAACCAAAGCTTTCAGAATCATTGGAATCTCCCGCGATGAAGCTAACTCCGAGGGCCTTTCACTCACTCACCGCAGGCAGGTTGGTGGTCTTTCCGTCTTCTACAGACTCCTCTCCGGCCTTGCCCCCCCAGCTCTCTCTGGGCTCTGTCCCCCAAATATTCCTGCAGGTCGCACAAGATCTGCCTGCAACCCTCTTATGGTTAAACTGTCAAAATCAAGACTCTCTGCTCACCTTCACTCCTTCATTCCTCTTTTCTCCCGCCTCTGGAACAAACTCCCTCACTCTCTTCAATCCCACTCCTCCCTCCAGGTCTTCAAAACAGCTGTTCACCACCATCTCTTATCTTCCCCTTTCCAAAACCTTGATCTTTTCTACCCCCGCTAATTCACCCAAGATCCACTTTTTTTGAAATTCCAACTTCTTATCAAAAGAGGTCGTTTTGACATTGTTCAGGAATTTTGTGAGTCCTTATCGACAATATTTGTTCACAGTTTTGGTCACCACATCTGAGGAAGGATATAGCTGCCATGGAGAGGGTATAGCGTTGATCTAATCGATTGATTCCAGGCCTTGCCAGACTAGATTAAGCTTTGAGGAAGGTTTGAAGGAGACAACACGTTATACATTGGAAAGGAGGCGATTGTGAGAATATCTGATGGGGATGTTTATGGATAATGATATTACATCATTATCATATTACGCCATAGTTTGAGGGTAAATATTATGAGAGTCAGGAAAGTTTTAATGCATGGATCTTTCATTTGGAGAGTGGTTAATGCTTGGAATGGTCTCCCCGGAAAGGTAGTGGCAGTGGAGGTGGTGGATAAGTTTAAATTGGATAGATAATGTACCTGGATGTATTAGAAATGGCTAATCTGGTGTTGGTCTCCTCCTGCACTAAAGTTCCTCGTGTATCCGAACACGCAGAAGCACGGGAAGCAAACACCGCAGCATAAAAGGTAAGTCTCCACCCGGAAGGTCCCCCATGGCATTCCTGGAGTGCACACCAATGCTTCCCGTGTGAACAGAATGCCCACTGCTATTTCAAAGTGACGTCCTCTCGTTGTGTATCCAACAACAAGGCAGGGCTATCGCTCCCTGGGCAAGATGGGAATGAGTTATTCCGAGAGAGATTGCAATATCCATTAACGTAATTCAGGATTTGAATAGCCAGACACGTATTTCCGTCCATTTCCCCCAACGCCTTTGATTTCAAAAGACCAGTACTTGCATTATTAATGCAATAATACTAAGGGCTTAATTGATTCTCATGATGTAGCAATGATCATTCTCAGCTATTGATGTGAAAAAGAGGAAATGCTTTATTTAATTTTGCCCTGTTCTTCCTTAATTATTTCCTTTTTATTTC
The DNA here is from genome assembly GCF_964187855.1 of Myxine glutinosa. Classification (NCBI taxonomy): domain Eukaryota; kingdom Metazoa; phylum Chordata; class Myxini; order Myxiniformes; family Myxinidae; genus Myxine; species Myxine glutinosa. Next base: position 46,731,046 of record NC_136265.1, read on the forward strand.
TTCTTCCATTAGACAGCCTGGTGTTGGCTTAGCGGTTAGGGTGCAGGCATGGGATCCCAGGATCCTGGATTAGACAGCCTGGTGTTGGCTTAGCGGTTAGGGTGCTGGCTTGGGATCCTAGGATCCTGGGTTCGAATCCTGGTCGATCGCTGAATCAACGCCGGGGGGGTTGACTCAGCCAGTCATCCTTCCGAGATCGGCAAATTGAGCACCAGCTCACTGGTAATTCCCTGTGTGTCGCAAGAGGTGCACTAACAGGGTTGTCGGCAGGAAGGGCACCCGGCCATAAAACATTGCTTCCAAAAGGGGACCACGGTGCCCAAAAAAGGCCAACCACTGCTCTATGGGGAAAAAATGACCTTAAAGGTACTTCTTCTTCTTCCATTAGGGGGGGAAAATGGCCTTAAAGGTAGTTCTTCTTCTTCCATTAGGGTGAGAATTTTAAATCTGTCTTGGGCATCGAGCTGTAAACACTTGGAAATATATAAGTAACGTGCGATTCAATTCCAACAAACCAAACTCCTGCCACCTGTATAATCCCAAATTAAAGCTGCATGTGAAAATGCAAAGCCCATCTGTGTCTGTGTATTGAGTCGTCTTCTTCTTCTTATTCTTATGTATGCTCAAAATAACAAAAATGGTTTAAAAAAATACAAAATGAAAATGCATGATTTTATGATAATCGATTTGATTGATTTGATTTTTATAAAATGATTTATGATCAAGATGATTTTATGCGGCCTTCACCTTTGAGCTTTAGATAAATAAATAAAAAAACAATTGTCTTCTAGCTTTTGATTGCTGAACCAATTCAGTGTCCAATATACAAATTCTTAAAATTTCAGGTTAATTGGATGAAAACTGATGATTTTATGTGATGCTGACCTTTAACATTTTGACCTTTTAACAAAATTATTAATTTATCTCCTCAATATTATCATAATAAGGCTTTGGTGAAAATTTGATAAAAGCTGAAATGGTAAAAACATTACGGCCTGGACAGACTGGGACAGGCTAATAATCATAATATTATACAACATAATGAATAAATAATCATGGTCTTCTTAATCCCAAATGATTATACAGTACATTCAACATGGTGTGGTCGGTCTCATGTAGTGATTTTCACGACATCATGAATGTAGATGCTTCTTCTGTCATCCTTCTTCTGAGCTTCTCTTCCCAAGAAATTGCAACCATTTACCCGGGGGCCAAATATCTCGTGGTCAGATTTTCATTTGGTATCTCGTCCACCCGTGCAGTGGAGACGGAGTTTTGCAATAGCTTGTGTGTCTGTCTGTCTGTCTGTCCAGGGCATAAGTCTTTTTAGCACGTAGCCCGTAGGACAATGCCGTCTGGAACAGCGTTTCTCTGTCCGTCTGGTGTATGTTTGTATGTCCCTTCCGCGAGGATTTTGCAGGTTTATTCCCTTTAAAATTCGTTTTCTCTGCAATCGTTGGTCCGATTGACACGAAATTTTCACCGAAGGAACGCCCCCTCCTGTGCTATTTTGTAATGATAATTATGACGTCATAGGTCACATCGTGCAGGTGCAATCTTGGAAAAAAAACCCAAAACCTTTCAACCTCTATATCTCCAAAACCGCTCAATGGAAAAAATTGAACGGTGGCTCATAAAGTACTCCCCATGGGGAATAACATATGTTAATGATAATGTCATAGTCATATGTCATAATGTCATAATGTCATAATGCCATAATGTCAACACCTCTCGGCTCACCACACACTAGCCTGATGTTGGCTTCGCGGTTAGGGTGCCGGCTTGGGATCCGAGGATCCTGGGTTCGAATCCTGGTCGATCGCTGAATTAACGCCAGGGGGGTTGACTCAGCCTGTCATCCTTCTGAGGTCGGCAAATTGAGTACCAGTTCACTGGTAATTCCCTGTGTGTCGCAAGGGGCGACTAACAGGGTTGGTGGCAGGAAGGACATCTGGCCATAAAACATTGCTTCAAAAATGGGACCACGGTGCCCAGAAAAGGCCAACCCCTGCTCTGTGGGGAAAAATGGCCTCTAAAGGTGGTTCAATGATAATGTCATAGGTGCCTTCATTATGACGTCAAATCGACAAGTGGAACGTTTGATCCGATCAGTATGAAATTGCTGATGTCATCGGTCATGTGGTTCAGCAGCCATATTATTATGGCCTACCTCATATGGCAATGCCGTCTGGACCGGCATATGTATGTACGGCCCTCACAAACGTCCACCAATCAGGGCTGAAGATCTGGTCACATGACAGGGAGACAGAGGATCCTCCACTCAGAAGATTCAAGATGCGCTATGCCGTTGTTAGACTATTGTTCTTGTTTATTAGTCCCCTACCGGTGTACACCGGTAGGGGACTATAGGTTTGCACTCCGTCCCTCCGTCTGTCAGTCTGTCTGTCAGTCCGTCACGCAAAGAACAGCTTTCCGGACTTTTTTTTCCCTAAACTCTTAATGCTAATGATTTCAAACTTGGTACATGGTTTCGTCATGATAAGTTACAGATCAAGTTCGAACTTCACGACGTTTCGATCATTTTTGACAAAGTTATGGCACTTTGAACTTTGGTAATTTCCCCAACAGTTTTCCGGACGACAGACTGCCGGGAGGGGACATGTATTGCAGCGCAATACTCAGAATGCTTGTTTTCTATGTTTTTTTTTATTTCACCAAATTAGCTTTTTCCATAAACATTTTCATCAAACCTTTATTATGAGAATATGAAGAACTCAAATTAATAATTGGATCAAAAAGTCAAAGGGCAAAGTCACAGTGAGTAGAAGTAGGCCTTATTAGCCTGCCCGCCACTGTGCTGCATGAGACGGCTGGGTTTTTTTTATCCCTTCTATTTATTTATTAATTAATTTATTTACCATTTATACGTGTGGGTTAGGGTTGTTAGGGTCTTTGGACACACAATGTGTGTCCAAAGCACAACGTTTTTTTGCATGTGGATTTTCAGCTTTTTGTCACAACGCTTTTTCAGCTTTTGTTATCAAATTTTCGACAAACCTTTATCATGTGAATATGGAGAACATGCACCAATTAATAAAAACTAGCAACGGTACCCACCCTATGGGCGGGGCTTCAATTGGGAGGCCCAAATGAAAAGGCAAAATATCAGAAATTGAAGGCTTTTTTATTTTTAAACGATTTATATAAACATCCGTTAAATCACATCACACGCAAATCATCAAAATCTAAACAGTATTTGGAGAATTTCAATAAAATCCACGTCACTGTTAATATCGGTAAATATTATTCCATCGTGTTTGGAAAAACTGGAAAATTGGAAAAAATTTCCTAATTGGAAAAATTGGGAAAAAATTGGAAAAACAATACAGCCTATTTTACTCCAGGGGGTCCCAGGATCACCCACCCAAAATTTCGTTGCGATCGGTACAGCCGTTTTTGCGGTACCTGGGAACAGACGGACAGACATTTGGTGAATTTTATAGTAAGATGTACAATTTCTGTTTTTTGGCTGTTGTTTTCATCAAGTATAATTTGAGTATAAAGCACACTCTTGTGGAGTGCCAGGAAGCCTAGGCAGGGGCGTCGATGGGGGGCGTCTAGTTGTGTTGTTCTGTGTTGTTCTTGTTAGTCCATCCCATGCGCAGCAGGAGATGAGTTTTGCAATCACGTGCGTGTGTGTGTGTGTGTGTGTGTGTGTGTGTGTGTGTGTGTCTGTGCCATAACTTCTTTACCATTTGAGTTTTGTCATCAAATTTTCAATAAAGCTTCATTGTGGTAATATGGAGAAGACAAATAAATAATTTTGTCAAAAGGGCAAAATGTTAAAGGTCAGCGTCACCTAAAGTCATCAATTTTCATCCAATTGATCTGAAATTTAAATTTACCTCATCAATTTTTCAACAAAGCCTTCGTATGAGAATATGGAGAAGGCAAATTGATAATTTGGTTAAAAGGTCAAAGGTCATCATCAAATAAAATCGTCAAGTTTCATCTGATTGACCTGAAATTTTATGAACTTGCATATTGCATCACAGAATTGGTTCACAAATCAAAGCCTAGAGGCCGATTGTTTTTAGGTGAAAAGGTCAAAGGTCAAGTTTGTGTAAAATCGCCAATTTTTCCCCGATTGACCTGAAATGTTAAGAATTTGCATATTGGGTCACAGAATTAGTTGACCAATCAAAAGATAGAAGCTGATTATGTTTTTAGATCTAAAACTCAAAGGGTAAAGCTGCATAAAATCGTCAATTTTCATTTTGTATTTTTTTTTTACTGTTTTTGTTGGAGAAGAAGAAGACAACTGAATACAAATGGATGCGTAGCTTTGCATTTTCAGATGCTTTCTAGTGACTTTTTTTTTCCAGAGAGGATTCTGACTTTGCAAGCAAACTCCGCTGTATATTTTCCTGCTGCCGGTTGTGGAATGATTTGGTCTCAGTCCAACATTGGCATCATTGCAGTGGCCATTTTTAATGTGACCATTTATGTTTTTAAGTGCAAGCCTGGTTGAACAATCAGAGGAACATTCTGTGTTGCCTCGTAAATTGTATTGGAAAGTCTGGGCTTGGCATATGATTCATGTAGGACGATCCAAACAATTATGGTGGTTTACGTGGCAGGGGATTGTTGGGCAATGTCTTATTGGCCCCATATACATTTGGGAGATTTAATTTGGCCTGTACTGATGGAATGGTGCAGAGTGAGCACACTTAGCTTCGAGCGCTTTAGTCTGGGTTCAATTCCAGAGGCGAATATAAACTGTCGGATTTGGTATTTTCGAAAGCAAGATGGTGTATAAAAAGTGCACCCGTTCCTCGGGTGGGACATTAATCTTGGGAACCTTCTGAGAGCATTGATTGCTGGTGGCTATTATTGATTCCTTGTAGTCTTTTAGATGAAGAAGTGTCGGTTAATTAACAGCGGCACATTGGGCAAAATTCGAAATTCTCCCCATAACCAGCTACAATTGAACGAGAGGCCCGGTCATCCGGTTTGTGAAAAGAAATCTTGGGCCAATCCTGTAGGCTTTATGAACAGCTGACCACACACTAAAAAAAATCGGACAGGGCATTACGAAGACGACGACAGCAAATTCAGCACAGAATGTTGCCATGTTTCAAAATGACTTTATAAAAAATGTATGGAATAAGGGCTTGGGCAGCGCACACAATGGTTCATTCGGGACGGCGCGCAATTCCACACCATGCAGGAGTCGCCCTCGATTTTCTTCATGAGGCTTTTGAAGATCGCATTGTTTGTCTCAACTTTTCACTCGGGCACCAATTTGGAACAACACGGTCCGCTTGCAGCCTGGGCATCATTTGTGTTGCTGTACCACCCTGCAAGTGGTATCGCTTCCTATGGAGCGGTTGAGTAAAGACAGCCCAATTTTGTGATCAGACAATCAATGCGCATAATGCGACAATGGCACATCCCTAGTTTCTGGGAACTGCGTGTGCCAAGCTTCCAAGGAGGCTGGCTCGCCATATGTTCTGTCATTACATGGTCATGTTCACACAAACACACACAAGCGCAGAGACACACACAATGTGCCGGACCAATGTCATCACTTGTTGGCGAGTCATTAGTGACTGCATATACAGAAATGAGGACCACCGAGCCTCACAAGCATGTACAATGTGCAATGCCAACCGCGGGCTGGCACGATGGCCCAGAGGTACGCATACTCGCCTCGAAGCTGTGTAGCCCAAACCAGCTAAAAACTTTCATCCCGGTATTTCACAGGCAGAGTGATTCCTCAAAGTGTGTGCCGTCCCTCAGATGGACATTAAACGGGCATCTAATCTGACAGCATTCGTTCGTATTTATTAAAGATCTAACCGTGTCCTTTACGAAGAGTAGGAGAGCCATCGCCGGCATCCTCGACAAATTCCTTCCATAACCAGTAGAGGGCATTGTATTAGCGGCACAGCCACGCCCTCAGCCAATGATGCCACCCCATAACCTTGTGCTACAAATAAAAGAAGAAAGGCCCAAATCAAGATCCAATCATGTCTCTCACCCGTAATTGGAGGGAATAACCAATAAGCTCTCAAGTAATCAATTACCCCAGGTGGCTAGGATTTTCACAATTAACCCGCATGCTCCTCGAGCAAAAGAAAGTTGTTACAATCATTTCTCCATGTAAACGTTTCAGATCTATTAAACACAACACAATTTGTACTGTGGAATAAGATACTGAAGACTCACTGATAAAAACTTACATTGGAATATTTAGGCACCAATCTCTGGATGCTTGTTAAAAATACAATAACTCGATAAAATGACCATTAAAAAGGTAAGGTTTTCCTCTCACCAGTGTGAATAGTGGGAGAGTGCGTGAAGGAATTTAGCCTCGAGATGAAACATATTCCATGAGTCAAACGATGACAAGTCAACAATTACAATATGAAGAATGGCATCCGATATGGAAAATGTCATCAACACCCACACGCCCACAATAATCAAGAAGGAAGCGGAAATAAACAGGAAGAGCAAAAATAGAGGAAGAGAAAATAAAAATAATTGTGTTGCAATGTCCTCATGTTGCGATGAGAAAACTCAGGGAAACCTGGGTATAAAAAATAAATAACAAATGATGAAAATTTTCATCTCGTGTGGGATTTGAACAATACTCGGTAGAGGGCATTCCTCCGCAAGGCTGAACAGCTTACGTTTTGTATCCCACTGATAGGTCAGATCTGGATTCGGACCTGAACCAAAATCGAATTGGCTTATTCTTGTCACCTACGCAACTCATCCACCAAGTTTTGTCACATTCTGTCCATAACTGTTTGAGACATCCTGCTAGATATCGGTTTTGGACCCATTTCTCAATAGTATGGCTTGATCTCTGATCATCAATTTTGGTTTCAGACCAGGTCACTCTACTCTGGACATGCTGCTTCTGCTGTCTCAACAATGGATGGAGGTCCTCAATGCCAAACAGGAAATTAGAGCTGTCTCACTCGACATATCACGTGCCTTCGATACGGTCTGGCACCCCGCTCTGCTCACCAAATTCTCCTCCTTTGGTATCCATGGAAATCTCCACGCATGGCTGGTGGACTTCCTCTCTCGTCGTAGTCAACGTGTGGCCCTGAATGGGTTTCTCTCATCTCCTCTTCCTGTTCAGGCTGGAGTTCCCCAAGGCAGTGTTCTGGGCCCTGTGCTTTTTCTGTTCTTCATCAATGATCTCTCTGACTCTCTTGAAAATCCTCTCTATCTCTTTGCTGATGACTCCACTCTCTGCTGCTCCATTCCTCATCCCTCAGATCGGCAGTCTGCAGCCTCCTCACTCTCTGCAGACCTGGACAAAATCACAGACTGGGCAAACAAGTGGAACATGTCTTTCAATCCTGACAAATCTCACACTCTTACGATGTCTCTCCGAAAAGACCGACTGGACAACCCTCCCATCTACTTTCTGAATAATCCTCTCCGAGAAGTTCTGTCACTCAAGCTTTTGGGTCTCACTATCTGCCATGATCTTTCCTGGGAAAACCACATTTCCAAGCTGGCCTCCAAAGCCAGTCGCCGACTGGGCATCCTCCGTCGTGCGAAGTCCTTCCTTGGCACACCTGAGCTCCTCACCACATACAAGGCTTTCATCCGCAGCTCAATGGAGACTGCTCTCCCCTCTGGGCTGGTGCTCCTGCCTCACACCTAGCTCGTCTTCACGCTGTTGAAACCAAAGCATTCAGAATCATTGGAATCTCCCGCGGTGACGCTATCTCCGAGGGCCTTTCACTTACTCACCGCAGGCAGGTTGGTGGTCTTTCCGTCTTCTACCGACTCCTCTCCGGCCTTGCTCCCCCAGCTCTCTCTGGGCTCTGTCCCCCAAATATTCCTACAGGTCGCACAAGATCTGCCTCCAACCCTCTTATGGTTAAACTGCCAAAATCAAGACTCTCTGCTCACCTTCACTCCTTCATTCCTCTTTTCTCCCGCCTCTGGAACAAACTCCCTCACTCTCTTCAATCCCACTCCTCCCTCCAGGTCTTTAAAACGGCTGTTCACCACCATCTCTTATCTTCCCCAATCCAAAACCTTGATCTTTTCTACCCCCGCTAATTTCACCGCAAATCCACTTTTTGAGGTGCCGACTTCTTTCCTGGAAGTCCCCTTGGTGTCCTTGCGTTTTATACCTATCCTGCCCCCCCCCCACCCCCCCCAGGCCCTCTCCCTCCCACACATCTCCCGATGTCCCTGCTCTCAAATGTTGTGTCTGTGTGCTTCCTCCCCTTCTCTCCCCATCTTGTCGACCGCTCCCCTTTTTATATACTTTGTTTGCTTGTTTGTTTGATTTGTTTGTTTGATAAATGTTAGCTCTTTCACGAGCCTCGACTCTGTATACAAAAAAAACAAAAAAAATAATTAAGTAAGCCTGGTATTGGCATAATGGTCAAGGTAGCTTTCTGTCTTCGGGTTCTGAGTTCTAGCCCCGTCATTTGTAGAATTAACACTATGGGGGCTGACTCAGCCTGTCATCCTTCTGAGGTCGGCAAAAATGAGTACCAGATTACTGGTAACTAGCCGAAACCCGTGGAACATCCACGGAAGGGAGGATGTGGTGTATCTATGGATAGAGTGTACCATTATGGATGGCATAGGGGATTTGCTTGTCCGAGTAAGAGTTAGGAAGAAAGATGAGAATGAAGAGTGCGTATATGAACAACGATCGCCGACACCGGCACAAATGCATGCTCTGGATTGTCCACTCAGTGGACGGCTTGCTGTCGCCTTCGACTGTCCAATCAGATGAGACAGCTGGCTTAACGTCCTCTGATGCGACGTCACACCTGCGAGGTATCAGGAGGCGGAAACCGAATCCAAAACAGAAGCTAAAGTAAAGACCATCGGAGATCTCCTGCGGCAGCGTTTCTAACCGATGTGGTAAAGTACAGTACGTACAGTAAAGGACATTCTCATTGATCCGTTGATTAACTATAACTGACCTGCGCCGCCCTGCTGTAGCTTGACATGTTAGCAGGTACTCTGACCTTTTTCACAACTTCAAATGGCGTTTCATAAAATCCTGCTGTGACTCGACATGCGCCGCACCATAATCATTGGCTCATAAAACCCTACACTGCTACAGAGGATTATACTACCACCGGAAGTCGGCACTTGGTTGTCCACAGACACAGAGGGAGGGAAGAAACACACCATGTGGATTGTGGAATGAAAAACAAAATGCTTTAAAATATTCAAGAAATAAACATTTTTTTTCATTTAATATTCCGTAAGTATTTATTGTACGACTAACGATTGTCAAAATAAGAACCTGCTTTGGGCAATCGCACACTATACCGTCGAGGCCGCTTTTACAGAATAAGAAGGAAATAATAAAATTAATGCTTTCCTATTTACATCGTTGAGTCAATACGTCAAAAAATCATTTTTTAAACCTGTAGTCACTGGTTGTAGGGAATGCAGATTTGACGATCAGCTGATTTATGTGTGTGTGTGGGTGTGTATTTTAGACTTGGACAATATAAGAAGGAAAATTGCTTTGCAATACATGCCCATTTGCAAGTTTCAGATCAATATCAGTAAGCAGTAAGCACGGCCCATTATTTAATGACACCACTCGACTGTCCAATCAGGGGACGGCTCGCATTGCCTTCGCCCAGCAGACGCCAATACGATGGCGTCGAAAGATGGCGTCGTATCGGCCGTTAATCGGATGCTTTTGGGCCCCAAAGTCGACTAATTCAGATTTTTCGAGTCTGGCTGTACGTGATAAACAAAGAGCGCGGTTCGTAGATCGTAAATCCATCAGTGCCATGGGCATGGGGTCACTGGGTGCGGTGTAAAAGGGATAACAAAGTCGAGTCCTTACGGTATTATTATATAGAAGATGGGGAGCATTGCCTCAGCGGCACAGCCGAACCCCCAGTAATTAATGCAACCAGGCAGGCCCGGGCTGTATACGAACGACGACCATCTCAGAAGTGAACAATCAATTACAATTATTTTTAAAAAATTTTATCATATGCGTATCTGGATCCGGATCTTCACCAAAATCAAAACAATTTGTCCTCGTCACACACCCAAGCTGCCCACCAAGTTTCGTCTGAATATGTCCGCAACTTTTTAAGATATCCTGCTCACAGACAAACAGACAGAGGTAAAAACGTAACCTCCCTCCACCTTCGGTGGTGGAGGTAAGGATGAAATGCTTTGAGGCAGTAAATTGTGACGAGTTGTCATGCAAGCACTCAGAACGTGTCACACGGGAAGAAGGACCATAGAAGTACAGGCGGTGATGTCATTGTAGTATGGGGAATATTATGTCTTCTGGAAAGGAAATATCACATGCCAAGTGTATATAAATCAAGACTATGCGTGTGAGGGGGGACTACGAGTGCCATTCCAGTTAGATCATTCCAGTTAGATTCGTTTTTTTTGGATATAATGGCAGGGCTCGTGGAGGAGATAAACACAAAAGAGATCAAGACGCAACAGAACGAAAAGAAAAGTATAACGGGAAGCAGCACAACAGGAAGCATTACAAGGGGAAACAACACAATGGGAAACAGCACAAGGGGAAACAGCACAAGGCAAAACAACACAAGGGGAAACAGCACAAGGGGAAACAGCACAACGGGAAGCATTACAAGGGGAAACAACACAATGGGAAACAGCACAAGGTGAAACAGCACAAGGTGAAACAGCATAAGGGGAAACAGCACAAGGGGAAACAGCACAAGGGGAAACAGCACACGGAGAAACAGCACAAGGGGAAACAGCACAAGGGGAAACAGCACAAGGTGAAACAGCACAAGGAGAAACAGCACAAGGGGAAACAACACAAGGAGAAATAGCACAAGGAGAAACAGCACAAGGAGAAACAGCACAAGGAGTAACAGCACAAGGGGAAGCAGCACATGGGGAAACAGCACAATGAGAAACAGCACAAGAGGAAACAGCACAAGGGGAAACAGCACAAGGAGAAACAGCACAAGGAGAAAGAGCACAAGGGGAAACAGCACAAGAGGAAACAGCACAGGCGGAAACAGCACAAGGGGAAACAGCACAAGGGGAAACAGCACAAGGTGAAACAGCACAAGGAGAAACAGCACAAGGAGAAACAGCACAAGGGGAAACAGCACAAGGGGAAACAGCACAAGGGGAAACAACACAACGAGAAACAACACAACGGGAAACAGTACAACGGGAAACAGCACAAGGGGAAACAGCACAAGGAGAAACAGCACAAGGGGAAACAGCACAAGGGGAAACAGCACAAGGGGAAACAACACAAGGGGAAACAACACAACGGGAAACAGTACAACGGGAAACAGAACAACGGGAAACAGAACAACGGGAAACAGTACAAGGAGAAACAGCACAAGGGGAAACAACACAAGGGGAAACAGCACAAGGGGAAACAGTACAAGGGGAAACAGTACAAGGGGAAACAGCACAAGGGGAAACAGCACAAGGGGAAACAACACAAGGGGAAACAACACAACGGGAAACAGTACAACGGGAAACAGAACAACGGGAAACAGAACAACGGGAAACAGTACAAGGAGAAACAGTACAAGGAGAAACAGCACAAGGAGAAACAGCACAAGGAGAAACAGCACAAGGGGAAACAGTACAACGGGAAACAGTACAACGGGAAACAGTACAATGGGAAACAGTACAATGGGAAATAGTACAACGGGAAACAGTACAACAGGAAACAGTACAACGGGAAACAGTACAACAGGAAACAGTATAACTCTTCTCTTCCGCTTTATCCTGATTTAATGGGTTGGTTTTTTTTTTTTTTGCCTTTTACTAACAAAAAGCCATAAAGGATGCTTTGATGGTCAGAAGCAAACAATGGCACCCATCTTTTGAGTTAGTCCGAAAGGCCTGCTGGGAAAGATGGATGAAAACAAAGGAAAGTTGATCAAGCTATGTATGCTAACTGTACCTTTAGCTCAAACGAAGGGTTAACGGCCAAAATGCTTCCTACGGTAGTGAGCATACCTCAATTAAAGTCCTGTTGATTTCATCCATGTTCTTCATGTTTACCGATGCAGATCGATACTACTACTAGCCTCACCTGGCAAGGTCTTCATTTTTATTGGGCGAGAACCGGCCACAATCGGTCAAAAATTCACATAGTATGGAAACAGGCTCTTTGCATTCAATTGGACTTGACTGCAAAAGTGGAGGACCTGCATCAGCTGGAACCCAAGTTTTCAACCAGGCTTGCGGAGGGCAAAGAAACGAGGTCAAATTTCCCCAGAGCCAACCGAAGCTGATTTGGTAAAAGTGTGCACACTTTGGTAACTGTTAAAATTCCCATGTTGTTATACCAGAGGCATGTGCTGTCTGTTCACTAATCGGGCCTGAGTGACATGCATCTCCAACAATCGTGATAATACTGTTGCGGTTGTGCCATAAAGGCAAACTCCCTATCGTTAAATTGCACGACAACATGTGGCCTGCAGTAGTCAGTTATTTTCTATTGAATGTACAGATTAGCCCTTTCCCATTGTGTAGTAATCAAAACCAATATGCGTTGAAGTTAGGCAGGATGTCAAGCCTTCGTGTCGCTGGGAGAAGCCATTACCAGATGTGCAGAAAGGTGTGACCAAAAGCACGGCCCACGTGACCAATGGCGAGCCGGGAACCCGTCGCCATGATGCAGCAAACCTCAGCCAATGGGAGGCTGTGGAACATTTTGAGGGGCGTGGGCAGATCTGGTAAAAACCCACGCGGATCGCAATTTCACTCTCTTTTGCCTGGGATTTCGCCACGTCAACGACCTCCTGCTCTGAACTCTTGTTTTGGCTCCACCAGACGACACATGTTTTGGCTTTGTTCAACGCCCGACACCCATCGCGCTTTGCCGATCTTTTGCGCCATCTGGCTGACCTGCAAGCGTTGGCCTTTCGACACGACTTACCTGAGCTGAAGTTGTCTGCCTGTGTGGCAGCTCGTCCCACATGCGCTGAATTGACCTCATCCAGGCTGCACATCTCACGATCGAACTACGAGCTACGCACACCAGACCACGTGGGCACCAGCGAGGAATCCCAGCACGTACATCGGTACGCCCTTTTAACCAGAGTGTCCTTTGTCCCTGTGAGTGTGTGTGTGTGTGTGTCAGAGTGTGAAGGCGCCAAGTCGGGTTATTATTAGGTAATATTTGTTAAGGTAAATATTCGTCTCTTTCTCTGTGCCTTCCAAATAAAAGGCTGTACATTTTGTTCTTACTTCCAACTTGTTCGGTACGTCCTTTCACCAATTGGCCTAGCATCATCCGAGACCGAATTTGGCTAGACTCAGGTCCATAAATCTCGTGGGGGTAATGCCGCTTTCCATACCATGTGCAAAACCACTCGGCATTCCATAAGGTGTGGGAAAGTGAGGGTTCGATCGTGCGGAGGGTTCGATCGCACGGAGAGTTCGATCGCGCGGAGGGTTCGGCACACGCGTGCACCTTGACGTGTGCTCGGCACCTTGAATTTGGAACCCTCCCGGCCCGGTCTTCTCGCGACTGTAACAAATTGTTGTCAGGAGTGGGGATTCGTACCTTCCTCCTTGACTGTAACAATACTATAACACATCTAAACATTGTGATGTTATTGCTACCCGCTAGCTATTATTAATCATAAGACTTTTCATGTAGTTTGAAGCTCAAGGAAAAAGCTCAGTGACAGAAAATGAGAGGTGAATACAAGAAAGATTGTAGAACAGCGGGATGGGAGATGACATAAGACCGGACGGTCACAAGGTAGTGATTTCACAAGCAGGAAAACAAGGGATGAATCGGTAGAGATTAGCAGAGAACTCTGCTCAGAAGGATTCTACCGAAGTTGGCCAATGTAGCGTTTCACAGGGATGATGCTTATCCATCTTTGCACTGATCATCGTTAATTTGCCATTTTTATGATTACTGCAATTGCTTACAGAGAGAGGTCATGAAGATCCAGCAAGGACAATCTGCTTTGGATGAAATTCAGCAATTTGCTAAATCCAACATTTGTGTCTTTCCTGGAAAAAAACTTGGAACACTTTTTACCTGCGACTCTTTGCAGGTCTACAAGAGCTCCGCATGGTTGTTGTTGTAGTTCTTTGTTGGGGATCAATATTTGAAATGCACACCCATTGGTCAGACAGCTGCCGGACCACACCCACATTTGTTTTTTGAATCCACCCATCATGGCACTCAGACAAACTAATATGGCCGCCATCTTGATTTTCTGGTGGGCCTAAGCCATTAGGCCTGTCGGCCACTGCTGATTACACACTACCCGGGTTTGTTGCGTCAGATTTCAATTGGATTTGTTTGGGTCGAGTGTTGATTTCAAGGATGAGGGGGTGGGGAGTGTCTTCAAGCGTTACGTAATCTTAGGGGATATCTCATCTAGCGTTACGGGGCATTACTGGGGGTTGGCGGTTGTCAAATTTAACAAAAAAAATTATGAAACAAAACAAATAACAACAAATAATAAACAAACAAATAACAAAACAAATATAAATAACAAAAAAACAACAAAATCTAACAAAATTACATTTGGTAATTTTTGACCGATCCCATACTGGGTGAAACAGTCCGTGACCGTGTCACAAAGCAGTTCGTTCTGATACAACCGTGGGGAGGTTCACATGGATGAGGGGTGTCGAGTGAATCTTTTAATGGAACATTAAATGCACGTTTCCCAATCGGCCCGTTACTGGATTTTTAAATCCAATTCACCCACGCTTAATAGAGGTCCCTACCCCGAATGACCGAGGAGGCGAAAAATATATTTTTTTGAGTCGCAGATCGTGACCATAGTGCGGGCATTCTTGTTATAACATGCAAAGAATGAGACCAATTTGCTTGTGCTGTTCTCTTGCCATCCGAAACAACGGACACACAGTACCGTAAAATGGAGTGAATAGGGACAGCAAGGTGAATAGGGACACAAACTGAAAAAAAGTTCGGAAACTTTTTTTCGCTGAAAATCGATAACCATACTGATTTGTTGATATTTGGGTTGAAAGTGTTCTCTTGTTTTTTTTAAAAGCAACTTATAGTCCCTATTAACCCCATATATGGGTTAAATAGGAATAAATAGGATTTTTATGGCTGTCCCTATTCACCCCGTTTTACGGGTGAATAGGGACAGTCACTAATACAAAGAAAATAATAATCAAGAAACAATCCTGAGTTTCCAACTTATTGCTAAATTGATAGCTCAGATGGATGCACATAATATGTACCCATAATATAAACCACGGTGCCAATGAAAAAAATATGGGATAAAAAGTTTCTCCAAACTGTCCCGATTTCTTGATGATTATTTTTTTGTATTAGTGACTGTCCCTATTCACCCGTAAAACGGGGTGTAATAGGGACAGCCATAAAAATCCTATTTATTCCTATTTAACCCATATATGGGGTTAATAGGTTCTATAAGTTGTTTTAAAAAAAAGAAGAGAACACTTTCAACCAAATATCAACAAATCAGCATGGTTATCAATTTTCAGCGAAAAAAGTTTCCGAACTTTTTTTCAGTTTGTGTCCCTATTCACCTTGCTGTCCCTATTCACCCCATTTTACGGTACCTTTTCAGAAGGTATTAGGTGGCTGATCTCCTTGCAAGTCAAATGCTTTTACTAACTCATGAATCATGCACAATGACTTGTTTCTGTTGTCAGGTGTTCGCCTGCCTCGGATTTGGGTTTGACAGACTCTCCCTGCCCTCCGATTAACTTTTTTTCCCTCCTTGCCGTGAATCAAGTCGCAGCAAACATTTCAGCCCTTGTTCGGATACTCCAACTATTGGGTCAATGCTGAACTTGAGGCTTATGTGGGTCTCATCAGTAAGTCTCCCTCAGGAAGTCATCTGGAAGATAGTCTCACTTTCCAGGTTCTTATCTGGGGCAAGGAATTTCTGCTTTTTCCTCAATTTTCACTTTCGTAGGATGATACATTTCTTAGCAGAGCTTCCACTTCCTGAATGAGTTTTCCCAATGATTAACAGTGACTCATTCAACAGAAAGAGGTCATGATCTTCAACAAAAACTTCCGTCATCACGAGGGGTATTAGATCCTGGCTTTGGAGAACCGGTGATTGATAAAGATGTTGATTCATTTATTTTCACAACAAGAGCAGACATTGTGCCAAGATGGCTATTTAAAGAGTCTGGACAATTTCTACCCGGGTTTAAGTCACTAACGCTACAATACATGATGCTAACATCGAGTGTTGATAAGCAATAAAAAGAAAGAAAATATAAAAGATTGCTACATGCATCACTCATTGGCATTCTTGACTTTTTCCAGCCTCGAATAATTGGGCCTGGTGGGACTGAATCCAATTAGGATTGTGGTCCTTCTGGTTGGGCTCCCAATAGCATACACGTAGACTATGATTACTATTGATAAAACTACAACATAGAAGTACTAATTACTCCCGCTAGGGAGTAATGCATTCACTCGTGTCCGTGTGTGTGTGTGTTCGTGTGTTTGTGAACCAAGATATCTGTAAAAGTTCTGAACGGATTTGGATGAAAGTTGGTGGGATGATTGCCCTTGGGATAAGGAAGAATTGATTAGTTTTTGGTGAAGCTCAGGATATTATTCCCGATCCAGGAATTTTTTGAAGGATTTTTTTTACCATTGGAAGACAGGGCTCATTTTTTTAACATTATCTTCTATATATTCTATATTTAACATTGTGATATGAAAATAGTTTTCATATTTGTTGTAAATGTAGTTTAAACTCGTGGTTATGCGTTAGAGCGGTGTATTTTTTTTGCAGCGTCATCTTCAATGTTTTCTTTTCTAATAAAGACTAATTCTGTCATTTTAAAACCACCAAAGTGTGTATTAGTTTTCCCCGTTTCATAAAATATATCGTTTGATACGTATAATGCTTTAAAACTGTTTTTTTTTTTTTTTTTGTTTTTTACCTCAGACGAGATATCAACATTTAGCTCAGCGAATATCATTCGTGGTGTCAGTATTTGATGAATTTATAAAGACTTAGTTCCACATTTGTCAATGGCTGAGGTATATTAACAAACGAATAAAACAGATTTGGCAAAATTCCAACTTTTTTTTTAAAGATCGCATATTCACCCAGGGTTGTGAGAGGCTGAAGAAGAAGAAACCTCGCATGGGCTTCCCAGACCAAATAAATAATTCTGGTTCTGGCTCTGCGATTGTCAGGTTTATTACTCCCACCAGGGAGTAATGCATTCGATCGTGTCCGTCCATGTGTGTGTGTGTGTGTGTTCGTATGTTCGTGTGTTTGTGAACAAGATATCTGGAAAGGTTCTGAACGGATTTGGATGAAAGTTGGTGGGATGATTTCCCTTGGGATAAGGAAGAATTGATTAGTTTTTGGTGAAGCTCAGGATATTATTCGGGATCCAGGAATTTTTTGGGAAAAATTTTTGGGAAAGATTTTTTCTGTTTTACTGCATTAAAGCTTTTATTCTTATTCTTAAATGATGTTTTTCTCCTCCAATTCCAAGATATATCAAAATAAATTATCTGAGAGTTAGGGCCTACTTTCTTTTTCATTTATTGTTTTGGGGAGAGGGGATGTTAAACAAAGCGTATTATTCCAACTAAACCCACGGCGGGAGTATGCGCTCTACTGAGTGGCGTTCTAGTTACGACAAGCAATACAACAAGTCCATTTGTCCTATAAACCTGCTCTGCTGCTCTTGCACATCCTCTCTCTGCCTTTTTTCACCTTGTCATTTGCGCTTGGTCATCTTCCATCTGCTTGGAAATCCACCAACATCACTACATTAGATAAATAGGTGCTAAAACTGATCACCTTAACTACAGACCTATCAGTTTACTTCCAATCATGAGCTAGGTCATGGAATTCATCATCACAGTTTGTATGAAATCCTTCCTTTTCTCCAACCACATCTCAGATCACCAATTTGGTTTCAGACCAGGTTACTCTACCCTGGACATGCTGCTTCTTCTCACCTCCCCCAACAATGGATGGAGGCCTTCAATGTTAGACATTAGATCAGGGCTGCCTCTGTGGATATAAATTGTGCTTTTGAGTCAGGTATCCTGTATTGCTCTCCAGACTCTCTCCCTATGGTATCTAAGGCCAACTGCACACATGGCTTACTGACTTCCTCGACTCTTGTAGCCACCATGTTGCCCGAAATGGAATCCTTTCATCTCCTCTCCCCATCAAGGCTGGAGTGCCCCAAAGTAGTATCCTGGGCCTCGTCCTATTCCTGATCTTCACAAATGATCTCTCTGACTCTCTGGAAAATTCTTTTTATCTATTTGCTGATGACTTCACACTGTGCCGTGACATTCATCCTCCCTCAGACAGGTAGGTTGCAGCCTCTTCCCTCTCTTCAGACCTTGATAAAATCACAACCTAGTCAAACATTTTGGATATGTTTTTCAATCCTGACAAATCCTACACATGCACTTTCTCTCTACAAAAGGAACTTGCAGAAAACCGTCAATCTACCTTCTGAACAATCCCTCAATCTACCTTGAGGAGGTTCAGTCGCTCAAACTCCTGGGTCTCACTATCAGTCCTGATATTGCTTGGGCAAACCACATTACAAAGTTGGCATCCAAAGCCACCCAGCGACTGTGCATCCTCCATCATGCAAAGTCCTTCATTGGCACACTTGAACTCCAATCCACCTACAAGGCCTTCGTCCGCAGCTTCAGCGAGTACTGCTCTCCTCTATGGGCTTGTGACCCTGCCTCACACGTTGCTCAGCTTTACGCTGTGTAAACCAAGGCCTATACAATTATCGGAATCACACATGATAAAGTTGAGTCTATGAGCCCATCACTTCGCCATCGCAGACAGGTCGGTGGTCTCTCTCTCTTTTACCGCTTCCTTTCTGGTCTTGCACCCTCGGCTGTTTCCATGCTTTATCCACCCCCAGGTATCTGCAGGTGCACCCAGTCCACCGTCAACCCCCTTCTGGTGAAACTACCGAAATCCAGGATCATTGATCACCTCCACTCTTTCGTTTGTCTTTTTCCCACCCGTGGAACCAACGTCCACATTCTCCTCAATCTCACTCTTTCCTCCAGGTTTTCAAGACAGCTGGTCAACATCATCTCAGATCATCCCCCATTCAAATCTATGATATTTTATACCCCTTTAACCCCCTCCCAATCCCCAAGACAACTTCCTTCCAAGTTTCAAATTATTCCTCCCTGAGAGTTTGCTTCTCTATCCATATTGTCCACCCCATGTGTCCTCCGCCATCCCTTATACCTCCCCACACCCATTGTTTATCCAAGTCTTCCTCCATTTTGTCCTTCAACCCTGCTGTTGATGTTTCCCCTCTCTATCTGTTGTTCATTTTTTTTTGGGTTACGTCCTGATCCGTTCAGTGTTCTAACTCTTCTGTGAGCCTCGACTTTGTATCCAAGAAAATAAAAAAAATGTAAAATTTCCAAGAGATTATCCAAACAACATTAATTATTTTCCACGATATAGTTTAGCAGGAAATGTTCCTTTCGTGATGTTATTCGTTGTTCTCATGAATGTGAAGATACGAAGGACTTCGTGCTCTGGGTTCCAGCTATCTGCCACTACTAGACGGTAGTTAGAATGAGATAATTCGGAGAAACGGGCACGTTTTATCCCAGGTGCCCGACACTCAGGAAATTCAATATTCCGCATTGAGGCACTTCAATCAAATTGTGGGAACAGCAATCTCACAGACATGCATGCAGTCAGCCATTTTGGTTGACCATGGAGACTTCAAATAATATGTTGGTTGACCATGGCCATCGCAAACCAGGATGCAAGTTTCAGGGATTCTGAAATTTAGACACAAAGTCTGTGGGTTTGGAGCTCTCCAGGTGTTCCATTTGATTGGCATCGTAAGGGGGAAATGCATTTTGTGAATTAATTATTTGACATGGTATTACCCTAAAGAGGAAAGCTTCTGCCCGATCAAAAATGTGGCAAAAACTTATCAACTCCACCGAGTTGATTTGTAAAACAAGATGGCGCAGCTCGAGTTGTCTCGTCTGGATTTGATATGCCGAATGGACTTTAAACTGTCAGATTGATGCTTTGCGGGCAGGGCGTTGCACGAACGCGTGCGTCGACCCTCGGGAGGACCTTGACTTGGGGACTGATCTCCTGGCATCATCTGACGGATGTTAACCATCCTATATTATCTTTCACACCGAGTAGGCGGCTTATCGCCGACACCCTGGCAATGTTCAAACTTTTTCAAAATGTCTTCCCTTGTGTGCCAGAGCACCGCATCAACAACACAGCCACACCTCAGCAATGATGCAACAGCCGGGTAGAGTTGGTAATGGAATCGCTGTCCAATATCTGTTCACTTCTTCTTCTTCTTCTTTTTCACCGCCGTCGCACCGCGGAGCGAAAGGGGGACTATGGTTTTCCCCTCCGTCCGTGTGTGCGTCCATCCGTGCATCCGTCCGTGCGTGCGTGCGTCCGTCTGTGCATGCGTATGTGCGTGCGTAAGCGATGGACCGAATTCTAATTTGGTGTGTGGGTGCAACCCACGTCAAAATCCAAGATGGCCGCCGCCATGTATGTCTGAACATTGTGAGCGGAATATCTTGAAAAATAAGCGAAGTACCAACTTCTAATCTGGTGTGTGGGTGTATCTAGGCACAAGGAAGAACGCTATTGAAAATTGGGTCGCCACTTCAAAATCCAAGATGGCCGCCACCATATACATGTCTGAACCTTGTGAGCGAAATATCTTGAAAAATAAACGAACTACTAACTTCTAATCTGGTGTGTGGGTGTATCTACGCATAAGGAAGAACGCTATTGAAAATTGGGTCGCCACGTCAAAATCCAAGATGGCCGCCTTGCGTCATCCACTTTGTCAACTCACATCACTTCACTGACGGGGGACCGAGGCGTAACGCTTGTTTAATATGCAGCACAAGGCTGATGTGGAGCACAAGAGCTTCCACTTGGAAGTACAATAATTCATTACTTGTTCGGATATTCCAACTATTGGGTCAAAAAGGGTCAAAAGTCAATATTGGGTCAAAAAGTCAAGGTACCATCATTGGCTGAGGGTGTGACTATGACTCTGAAGCAATGCCATCTTGTAGGTTATGGCAAGAATTTGGAATTTGGCCAGGGTTTGGGCGGTAGCATGCCCACTCTTCCCGAAGGACACCAACTAATGCCAGCAGACGAGACGCTCGCTTAACGTCCATCAGAGGGACGGTACACACATTGACGGATGACCCTGTCTGAGAAACACCGGAATGATGGTTTAGACCTGGGCTGAGTTTCAACCTCAGGTTAGACCGATTAGAGGTGAGTTCACCTACGTCTAGGCCACCCACACCAGCCCCTGTGTTCATTGACATCAATGCAAAATATTAAATGCAGGGTATCCTAATTATTCTTGTAAAAATTCTCTCCACGATTTGAAAAAAAATCATTAAACATGTTACCAATTAGTATACTTCGATCAACGTGCTCTTGATTCCATCCATTGTTCTTCCTGTCGATGCAGAACAGCACTAGGCCTATATGATTCCAACTGGTTTTTCCATTCATTTGACTAGAAGAGCTACCTAAGCAAGTAAAACAATATTTTAGACCATTCCATCACATGTTTGATTGGTATAAATGTGCCAAATACTCCAACAGAGGTAACCACTGAATATTGTATTGAGACACCTTCAGAGGCCATTTTTCCCCGCAGAGCGGGGGTGGTCCCCTTTTGTGAAGCAATATTTTATGGTCGGATGCCCTTCCTGCCGCCAACCCTGTTAGTCATCTCTTGCGACACACAGGGTACTGCTCCGGTGAGCTGGTACTCAATTTGCCGACCTCGGAGGGATGCACAGGCTGAATCAACCCCCCTGGTGTTAATTCGGTGATCGACTGGGATTCAAACCCAGGATCCTAGGATCCCAAGCCGGCACCCTAACCGCTAAGCCAACACCAGGCTTGAAAATAGCAAAAGTAAGGTAACAAAAATAGCAAATATTGACTATTGAAGTAAATAGTAAATATTAAATATTAAATTAATATTAAAATTAAATTAATATTAAAATAAATTAAATTAAATAGTAAATATTAAATAGTAAGTATTTAGAATAGTAAATATTAAAGTAACAAATAGCAAAACTGAATAACTTAATATTGTACGATTGCAAATACCATCGCATGACTTGCTGGTGTGGATTTTCCCCCCATTTTTGATGAAAGCATGATACATATACACAATCAAAGTTGGTGAAATTTATCAGAGTTGTCAAAAAGATGTGTAGAAATTAGATTTTAATGGTCAATCTTACAGGTAGGGGTCACAATTAATTGGCATGTCTATAAGTTCGTGGTATTGGCCATTACATGTAAGACTGGTGCTGAGCAGACAGGGTGTGGCATCAAAATGGTGTGCTGTCCAAACACAGCTTGCATTGCTGGTGTGATGGGAACTAGTTTCGTCGTCACCACTAAACTCAAGGGAGGAGAAGTCACTGCTCCTTAGTCCCCCTTTAGATTATATCCAATGCCCCTCCAACCCCTCGTCCCCTTAGTTCTCTCTCATGATCGCAATGACAATTAAAAACAAGAGAGAGTAATTAGAGATTGTAAACCCTCGCCAGGATGTATTTTCAGTGGTTTTTAAGGCTTTTGTGTTGAAACAAACATGGCGGCCGAACCACATGATCGATGACGTCATCATTATTTTTTTTCTAAACTAATTTATTCCTAGATTATTCTCAAGAAATTTCATCTTGATCGGATGAAGTTTTGTATTGTCGAATTATGACGTCATAATGGAGGCACATATGACATCATTAACATATTTTAGTCCCCATGGAGAGTTCTTTACAATGAGCCATGTCTAAATTTTTTCTATTCAGTGCGAATCCATATTCAGATCATCGAATCGATTTGTCCTTGTCACACACGCAACCTGTCCACCAGGTTTCGGCTGAATCCGTTCATCAACCTTTTTGAGAAATCTTGCTATGTATCGTTTTTGGCCCGATCTCTTGATGGTGAAGAATCACTTGGAGAAATTAAATAATTCTCGGATCAGAATCCATATTCAAATCTTCACCAAAATAGAATCAATTCATCCTTGTCGCACACCCAACCTGTCCACCAAGTTTCGGCTGAAAGCGTCCATACCTTTTGGAGAAATCATGCTATGTATCGTTCTTGGCCCGCTCTCTCAATGGTAAAGAATCACTTTGAAAAATTAAATAATTCTCGTATCAGAATCCCTGTTCAGATCTTCACTAAAATCGAATCAATTCATCCTTATCGCACACCCAACCTGTCCACCAAGTTTCGGCTGAATCCGTCCATAACTTTTTGAGAAATCGTGCTATGTATCGTTTTTGGCCCGATCTCTCAATGGTGAAGAATCACTTGGAAAATTTAAATAACTCTCGTATCACAATACATATTCAGATCTTCACCAAAATCGAATCAATTCATCCTTGTCACACACCCAACCTGTCCACCAGGTTTCGGCTGAATCCGTTCATCAACCTTTTTGAGAAATCTTGCTATGTATCGTTTTTGGCCCGATCTCTCGATGGTGAAGAATCACTTGGAGAAATTAAATAATTCTCGGATCAGAATCCATATTCAAATCTTCACCAAAATAGAATCAATTCATCCTTGTCGCACACCCAACCTGTCCACCAAGTTTCGGCTGAAAGCGTCCATAACTTTTTGAGAAATCATGCTATGTATCGTTCTTGGCCCGCTCTCTCTCAATGGTAAAGAATCACATTGAAAAATTAAATAATTCTCGTATCAGAATCCATATTCAGATCTTCACTAAAATCGAATCAATTCATCCTTATCGCACACCCAACCTGTCCACCAAGTTTCGGCTGAATCCGTCCATAACTTTTTGAGAAATCGTGCTATGTATCGTTTTTGGCCCGATCTCTCAATGGTGAAGAATCACTTGGAAAAATTAAATAACTCTCGTATCACAATACATATTCAGATCTTCACCAAAATCGAATCAATTCATCCTTGTCACACACCCAACCTGTCCACCAAGTTTCGACTGAATCCGTCTATAACTTTTTGAGAAATCGTGCTATGTATCGTTTTTGGCCCGATCTCTCAATGGTGAAGAATCACTTGGAAAAATTAAATAACTCTCGTATCACAATACATATTCAGGTCTTCACCAAAATCGAATCAATTCATCCTTGTCACACACCCAACTTGTCCAACAAGTTTCGGCTGAATTCGTCCATAACTTTTTGAGAAATCGTGCTATGTATCGTTTTTGGCCCGATCTCTCAATGGTGAAGAATCACTTGGAGAAATTAAATAATTATCGTATCAGAATCCATATTCAGATCTTCACTAAAATCGAATCAATTCATCCTTATCGCACACCCAACCTGTCCACCAAGTTTCGGCTGAATCCGTCCATAACGTTTTGAGAAATCGTGCTATGTATCGTTTTTGGCCCGATCTCTCAATGGTGAAGAATCACTTAGAGAAATTAAATAATTCTCGTATCAGAATCCATATTCAGATATTCCCCAAAATCGAATCGATTTGTCCTTGTCACACACCAAAGCTGTCCACCAAGTTTCGGCCGAATCCGTCCACAAATTTTTGAGACATCCTGGTCAAAAACAAAGACAGACAGACAGACAGGGGTGAAAACATAACCTCCACTCACCTACGGTGGCGGAGGTAAAACGCAGTCCCGATGTATTTGGTAGTTATCTGTTTATGGCACAGACTTAAAATTGCACCTGAAACGCAAGTCTTGCAACATGCAATTTCACGCAACTCTTCGAAAGTATTTCAGGGCAATCTTCAAAATATCTTTGAAGATCGACCGAAGAGGATGTGCGATTACGTTTGAAACCCCCATTTTAACATTTTCCAATTTCTCCACCCAAAGCCAGCCTGGCTTGTCCGGAGCAGTAATGATTCCTGTAACAACCCAACACTCCTCGAAAAAAAAAAAAGGGTCGCGATTTCTCCCCGATTGCTGCGGGACATCCTCTGGGTGCCATTTCGTCATTCGTTTTTCATCTGAGGCTCGCAAGGCAGGGGTCTCGTGGGTCCACCAGGTGGTTCACACTGGTCGTGCGGATCGGGAGGATTTATGATGTCGGGTAGACGACTGTGCTCGGAAATGCGTTCTGCCCGCTCGCGGTACATTCGTAATCAGATTTTTCTTTTTTCCCTCGAAGAAAAGATTTTGCCTTTTGTTTTTTTTGACATTCTGCTCGAGTTTAAAACTTTGGTATTGTTGCTTCCATTCTGCTTCGAGTACCTGAAAGTATTCGTGATGCATCGAGCCAGCTGGATATCGCGTGATTAATCAAATATTTTGGATATCTGCAAAAGTATTTTAAGCAGGAATGATGTGCAAAGTGGGTGAGCAATCGAGAAGCAATGAGGGACGAGGGAAGAGGTTGGTACTGCCTGCAGGACTTCTTTACCTCCGCCACCGAAGGTGGATGGAGGTTATGTTTTCACCTGTCTGTCTGTTTTGTTTATTACTTCCCAATTTTTTTTTTTTTTGGACAAGTATGTTGATCACTGCGGTTTGTGTGTGTTTGTTTGTCTGTCCGCTCACTTATACTTACCTACAGGTCACAATTTTAAAATTATCTTCACGAAACTTCAACACTCGTGGATATCGTGGTCCGACAAAATCCTATATATTGTTGAAGTCAAAAGGTCAACATAGGCCAAAGGTCAACCACTTTTTTCAGGTTTCTAAAATCCTCAATTTTCATCCGATTGACTTGAAATTTGAATGGTAATAACATATCAGCTAACTGAATTCAACCATCAACTATTTTTGAGATCAACATTGGTCACAAGGTCAACATAGGCCAAAGGTCAATCACGTTTCTCAAATTTCTAAAATCCTCCATTTCCATCCGATTGACTTGAAATTTGAATAGGATTTTTTAATATCAGCAAACTGAATTCAACCACCAGCTATTTTTGAGATCAGCATCGGCCAAAAGGTCAACATAAGCCAAAGGTCAACCACCATTTCAGATTTCTAAAATCCTCAATTTTCATCCGATTGACTTTGGAATTTGAATGGAATTTTCATATCAGAGAAATGAATTCAACCACGAACTATTTTTGGGGTCAACATAGGCCAAAAGGTCAACATCGGCCAAATTTCTAAAATTGTCAATTTTCATCCGATTGACTTGAAATTTGATTAGGATTTTTTAATATCAGCAAACTGAATTCAACCACCAGCTATTTTTGAGATCAGCATCGGCCAAAAGGTCAACATAAGCCAAAGGTCAACCACCATTTCAGATTTCTAAAATCCTCAATTTTCATCCGATTGACATTGGAATTTGAATGGAATTTTCATATCAGAGAAATGAATTCAACCACGAACTATTTTTGGGGTCAACATAGGCCAAAAGGTCAACATCGGCCAAATTTCTAAAATTGTCAATTTTCATCCGATTGACTTGAAATTTGATTAGGATTTTTTAATATCAGCAAACTGAATTTAACCACCAGCTATTTTTGAGATCAGCATCGGCCAAAAGGTCAACATAAGCCAAAGGTCAACCACCATTTCAGATTTCTAAAATCCTCAATTTTCATCCGATTGACTTTGGAATTTGAATGGAATTTTCATATCAGAGAAATGAATTCAACCACGAACTATTTTTGGGGTCAACATAGGCCAAAAGGTCAACATCGGCCAAATTTCTAAAATTGTCAATTTTCATCCGATTAACTTCAACTTTGAAGACGATTTGCTAATCAGGTTTGTTAATTTGCTAACTGGATTCAACCACTAATTATTTTTGGGGTCAAAAGGATACTCTACTGAGTGCCATTCTGCTTCCTTCCGTTTTGACAAGTATCGCTCCATGAGTCATTTTTCATTTGTTTGTTTCTCTGTGAACAAGATATCTCAAAAAGTTGTCGACGGATTCGGACGAAATTTGGCAGAGATGTAGCGTATGTGACAAGAACAAAATGTTTAGATTTTGGTGAAGATCTGGATTCGGATCCGGCTAATATAATTTTTTTAGAGATTCATCACCATTGGGAGATAGGGCCAAAAACTATATATAGCAGGACATCTCAAAAAGTTATGGACGAATTCGGACGAAACTTGGCAGAGATGTAGCGTATGTGACAAGAACAAAATGTTTAGATTTTGGTGAAGATCTGGATTCGGATCCGGCTAGTATAATTTTTTTTAGAGATTCATCACCATTGGGAGATAGGGCCAAAAACTATATATAGCAGGACATCTCAAAAAGTTATGGACTGATTTGGACGAAAGATGGTGGAGAGGTTGTGTGTGTGACAAGATTAGGATACGACAATTATTTAATTTAAAGTGAATCTTCCCCATTGAGAGATCGGGCAAAAAGCGATATATACTGTGATATTTTTTAAAAGTTATGGACGATTTATTACTAAACTTGGTAGACGAGTTGGTTAGGTGACAAGAACAAGCTAATTATATATTGGTTCAGGTCCGAATCCAGATCCAGCCTATCAGTGGGATAGAAACCATAAAGTGTTCAGCCAGGTGGAGGTATGCTCTCTACCGAGTGCCCTTCTAGTTTTCCATTGTATCATCTTATTATGAAATACGTGTGTGCAGAATACTTAAAATTTTATTGAAATTGCGAGGCGTTTCAATTATCTCTTTTTCTGAGGAAGAGATAGAAAGACTTCAGGTCAGCCAATTCCTGTATTTTTTTCATGTAATTATTTCGATGGCCGACTTCAAATGTGTACAGATCGTACATTTTCCTTCCGGGGGTAAATTGATTTTTCAGGAGCGCTCTCAAAGTTATTTTTCTGTTCCTGTTATGCAATCCTATTTAATAATCATGGAAACTTCTCAAAGGATGGGTGTACGTTGTAGGCCGGTTGAACAGAGCTGTTTAAGTGGCAGCACTCTGGGGGCCTAGGCAGAAAGAATGATGCATTTTCTGTGGATGGTCCGATGGATATCCAATTTGAGAGACTTTCCGGATAGGTTTTTCGGAAAATTTCCCTCGAGATTCCCGTAAAGTCTTGTCAGTCTGCTTAAGAGAGCTTTGTGATCTTAGGAAATAGTTCGGTTGTGCGGTGATACGAAGACATCAAATATAATTAGTAGAGACGAGAATTTCGGTCCGCAAGATAAATTCAGCCTAAATTTTTTTGAATGTGCTCGTGAAATTAGATCTTAAAAAAGGATCTTTTTTTTTCCAGCCCTCTAGAGATTATTCCTCCCATCCATTGATGTGGTGAAGGATGAATGAAGACAAGATTTAGAAATTAGGAGGAAGCTCCACGGCCATCCTTGAACTCGAGGGAATGAAGGCGAGCATCCTGGCTTTGTTCCCTCTGCATCATCATTCCTCTTGCAGAGTTGAAGCTTCACTCATAATCAGTGTCATTGCGAAGAAGAACCTCGATGGCCGTCAAATCATGTCCCAAGCCAGCATCCAGCTAGTTACGGCAGGACGTGGCTCCCAGCAGGCCGCGAGCACTCGTAACTTCCAGGAATAAGTGTCGGCTATGGAATTGCTGGTCGGAAGGTCAGAACTCACTGTATGCTTCCTCTCTGTAACCTTGACCATCGAACATGACTCTCGCCCGACTGACCTTCGTACGTTTCGACTGCCCAGGTTGACCTACTAGTCCAGCATTATCTGAGCCAAAACCAAGTCACTGATATATATATATATATATATAATATATATTTCCAGAAATTTGAGGGCAGAGAACATGTTTAGGTATGATGCATCTGATCATATATACCATTCACATGCTGTAATCTGTCTTACACCAAACAATGGCATACGTTACATCGTTACAACTTCTGTATTATAACTCTTTCCCTTTGCAGCGTCGTCGTTTTCATTACACTCCGGAACCATCGTGGTGATTTTATTAAACCTCCAATTGGCGTCCAGTAATATTTCATTAGTGCCCGATACCAATCCATTCAATTCTTAACGGCATGGACGCGATGCTCCTGTTCAAGTACAAGCTTTGCTCTGCTCGACTGGCGGGCTTCGTGGACTGATTTCGAATGTTTCATTGCAGCTCAATTCTGGTGAGTTGAGAACTAGGAAGGAAAAGCATTAGCCATTGGTGGAGCCGAGGCACGAGTGCTATCCCCGCAAAATGAAGTTTTCTGATTACTCTTCACAAAATCTCTTCCTCCAGGTGTAGTTTTACCACCTCATGTTTCCATTTTCACATCGATTTTACTTCTCCCCACGTGACGCTGAAATAATGATTCATTCTCCGCCCACCCCCCTTATATTGCCCGAAAACATCTGATGAGATTCTCACCAAATTTATATCAGAAGGTGAAGAAGAAGAAGAAGAAGAAGAAGAAGAAAAAGAAGAAGAAAAAGAAGAAGAAGATAATATACAGAAGAAGAAGAAGAAGAAGAACGAACGAACGAACTTCCCCAGTCTGTTCATTCCCTTTTTCACTCCAGGGCTTTAAGAAGGCTAGTCATTCCCCATCCATACTCATGCTCTCTCCTACCCAAAATAACCCCATTGTCAAGCACTCCATTTTTCCAGGTTATTGGGACCCCTTCCTCCCCCTATCCCTCACCTCTTGTCTTGTTAGTTGTCATTGATTTGTTCCTTTACTGTTTCATCCCCACTTCCTTCCTCTTCTTGCTGTGTTTCATTCAGCTCGTGTGCAGCTTGTTCACCCCATGTGTCCTTCCCCATCTCCCCCTCTCATTGATCTCATCTCATCTCTCATTGATCCCCCCGTGGCTCTGTTATAGGTCTTTCCCCCTTTCATTTTGTTCCCTTCCCTTTTGTTCCCTTTGTTCCCTGGCTCTTCCACAAACCTCAACCACGTATACAAAAAAGAGCATCTCATGAGAAATAGCAGATTTCTGAAAGGCTCCTTCCGATCCTTAGTTAATTTAACATTAGATGAAATCAACAGAGATTGATCAAAGTATGCTAACCGATGTGGGAATTGAGGAGTTGACGCGTCGGGCATCAACGTACATCCTCTTTTGCTCCGATGAAGGGTTAATGCCCGAAACGTCAGCTTCGTCTTCCTTCCCATGGTGGTTTGCACCCTTCAGTAGATATTCTGTCGATTCCATCCATTGTTCTAACTGTCCTCCAAACAAAGATGGACAGCAGCCTTCAGGAGTAAGTCTCGTTCCTCCATTCCCCATTTCCCCTTTCTTGTTCCTCACCTTAACCCTCGTGTAGGACAATTATTCTGATGTTATCCTTTCTCCATTTTCTATCTTTCTCCCAGGCATCTACTGCACACATCTGAATTGATGCAACGAGCCATCAAATAAGTTGATCTACTCTACAAAGAAGCTTCTGAGTAATTAGTCTGTAATGCAGATTTACAGGATATGAAGCATAATCTGGTTAGGCATCATGAATACGCCAAGGATTTCATGCTTAGCAACATCATTCCAGCGTGAGTGATTGTTTTGCCGACTGTGGTCCACGGTACAGGAGCAAATCCCTGATCCGATTCGAGAGATTGGAAGAGATATTTAGCGTTCACTCCAGAATGTGGAAAAGTGCCAATCGGCTCAATGTGCCCTCGAAAATGCCCAACAATGCAACTGGCTGATTGTGAAACATGTGAATGGAGGCTGATAATCTGGTCCATTCATTCATTCAAGGCATTTGCATGCAGGGCTTTGGAGTGGTACCTTCCAATCTTGCCTGAAACTCCACCATCCCACAGGTCATGTCGAACTTTCACGCACTGCGGAATAAAGACCTGGGCGTCGTGAGAATCTCAAGACAAGATGGTGGAGCACAGGACATAAAGCTCTGACAACACAGACAGGTTGCTGATAGCATAATCTTTCACTTATTCACAGTCTTGCTCCAAATACTCTTTCTGGCATCTGCGGAATCATCCGAGCCACTCCTACAATCCAGTTCTTGGTCACTTTTTCTCATTCTTCAACTTTCTCTCTTCCAACGAAACTGATACAAACCCATTCAGTCCCTGAAATTTCTCTGCCACCCTGTGTCTTTCCATATATCCACGTCGGATAATACATAACTAACCATTAAACAATCTTGTTGATCTGCTTTGGCTTACTTGGACCAAAGGAATGGAAATAATCAAACAGGAAAATTCAACAATAACGAGGGAAATCTAATTTCTGCAGAAGCTGGCGAATGGATACTCGTTCTTTTTTTTTTTTTAGGAAGTCTATCTTACTATAATTCACCAAATGTCCGTCCGTCCGTTCGAAGGTACCGCAAAAACAGCTCAACCGATCGCAACGATATTTTGGGTGGGTATTCCTGGGACCACTGGGAGTAAAATAGGCTATATTGTTTTTCCAAGTTTTCCAAGTTTTCCAATTTTCCAGTTTTTCCAAACATGATGGAATAATATTCACCGATATGAACAGTGATGTGGCTTTTGTTGAAATTCTACAAATACTGTTTATTCTACGTACCAGGAGAGAGTAGATCGACTCCTAACGAACTCTTCCTATATAAACGTGCGGCTCCAAAGTAACATGGTAGCGTGTGCAAAGCGACTGAGAAACAGATGTAGCGGCTGCTTCCGTGTTACAGATTCGACGCGCACTCTTCACACATAAACATGCGACTGAGAAAGACGTGCAGCGGCCGCTTCCGTTTTGTAGAATTCAATCTTTTTTCAAAATGGGTGCCATGTACTGTTTAGATTTTGATGATTTGCGTGTGATATGATTCAACGGATGTTTATATGAATCGTTTAAAATAAAAAAAGCCTTCAATTTCTGATATTTTGCCTTTTCATTTGGGCTTCCCAATTGAAACTCCGCCCAGAGGGCGGGTACCGTTGCCAGTACATATAATAGGCTGAAGTGTGTCTGTTTGTCCCACCATGAAGCACAGATACGCTCCTCGGACAGACAAAAATGTATTATCAAAGGAAAGTTGCTTCAAATTAATCCAAACCTACGGGAAAATGATTATTTTTTTTCAATCAGACAAAAACATTGAACGGGGCGGTGTACGAGTATATGTAGCAGACCACTGTCTCGATCGTTCCCAATTTTATTTTCTTTGCTGGTAAGAAATATGACACTACTCTGGAGCAGGCTGAGTCAACCCCCTTGGCGTTAATGCAGCGATCGACCCGGATTTGCACCCGGGAACCTAGGATCCCAAGCCAGCACCCGAACCGCTAAGCCAACACCAGGCTCCATGACACTACTCAATACAGTATATAAAATTGGCTGTTGTCTGTCTGTTCTCCACGAAACACGGAAATGCTCCTCGGAGAATTTTTTAAATTATTATTAAGTAAATGGTGCTTCAAAATTAATCCAAATCTATGGGAAAATTATAACCTAAAAAATAAAAATTGTGCACAAGAGGGAAATTTCGATGCAGATAAAGTGCAGGTAGTGCAACCTATAGAACC
Source organism: Myxine glutinosa (assembly GCF_964187855.1). Classification (NCBI taxonomy): domain Eukaryota; kingdom Metazoa; phylum Chordata; class Myxini; order Myxiniformes; family Myxinidae; genus Myxine; species Myxine glutinosa. The sequence goes on from NC_136265.1 coordinate 46,763,404, forward strand.
GATAACTTTCCCGGTAGATGGATTTGACGTGGTACGGCAGTTATACCTGTCCTCCACAGTTTACCGATGTGACGCCCTTAGACTTCTTTTTATGGGGGGGTTTGTCAATTATTGTTTTCCAAAACTATGTTGCTGACAAGCAAAGAAACACTTTGAGCAAAGATAACCAATCTACATCAGCAGTGTGATGAAGGATATGTGGCCAACACTTTGATTGACGTGGAGTATCGCTTGGATGAGCTACGTGCCACCAAAGGTGCGCACATTGAGGTGTACTGAAGAACACAATAATCTTTACGAATTATGTGACAAAATGCCAAAAAAACTGCATCATTACCCCGCGTAAGTGAAGGAAAAATTGCGGTTAAGCAATTGGTTAATGTCCAATTGAATGTTACATTTTTAACATGAATCCGAACTTGAATATGTAGACGTCTTTCGTTTTGCCGTGCTTTGAATTTTTGTCCTGATCGCACAAACGCAGAGGAGTGAGGTTGTGGCGGACACAAAAGCCCACTGGCGTGGTGACATCATTCCACGCACCAAGTGGGCGGTGGCCACGTCCGAGGGGTAGGCGTGGCCTCATGAGAGACACCGGGCGCCCAGCCCGGAGCGGTACAGTGTTACAGTGTAGTCTGGAATAAAGGCGTTTATATGTTACCGCTTGTCCGCTTCCTCCTTGCTCACAAGCAGCGCGCGTAACGCCGCGCTTTATTGGTGACCCTCGACGTTGGATCTGCCGGAGCGATCCTTCCACACGCGACGCCATCGCCATGGCCGCCTTCGTCAAACTTCCGGAATTTTGGGAGGCTCAGGCCGAAGTCTGGTTCGTCCAGGCCGAAGCCCAATTTCAGCTTCGGCACCTCACCGGCGATGACACGCGCTACTGCCACGTCGTCGCCTCCCTCGGGCCCGGCACGGCCGCTCGAGTTGTGTCCGTCCTTCGCCACCCACCGGACGGCCACAAGTACGAGGCACTCAAGCGGCTACTCCTAGCCACGTTCAGACTCACGGACGACGCACGGGCCGACCGCCTCCTGGATCTCCCCGAGCTCGGTGAGACGCGCCCGTCGGTCCGAATGGACCATATGCTGTCACTGTTGGGCGACGAAGCCCCCGGTTCGCTATTCCGGGCGCTTTTCCGTCGCCAACTTCCAGCGCAGGTTCGCCTCGCGTTGGCCGGGACCGGGCTAACGGAACCCCGAGCATTGGCGGCCGAGGCGGACAAGTACTTCGCCGCTTCGGACACGCGGGCGAGCGTTGGCGTGGCCGTCACGGCCTTCGACGCTGCTGTTCCACAGCATCATCTTCTACAGCACGCTGATGTTCCACAGCATCATCTTCTACAGCACGCTGATGTTCCACAGCATCATCTTCTACAGCACGCTGATGTTCCACAGCATCATCTTCTACAGCACGCTGTGGTTCAGCAGCATGCTGATACGCACCTCGTGAACGCCGCCACGCCCCGCCCACCGCCGCGGCGAAAACCGCCACCGCGGGGAAACCCGTCGACTCCACCGGCCTGGCGGAGCCAGCCGCGCTCCTCCAGCTCCACCACCTGGTGCTGGTTCCACGCCAAGTTCGGCCACGAAGCTCGGCGGTGTCATCCGCCGTGCTCCTTCAACGGGTCGGGAAACACCCGGGCCGGCGCTCAATTGTGGCGATGAGCGCCGGCCGTTCGAGCAGCCTGCTGTTCATAACGGACACCTTCTCCGGGTGCCGTTACCTGTGCGACACGGGAGCACAGGTGAGTGTCATTCCCGCCGGCATGTCAGACAAGCACGCCGCGGGTGGGGGCCCCGCGCTGCTTGCCGCGAACGGGACGCCCATCCGTACGTACGGAAAACGCTGCCTCTCTCTGCGGTTTGGAGGGCAGGTTTTCCGATGGACGTTCGTCACCGCCGACGTGCCCATGGCACTGCTTGGCGCGGACTTCCTGTGCGCTAATGGGCTCCTGGTCGACGTCAAGCGCAGACGGCTTGTCCAGGCCGAGACGTTCAGCTCGCTCGCATGTGCGTTGCCCAGCTCAACGAGCGGCTTGCCAAGCGGCTTGCCGAACGATTCGGTTCCGGCCACGTTGGTCTGTACGCTTCCGGCAGCGGACGCATTCACCCGCCTCCTCGCCGGTTTCCCGGCCCTCACGCGGCCCACCTTCTCGGCGGGGGCCGTCAAGCACGGGGTGGCCCATCACATCCCCACCGTCGGGCCACCGGTCTACGCCCGGGCACGCCGCCTCGAGCCGACGAAGCTGGCGGTGGCAAAAGCGGAGTTCGCTACCCTGGAGCGACTCGGCATCGTTCGGCGCTCAGAGAGCGCTTGGGCATCGCCGCTGCACATCGTGCCGAAGCCCGGCGGGGGATGGCGACCGTGCGGGGACTATCGCCGTCTCAATGACGCCACGACTCCCGACCGCTACCCCGTCCCCCACATTCAGGACTTTTCCGCCCGTTTGGCGGGCAGGTCCTTCTTCTCGAAGGTGGACCTCATACGCGGCTACCATCAGGTCCCCGTCAGGCCGGAGGACGTCCCGAAGACGGCGGTCATCACGCCATTCGGACTCTTCGAGTTCCTGCGCATGCCCTTCGGTCTGAAGAATGCGGCTCAGGCGTTCCAGCGACTGATGGACAGCGTCCTGCGCGACTTGGATTTTGTCTACGTCTACCTGGACGATATCCTCGTCGCCAGCGCGTCCCGCGAAGAGCACCTACGCCACCTCCGCACGCTCTTCGTACGCCTGGGCCAGCATGGCCTGATTGTGAACCCCGCAAAGTGCCGGTTCGGCGCCGCCACAATCGATTTTCTGGGGCACCGTGTCACCAGGCACGGAGCCGTCCCCCTGCCGGCCAAGGTGGAGGCGGTGAAGGGGTTTCCGCGCCCCCGCACGATCAGAGGGCTGCAGGAGTTCCTGGGCATGGTGAACTTTTACCATCGGTTCCTGCCCCGTATCGCCCAGCTCCTGCGCCCCCTGCACGAAGCTCTCCGAGGTAAGCCGGGCAAAGGCGACGTTACCTGGACCGAGCAGATGCACACGGCGTTCACGGGCGCGAAGCTCGCCTTGGCTAACGCCACCATGCTCGCGCACCCGGCGCCCGATGCACCGATCGCCCTCACCACCGATGCCTCGGACTACGCGGTGGGCGCGGTGCACGAGCAATGGGTGCGTGGAGCTTGGCAACCGCTGGCGTTCTTTAGCCGGCAGCTTCGCCTGCCCGAACGCCGTTACAGTACCTTCGACCGCGAGTTGCTCGGACTTCACTTGGCGGTCAGGCACTTCCGCCATCTGCTCGAGGGCCGGGCGTTCACTGCCTTCGTCGACCACAAGCCGCTGATCTTCGCGATGGGCAAGGTCACCGAGCCGTGGTCGGCCCGGCAGCAGCGTCACCTCTCGGCCGTGTCCGAGTACACGACGGACATCCAGCACGTCGCGGGGAAGGACAACCCGGTGGCGGATTGCCTTTCCCGGGCCGTCGCCCACGCAGTCCACCTCGGCATCGACTATGCCCGGATGGCAGCGGACCAGGCCGCTGACCCCGACGTCCAGGCCTTGCGGACCGCCGTCACGGGCCTCCGCGTCACCGAGGTGCCGTTCGACGGCGCGGGCGCGGCCCTCTTGTGCGACGTCTCCCTCGGGCGTCCTCGCCCCATTGTGCCCGCGGGCTGGCAGCGCCAGGTGTTTGACGCCATCCACGGCCTGTCCCACCCGGGCGCGAGGGCCTCCCAAAGGCTGATCGCCGACAAGTTCGTCTGGCATGGCCTCCGGAAGGCCGTCCGCGGCTGGGCCAGGACATGCCTCGCGTGCCAGCGCGCCAAGGTGCACCGGCACACCCAGGCCCCGTTGGCCCCGTTCACGGTGCCGGAACGCCGGTTTGACCACGTCCACGTGGACCTGGTGGGACCTCTGCCCCCCTCGCGGGGTTTCACCCACGTCCTCACCATGGTGGACCGCACCACCCGGTGGCCGGAGGCCGTGCCCTTGGCGTCGACAACGGCGGCCGATGTCGCGCAGGCTTTCATCGCCACCTGGGTCGCCAGGTTCGGCGCCCCCTCAGACATCTCATCCGACCGCGGCCCCCAGTTCACCTCGGAGCTCTGGGGGGCGGTTGCGCAGGGGCTCGGGGTCCGGCTGCACCGAACCACGGCCTACCACCCCCAGGCTAACGGCCTGTGTGAGCGATTTCACCGCTCATTGAAGGCCGCGCTCCGGGCCACCCTCCGCGACGGCGGCTGGGTCGACAGGCTCCCCTGGGTCCTGCTGGGCCTCCGGACGGCGCCCAAGGAGGACCTGCGCGCATCCGCGGCGGAGTTGGTCTTCGGGCAACCGCTGCGGGTGCCGGGCGAGTTCCTCCCCGACTCCACGGCACCATGGTCCGCGGCACAGCAGCGCTCCGCTCTGCAAGAGACCGCCCAGAGGTTCGCCCCGGTGCCAACGGCATGCCACGGGCACCCACCGACGCACGTCGCCCCGGAGCTTCGCACGGCGGAGTACGTCTTCGTCCGCCACGATGCCCATCGGACACCACTGCGGCCCCCGTACGACGGGCCTTTCCGCGTGCTGGAGACCGGGGCGAAGCACTTCACCCTGGACATCGGCGGTACTCCTGACCGGGTTTCGGTAGACCGCCTCAAGCCGGCCCACCTCGATGTGGACCATCCACCGCCAGTGGCCCGACCCCCACGTCGGGGCCGCCCTCCTGCGGGCGGACCCCCGGCACCGCCCAGCCCCGCCGCCACGCCGCCCCCCGGTCCTGCACCCATCCCAGGAGCAGCCAGGGGCATCCCACCTGGCATCCCTGCACCCCGGACGCCGCCGATCGCCAGGGGGCGCTTCGGCCGGGTCATTCGTCTGCCCCGCAAACTGGCCCTCCAGGTGCGCGGGAATTCTGGGGGGGCGCGTGTGGCGGACACAAAAGCCCACTGGCGTGGTGACATCATTCCACGCACCAAGTGGGCGGTGGCCACGTCCGAGGGGTAGGCGTGGCCTCATGAGAGACACCGGGCGCCCAGCCCGGAGCGGTACAGTGTTACAGTGTAGTCTGGAATAAAGGCGTTTATATGTTACCGCTTGTCCGCTTCCTCCTTGCTCACAAGCAGCGCGCGTAACGCCGCGCTTTAAGGTAATGTTTTTAATGTCTAACTGTCTAGCAGTCAAGCCAAATGGAAAATCATTCCAAACAGGAAGCTTACTGTTTTTAAGGACGTCATAATGGACACAAACAACATGTAACGTGTTAGATAGGGTGGTGTAATAGACACTGGGTAACACGGCGGTGAAACCCGGAATTTATTTAGTTATACACCTTTAAGAGAGAGGACAACTGAACAATTTAAGTGGCATACAAAAACGAGATGGAAGGGTTCCTTAATATAGGTATCCCATTAAATATCACAGTCAAAGTGTGACGATGAATGGAATTTTCTCATCTCCCCTTCCTGTTCAGGCTGGAGTTCCACAAGGCAGTGTGCTGGGCCCTGTGCTTTTTCTGGTCTTCATCAATGATCTCTCTGACTCTCTGGAAAATCCTCTCTATCGCTTTGCTGATGAATCCACTCTCTGCCGCTCCATACCTCATCCCTCAGATCGGCAGTCTGCAGCCTCCTCACTCTCTGCAGATCTGGACAAAATCACAGACTGGGTAAACAAGTGGAACATGTCTTTCAATCCTGACAAATCCCACACTCTTACTATATTGTCTCTCCGAAAAGACCGAATGGACAACCCTCCCATCTACTTTCTCAACAATCTTGTCGAAGAAGTTCTCAGGCTTTTGGGTCTCACTATCTGCCATGATCTTTCCTGGGAAAACCACATTTCCAATCTGGCCTCCAAAGCCAGTCGCCGACTGGGCATCCTCTGTCGTGCGAAGTCCTTTCTTGGAACACCTGAGCTCCTCACCACATACAAGGCTTTCATCCGCAGCTCAATGGAATACTGCTCTCCCCTCTGGGCTGGTGCTCCTGCCTCACACCTAGCTCGGCTTCACGCTGTAGAAACCAAAGCTTTCAGAATCATTGGTATCTGCCACGACGAAGCTGATTCCGAGGGCTTTGACTTTTTTTTTTTCTCTCTTTCTCCTCTCTCTCCTCTCTCTCCTCTCTCTCCTCTCTCTCCTCTCTCTCCTCTCTCTCTCCACAGGCATGTAGGTGGTCTTTCTGTCTTCTACCGACTCCCCTCCGGCCTAGCTCCCCCAGCTCTTTCTGTGCTCTGTCCCCCAAATACTCCTCCAGGTCGCACAAGATCGGCCAGCAAACCTCTTATGGTGAAACTGCCAAAAGCAAGACTCTCTGCTCACCTTCACTCTTTCATTCCTCTTTACTCCTGCCTCTGAAACAATCTCCCTCACTCTCTTCAATCCCACTCCTCCCTCCAGGTATTGAAAAAGAACGGGTCACCACCATCTCTTATCTTCCCCCATCCAAAACCTTGATCTTTTCTACCCCCGTTAACACACACCAAATCCACCTCTTTCAATATCCGACTTCATTCCTGAAATTCCTGGTAGTGTCAATTTGTTTTTTTTATCGTGTACCCCTTCTCCCCCACCCCAAGCCCTCTCCCTCCCACAGATCTCCCGATGTCCCTGTTCTCTACTGTTGTGCTTGTGTGCTTCCCTCTCTCTCCCCATCTTGTCTCCCGCTCCCTTTGTTATATGTTTTATGTGTCCATTTATATTTTTGGTGTTTAATGTGCTGGCCCTTACACGAGACTCGATCTTGTAGACAATATATATATATATATGAAGGCGGTACGGTTTGCTGTACGGTACAGCGAACACAACGCACCAGTAGGATTTGCAGTATGGTATAAGTGAACACATTGCACCAGTAGGGTTTGCAGTACGGTATAGCGAACACATTGAACTGACAGGGTTTGTATGTTACGTCCACCACCAAAGGTTGACACAGGTTATGTTTTCACCCCTATCTGTCTGTATGTCTGTCTGTCTGTGAGCAGGATATCTCAAAGAGATGTGGATGAATTCAGACGAAATTTGATGGAGAGGCTGGGTGTTTGACAAGAACAAATTGATTCGATTTTGGTGAAGATGCAGTTCCAGATCAGATAATTATTTAATTTACGAAGTAATTCTTCACCATTGAGAGATCGGGCCAAATACGATCTATAGCACGATATTTCATAATATAAAGTTGTCGACGGATTATGACAAAACTTGGTGGATGAGTTGGTTAGGTGATAAGAAGAAGCCAAATCGATTTTGGTTTAGGTCAGGATCTAGAACCTGCCTATCACTATCAGTGGATACAAAATGGAATCTGTTCAGCCTGGCAGAGGTTTGCTCTTTAGCGAGTGCTGTTCTAGCTTGTCAGGGAGGCGATGCCAGGCATGCAGAAAGATACACACTCAAACGATGTTAAAACTCTGACGTTGGGTATCGAAAGAGACTTAGAGCCTGCACAGAAAGTCAGTGGAAGAAAAGCAAACTCAAACACAAGAGGAACAGGAAAAAGCGTCTTAAATGTGTTTCTGAAGGCAGAAGCTGGTTGGGGGAAATGGAGTGCGGGTTGTCGGTGTCGCTTCTCCACTGGACATGCATTTCCAAACGTCAGGAGAGAACCTGGTGAAATTGGACGAAACAAAATTTCCCATTCTTTCAAGAGATTCAGCAGACATTGTTCAGTTGGGTTGCAGTTGAAAGAGTAGATGAAAAATGCATATACTGATATTCATGGTGCGGATTAACTTGGCAAAGCTTCAAACATGAAAATCGTGACTTGAAGCGCGTCGCATGTGAAATATTGGATTTTCAGCCTCCAGATATTTATCTAATTCTCCTTTAAACTCTTCAACTATTTCTTGCCTCTGGTAACCCCATTATGTTTCATTAAAGCCCACACATACCCTCCTTGCCTTTTGTGGATGCTTCGGCTTTGAAGAACTGACCTCAACAAGAGATGGACAGTTTACGTGCAATGATATACGTTACGAGACGACATACACACAATAAGAGGCTCTTTGCCTCATTATCTGTTCTATCCCCATGTCGTGTAACTTCACTATTCACTAAACTTACAATTATTAGGAGACCCTTTTGAAATTGCGAGGATTATTATTATTATTCTGATTCCATGAAATTTGTTGGTGACCTACAGGTCAAACCACTTATCGTAGGAACTTGAAACTTTGACCACTTATGGTATGCCACTTGACTTGAAGCATATCCTAAGTATGACGTCATAGGTCATGTGACCTGGCGGCCATATTGGATTTATTTAAAAAACTTAAAATATATATCCTCCTTCATTTTTCGAACTCTTTAGTTGAAACTTGGCATACATATAGTCCACCTGAAGGCGAAGAACGCTCTTTTCTCCGATTTTAGATTTTTTTGCTAATCAGTCTACAGCGCACCAATTAAAAATGTGCTGACTCAGCATTTTTTATTTAATTAATATTGTGATTCCATGAATTTTGTATCGACCTCCAGGCCAAACCGTTAGTCAGACGAACTTGAAACTTTGATCAATTATAGTATGTCACTTGATTGGATACATATCCTAAATATGACGACATAGATTACGTGACATTGCAGCCATATTGGATTTCTTGAAAACCTTTAAAATGCATCTCCGCCTTAATTTTTCGATTGATTGAGTTGAAATTTTGACCAATTATACAGACTTGGCATTTAATATGGAATATTTTTTTTATTCTTGACTTGGGTTTACTTTCTGAACTCAGTATATCAATCTGGTGAGTTTCTTTTACGCTTCGGTGATTTCTTTGTCAAAAGAACCATGTCACTGATTGTCTTTCGCAGCAAGAAGTCAATAACAGGATAATATCACAGGTGGTGTGACAAAATGTAAGGACAGGTTCCTTTTGACGATTGGCTTCACAATCGGGTATATAAGGGTTGTTGGTTCTGTATTAGTGGAAAACAACTGCTGCATGTCTACAAAAGTTATTGCCGCTTCCTCTGGAGATGGTCCGTCAACTTGACAATGCTGTTTGTCATGGAGTGGTGGCTTTACGAAATTCCGGCATGAAACAGCGTGCTATTGCTTGGCAGTATGGCATCACTCAAGGTCAGGTGTCAAAGATCCTGAAACGAAATGCTCAGAGGGGTGTCCCTACGCCAATACCGAGGCCAGGACGTCCCCGCAGAATCACAAGGAGAGATGATCGCCAGCTGCACCGGTTAGTCTGCAATGGCCGTACCAAGTCAGCTAATCGGCTTAGGGCTGATTGGCAGCAACTGACAAATGTGCCTGTATCCAGAAGGCTAGTCAACCGACGACTGGTTCAAGCAGGCTATCGTGCAAGGCGTCCTCTGAGAAAGCCACGCCAAACCAGACAACACAGCCAACGCCGATTGCAATGGGCCAGAGAGCACCGTCAATGGCAGCCAGGACACTGGAATCACGTGACCTTCAGTGACGAGTCTAGATTTCTGGTCTATCATCAAGATGGCCGCGTCCGAGTATGCAGACAAGTGCATGAAGCCTACAACGAAGATTGTATAGTGCCAAGAGTCCAAGCTGGAGGTGGTGGGGTGACCGTTTGGGCTGCTTTTCATGCAGGGGGCAAAAGTGACCTGGTTGTTCTGAATGGAAACCTGAACCAGTTCAAGTACAGGGCCATTCTGGAAGAAACATTGCTTCCATTTGCTCGTGCAGCCTTTCGAGGAAACTTTGTCTTCCAAGATGACAATGCACGGCCTCATCGTGCTCGCATGATCCAACACTTTCTTGTTGACTGTGGTGTCGAGCATATGGAGTGGCCTGCCATGTCCCCGGATATGAATCCGATAGAGAACTTGTGGGCAGAATTAACGCGTCAAATCGACAACTTGGTCCAGCAGCCCACCACTGTGCGTGAATTGCAGCAGGCTATTGTCACTGCATGGCAAGCGATTCCTGTCCAAACCTTGACAAATCTCGCGAACAGCATGCCTCGACGTGTACGTGCTCTCCTGAATGCTCGTGGGTGTTACACGAAGTACTGAACTGTAATTTTACTGTCCGTAATCCCAGTCATGATTTAACTTTTGTTTTTGTTGAAAAAGAATTTGTCTCATGTGTAAAATAAAGAGATACTTCTGGAAAACGTACAGAAGTTTAACACAGTACTGTCCGTGAATTGAGTTCGATATCAGTTTACATCACTTTCAAGGATCAATTTATTTGCTTCGAAATGTCAAATGTGGTTTTTGTTTCTTTTAAAGGTCACATTAACAAAAGCTAGAATAATTTCAACATAATTCCAATGAACTTTTGGTTCTAAGTCATCTTGAAAAGTAAGTTCACCCCCACAAAAAAAATCTTCCATATTAAATGCCAAGTCTGTAGTATGCTATGTGATTGGATGCATATCCTAAATATGATGTCATAAGTCATGTGACCTGGCGGCCATATTGGATTTCATGCAAACCTTTAAATTTTATTTACGCCTTCATTTTTCGATCGATTGAGTTGAAACTTTCAACAATCGGATCCGGGCTGCCATTGTCAATGACTGGTGCGCACTTGTCCAATGAGGGTGGGGCGTTTTGGTCCCTGGATAATCAGTGCTTGCAGTTTAATTTTTTTAAATTATTTTTATTTATTTATATTTTTGTGTATATATATATATATATACACACTTTATTTATTAATTATTTCCATTATTTAGTATTTATAAATAATTTAATTTCTACATACCATTTCAGCCCAGGCCTAGCCTTAGCCTAGAGATATGCGCAGTCTCCTCTGAGCTGTCTACCCTGAGTTGGAATCTCAGGCCTAGCTATGAACTGTCATCCTTGTGTTTTGCAGACAGCGTGAGTTGTCAATGTGTGTGCTTTTTCGACGGATTGACCTTAAACTTGGCTTGTCATCTGCCAGCATTAATAGTGGGCATCACCGATCCCATGGTGTCCTTCGCGAAGAGTAGGTGAATCATTACTGGCGGTCTGAAACAAATTAAAAATTCCTGCACACACAGCCAAGTATGTTGCGGCGGTGTGGCGACCTCTTTCTAACAACCGGTGTTCCGCATAGAGCAAGGTGCAAAATAATATTTTACTCCATATAATTTGCAGGGTTTACATAGTTTGGTGGAATTGGTAGGATTCCTCAGAGGTAGTGTACCTGCCGTTGAGCTGTCTAGCTTGGACTCTATTTCCTGCATCACTATGAACTGCCATCCTGGTGTTTTCCAGGCAGGAAGTTGCATGAATGAGCAGGCAGTCGTTTGGAAGGGACGTCAAGCAAGGTGCCCGATCTGCCAGGATTTGTTGCTGGTGGAAGTTAAAGATCCCGCGGTGTCCTTCCACAAAGAATCGGCGATTGTGTGCCAACACCCTGGAAAACATTCCAAATGTCTGCCTTGAATACTGCTGGGAAAACAATGTCAAACCGCTGAGTGTAATCTTTGCCACAAGACTACGTCGGCAGCGAACGAACCTGCCTATGAGCGGAATACCAAATAGACGGACCGAGGTTCGTTGTCGGGCCCCAACTCCATTTTTGTGAACTACGTTATTTCTCTCCTCATGACTGCAAACGGGACAGCTGGCTTTGGTACCCCTCCAGGAGCTGCACGCTGTGCTGGCACGCCATTGCAATAAGCAGTTATACTAGGCCTCAATAGCCAACAGGCTATGAATGAAATAATTTTCCCCTCCAGGATAATTAAATATATAATTTATGCTGATGAGGAAATAGCTGGAAAAAGCTGTCCAAGACTATTTATTGTTAATATAAACAATTGAAAATCCACTTGACCACTACCCACTGTACTCATTTTGGGATGTAGTCAGTGGTACTATCCTGTGGATCTACATATCTATCAATCTCTCTCTTCCTCCATGACCACATGACCTTAGAACACAACTAATGTTGTGGATCCACTATTTCGAAGGTTCTGGGATGAAGATTCAGAGAGAGGTTCTGGGACATTGATTCAGGGAGTGATGAAGTTGAGGGGGGTTTTTCACTCCCCCCACGCCCTCTCTCTTGCTCCTCGTCCTCATGCGTTTTGGTCAAAGATTGTCACATTTCAATTCAACTTTCTAAGTGAAGGGAGAACCTTCTTTGTCTTCTTGTTCTTTGTGGGATCAGCCTTGGGAAGCTTGGCCTGGGTCATTCTCGACGGCGAACTTCCGGGTCAGGCCTGACATTCAATTGACGGTTGGGCTGGAATTTGTAGCTTGTTCAGGGTACCGGCGATTGCTCGTCTACTGTTAGCGAAGGACGCAATGCCGGCAGATGTGGCGCCCAGGCTAAGGTCCTTTAGAGGGATGGCACCCACATTGATGATTCACCCGACCTGTGAAACACCGGGATGACAGTTTATACCTGGGTCGAGATTTGATCCAGGGCTAGACATCTTAAAGGAGAGTGTGCGAAGGAAGAATCCACTGATAAGTGCTCATGATCGATGTATGAGCTGAAAAATATGTTTCTGCTCGGTTTTTAATTGCATAATTGTTTTTTTTTCGACCATTTTATATGCATTTGCATTTTCTGGATCAATTTCTACTTTGATTGTCACTCTTCCCACCCATCATCACCCAAGGTACTTGTATTTTACACCCTTCCACTCACGGTTTCTTTCAGCTTTAAGAAGCAAGTGGAAGAGCTTTTTCTGCATGAACTTTGAAGACATTACATCAGAAAAGCATACGCGCACGCATGTGCTATGCACGCACGCAGAAACGCATCCCGTATGGATGAAACAGGTATTCCCACGCAGTATTAGATGGACGTTTAAAACGTGTAATAGTGTCGTGATCTTCCTGGCAGGTAGTGCATTTTCTCCATCACACCGCAGGGCCCCAAACAGCATCTCTTTTCTCTCCATTCTCACTGTGGCAAGAACATTCAGAGCACCCCACGATGTGTTGACACTCAAGCGGTGAGAGCGCTAACCATCGTGGAGGCCGCCGCATGCGCATTGGCTATGAGCTCTTCTCTATCTCCAGGCCCAAGCTGTGAGTTTGCCTACATGACCTCCAAATGCTGGAAGGCTTCTTGATGGAACATCACCAAATTGTGGAACACGAACGCAGCCAAGCAAGATCAAGCAAAGCATGTGGGCATCTGGCTGCCGCTGCTTCCATGTTGCCCGACGCGGACAAAATATGGACTAAAAACAGCCTCCGTGATAGATGGCAGCTCACGTCCATCTGGGATGTCTACCTAAATTGGACTTTATGTCATAAACAGTTGTAAACGTTTACAAAAACAAAACTTGGGCCAAATTATCCTTCTTGCTGCACTTTACATTAGAAATAGTGCTTTCATTGCAACGGAATTTGGTCGCTTCTCTTAGGCATGGTCTCCCTAGCCTTAACCCTAACCCTAACCCTAACCCTAACCCAAACAACCCAAAAGTCAAATAGTTTGGAAGTTAGCGATTGTAATTGTACCGGAATGTGCGGTGTTATTTACTTCCAAATCCATATTTTAAGCCTTTGCTAAATGAGGTAAGATGTGGAGCAAATTAGGTCAATGGCGGCGTTAAGGCGGAGGACGGGTAAAGAATAATGTATGCTGGAAATTGTGGTTTTAAGATCGGGAGGACCTAAGGTCAGACCTGGATTCCAGGTACTCCATTAATGTGCACTACACAGTGAAGATATCGCTCGGATTTCGCGAATCCATGCTGTTAATGGTGTATAACTGGGTGCTGGCACTGGAGAAAGCAAACCAAAAGAGTGCCGGTGAGCCGAAATGAAAATGCGAGCGTCAGCAGAGCAGCGGGACCCCGTAGGGCATCTTACGAAAGAAAAAGTAATGGGCATTATCTGGCACCAAAAGTGCTTTCGTGCAATCATTTGTTTCTAACAGATTGCACAAGCCAACATACATTAAAAAAAACAAATGAATAAAATAAAAACAACAGGTGAACAAGCCGACCAACTTATAGTTATTAGGTACAGGTGATCCCAGCCAATCGTCCATCCGCCTCCTTCGAAAAACTCAAACCGAATGTGGGCAAACACCGAATTATACAAACACACGCTGTTGGTATGTGCCCAACGCCTTTGAGCTGTCGATCCTGGGTTTGAATCTTAGTCGAGCGATGAACTCTCACCCTCGTGTTTCACATGCAGGTTGATGCATCGCGGTGTGCCACCTCCATCGGAAGGATGTTGAGGTCGGAGGATCGGTTTGCCAGCACTTGTTGTTGGTGGACTTTAAAGATCCTACGGTGTCTTTTGTGAAGAATTGGCGAGGCAACACCAACATCCTGAAGAAATTCCAACTTCCTGCCACCATCAGCCAAACATCAGGCCGGCCGAAAGACTAGTCCAAGAACGTTCCCTGGCCAATAAATTACCCCCACTTTGTTACCCATAACTCTTAATTGACCCCATAGAATAATACTGTTGGTCATTTTTCAACATTCTCCCTGAAAAGTGAGATGCATTTGTCCCGTTTCAATGTCAGCTTCCTGATGCGAGCGGCGCACAACTCTAAGGTTGGCGCGGAACCACACTCGGACTGCCTTCTTGACATCTTCGTGCCACGCCGGGCCTCCTTCAGGATTGCAATGTCCCAGGAAACCATCAGGATGATTTTGCTAACAGACTGCTGCACCTGAAACCTCTTCAGGGGACATGGTAGAGACTTCCACTCCATGTTTTGTCTGTTTGTTTCCGGTGCGAAATGGCACATACACGACTGTTAGCGAGGTATTCGTGCCGGATCAAGGAGTATTTTCTTTTTTACTTACCTGAAGCAAAACTGTCCCTGGTCACAATACGATCAACAGGAAGTCCTCGTTTATTACCCTGCGCTCGCGAAGCGAAAGGCAGGGTTAAGCATGTGGGTCTGTCCGTACGTCGTACGTACGTATCTGAATTTTAAAAATTCATTTTCTCGGCAACCGTTGGTCCGATTGACATGAAATTTCCACCATAGGAGGGACTCCTTCTGTAAAATATTTTAGTGAATATTATGACGTCACAGGTCACGTGGTATGGGCGCCATCTTGGAAAAACCAAAAATTTTGCACCTCTATATCTCAAAAACCGCTGCACAGAAATAATTGAGACAGGTCTCATTGCAAAGAACTCTCAATGCGGAATAACATATGTGAATGATGATGTCATAGGTGCCGCCGTTATGATGTCATAATTCGACAAGTAAATTTTTTTATCCGATCAGGATGAAATTTCTTGAGCATCTTCAAGAAATCACAAACAAATTCAAGAAATAAATTGATGTAGAAATAAAATTATAATGACGTCGTAGGTCACGTGGTTCGGACGCCATATTGTTTTGAGTGAAAAACCACTAAAATCCAATTTTCTCCGAAACGACTGAACAGATCGAGGCCAAACTTTGCAGGCAGAATCGCATACCCATGACGAACAAAAAAGTCACCGAGAATGACGTCATGCATCACATGCTTTTGGAGTTATGACGTTTTTAAGCATAAACATTTAAAACCAAGCTCCTCCCTCATTTGTGATCCTATCGAGGGGAACCTTCACAGATGTGTTCAGCATGTCAGTCTAATAAAATCACAGTTTGGAATTTGCGATAGGTCACGTGGTTTTGCAGATATAAATAATTAAACGAAAATATTAAAAAATTATAACTCTTGAACCACTTTATTTATTGACGTAAAACTTTATATTAAAGTGGAGGTAATGAAGTGTAACATGTGTACAAAATTTCAAGATGATTGGATGTACGGCCTGGAAGCTAGAAGTTGTTATTGCGTGAAGAAGAAGAGTCTTCTAGAGTGGGCATGGAATTAATTATCACACTGCAAATGACGAGCAGGTAAAGTATGGAGCGACCTCAAGGGGTCAATTTGACCTCAAATAAAATTCTGTCCATTTCAGATTTGTCAATCGCTGAGGTATATTAACACACGACCAAAACAGATTTGGCGAAATTCCAACGATTTTTGACGAAAATATCACATTAGTGTCTGCATTTCAGTAAAGTAAAGTGTGTGCCATGTCAGAATTTTCAAAATTGAAACGTGGCTCATTGTAAATAACTCGATATGGGGAATAGGCGTTAACGATGACGTAATTGGTGCCATAATTACGACGTCATAATTCGACAGGGACAATGCTTCGTCTGATCAGTTTGAAATTTATTGAGCATGATCTATGCAACAATTATTTAGAGAAAATAAATTGATGTCATCGCTCACGTGGTCTGGCGGCCATATTGGATTAAAAAAAAAAGAAACGTTCAAAAATAGAAGAGTTGGCTCACACCAAGTTGACTGCGCAGGGTAAGTATTCTATGAATACCATCTAGTTATGAAAGCGCTGGAGAAAGTCTGTAGGGTAGTTTCCAAGCAATGGGCCTTCTGGACATCTGTGAGCATTTTGGGCACCGACCTGTATGACACCTCTGGAAAGTTGAGTTGGTCGGGCACAATAATTTCATGCATGATACCAGAAGCTGATGCCAATTTCACAGAAAGTGTCATTTAACGTCATGCGTCAATTCACGAGGGATAAGCAACATTCTGTGCACGCTCTCTCTGGGGGCAGGGCATTGATCATCATTCACACGTCGTCTGCCTTCCTTCCCAACAGACCTAATCAGGCCAAAATACCCCGGGCGCCAGCAAATGTCCATGTTTATTCCCATGCAGCCATTCCAGGCCACGTGCTGGCGTAAGGGGCAAATCAAGGAGTATTTTTTTTTTTACTTACCTGAAACAAAACCACCATTAAATCATCAACAGTCTACTCTGCCGTGTTTCTCATTTGGTGTGACCTGCTTTTGTGTGCGTTTTGGTGAGGCGATGTAGGCCTACATGTACCTTTTATTGATGCACTTCCAGAGCACCACGTCGGCCACCTGCACATCGGAGTTCAATGTGAGGACGCGTCGGTTGAGGAATTTCGAGAATCGCCATTGCCAGCTGGAAACGATACTTTAAAAATCCATGTTTTGCCGTTTGTATTGACGGGGCGTACTGGGTGGAAACGTCTCGGATCTCCTTGGTTCGAACACCGAGTCCGCCTTCGGCAAGGCACTACTCCAAAACCAACCATTGTTTTCGCTTGGTGTCCTGGATGCGGGCTCCATCCAACTGGAATTTGTGGCCTGGCTGCAGGCAGCGGTGTGCTGTAGCCAACTGCGTCCTCTTTCCAAGCCGAGCTGCTCCATCCTATTCACCTAGGCTTTACTTAAAATTAATTCTGGTTTCACCATAAGCTTCAACTTTTACAATGACTTGGAAAAAATATCTTCCCAATATCTCCAGTTGTTAGGGTTGTTAGGGTTATGGTTAGGGTTAAGGGTTAGGGTTAGGGTTAAGGTTAGGGTTAAGGTTAGGGTTAAGGGTTAAGGGTTAGGGTACATGGCTCTGAAAAAGCAGAAAACGATAACTGTTTGAAAATTAATCAAAAGACCTGAGTTGTTAGGGTTAGGGTTAGGGTTAGGGTTAGGGTTCGGGTTCGGGTTAGGGTTCGGGTTCGGGTTAGGGTTAGGGTACATGGCTCTGAAAAAGCAGAAAACGATAACTGTTTGAAAATTAATCAAAAGACCTGAGTTGTTAGGGTTAGGGTTAGGGTTAGGGTTCGGGTTCGGGTTAGGGTTAAGGTTAGGGTTAAGGTTAGGGTTAAGGTTAGGGTTAAGGGTTAAGGGTTAAGGGTTAGCGTACATGGCTCTGAAAAAGCAGAAAACGATAACTGTTTGAAAATTAATCAAAAGACCTAGATTATATTCAACAAAAAGGAGGAATCCGCTGAATGGTGGAAATCAGGGACATCTGGATACATCCCAGACAAGAAAATCCAGGGATCACTATTACCTTGCTTTAACGAAGCTTCTTCAGGTGACCGAGTCTATTCGGACAGATGCCAGACAGATTTTTATCCCGTGTGCACAATCTTATCAGGACACCTTCCTCCTTCCACAAAAGAAAAAACAACAATTGGACAACCATTCCACCATCCAACTAATCATAAGGCCTGTAACTCAACCAGCCAATTGAATTAGCCAACTGTTCCAGACACGGATCAGCCGAGCAGGTTTGAGAAACATCCAGCAGTGAGCTTGTCAGGGCTGCGATGACATGCCGAAGCTACAGGTAGTCGCTACGTAGCATGAAGCGTGGAAGGTGCAATGGCGAGGTAGAGGAGGAAAGGTATAATTGCGTTCGTCGGCTACACCATTAAACCCATATGGCCTAACACCTGTCAGGATGCACATTGGGGAAATTCACAGTCGACATGTGCGGAATTCAGCACAACTGCGGAGGAAGTAATCGGCAATCCAGAATGGGCATTAATATGCTGTCAGCATTGGCTCAACTTCCTGGGCTGGGTTGACAACTGGGTTGACGTGAAGCTATCTCCAACTGACGCTGCTGTTTGGCATGATGGAAATGAGCCGGGTGAACTCGAGAAAGAGGAGTCAATGTTGTTGCGGTCTAAAGAAACCGGCTTGGCGGAAATAGAACAGAAATAACATTGGATGACGTCAACCATTGTGTCTCAAAGAAACAGAGCGAGGAATCATTGGACAGGTGGTAATCCAAGCAGGTAAAAATGAAGCGTTACAACTTTGATGCTGACGCAGGGCCCCCGGAAGTCACACGAGGAATTTGGCACACAGTCGCCTACTTAATAGTGTCACATGTTTGAGGGAGCAGCGAGATGTGAAAACAAATGAAACAGATATGGAAGTAGCTGGAAATTGTAGCTGCAAATATGGAAGAACATGAAGAATAGATGAAGAAGAAACCTTGTTCAGAAACTCGGAAAAGGTTGTGAATAACGAAATATGAACAAATAACAACATGTGCTTCACAGTGATTTTAAATAGTAAAAGTGTCTCATTAAGGCGAGAATATGCTTACTATTTATAACGATTGTGCCAACAGGAAAAGTGGGGGAAATAATGCCCCAGGGGCTTGGTTTAAAAAAAAAACGTTTTTTTTTACCTGAGCAATGGAATTCCGTAAAAACTCATTTTTCTTTAGTATGAAGTCTAAGGCTCATTGAAGAGATGCACACATACACACACACACAAAGCTACACACACACACACACACACACACACCGCTACACACACACCGCTACACACACACACACACACACACACACACACACACAGCTACACACACACACACACACAGCTACACACACACACAGCTACACACACACACACAGCTACACACACACACACAGCTACACACACACACACAGCTACACACACAGCTACACACACACACACACACACAGCTACACACACATACACAGCTACACACACACACACAGCTACACACACACACACACACACAGCTACACACACACACACACACACACAGCTACACACACACACACACACACACACACACACACACACACACACACACACACACACACACACACACACACACACACACACACACGCGTTCGATCTGACTTCATGAGACACGCACAACCATTGACGTTGGAGTGAATGAACTTCCTCGAGCACTCTGGGTAAATACACCATTGAACCTTCATTGTTAAAAGTTGCACCATGAACAGCTTTTCAATATGATTTTTCTCTTAAATAACCAAGGGTAATAACAGGTCGAACAACTAATAGACAAAGTGAATATGTAGGAGGATCCATAATTGCAGAGTGATGCCTTTTTGCAAAAACAAACAAACAAACAAATAAATAAATAAATAAAGCTTCGTGCTGTTGACATCACTGAGTGAGCAGGATCATCCTGATGCGACGCAGGCCTGTGTTTTGTTGACCTTAATTCTGAGCAGAGGCATCAGAGTTTCGAGCGTTGATGACCAAAATCGTACTGGTTGTGCCGATCAACACCCACACCTGGATGAGAATATTCGCTGCATCAGCAAAATTTCCTGATTCCATTAAACCGTCCTGAAAACCACCTGCTGCTACACTTCCTAAACTATGATTGTT
The DNA here is from genome assembly GCF_964187855.1 of Myxine glutinosa. NCBI lineage: Eukaryota > Metazoa > Chordata > Myxini > Myxiniformes > Myxinidae > Myxine > Myxine glutinosa. The sequence goes on from NC_136265.1 coordinate 46,783,267, forward strand.
TGGGTTATTCAAACAGCCTCAGTACGTACAGTCAAACCTACCCCCCCATTAACCATCCTCCCCCAATGCCACCTCTTTCCCAAATTTCCAGCTTTTCCTTCCTGAGAGTTTGCTTCCACTACATCCTGCTACATTCCATCTTCTCGGTCCTCCATGAGCCTCGACTTTATTTACAAAAAAAAACAATTTAATGGAAAAACTTTCTTGTCATCATATGAAAAGTGATGCGAATAGAAAGAACAGAGAAACTTCAACAAATATCAAACCTTGAGGGAAGAGCAACAAGAGGAAGATGCAATAAACAAAGAATTGGCAATGTACCTGTGCTCATTGGACGCTGGCGCAACCTCGGAGCCATTTCGTATCCAGCGGAACTCCAGTGGGAAGCTTCCCTCGGCCAGACACGTGAGGACGAGGCGGTTTCCTTCCAGGTGTGATTGATAGGCACGTGGGACACGTTTGAAGTACGGTGCTCCATCTCCGGCCACTGCACACATAAGTCGATTTAAAATCCATGCACATATGTATCCCTCCACGAAAATACCTGTTTTATGTTACCAGGTGGGTGCTAAGCAATGTGCAAATCATCCAAATTCACATTTGAGAGCCTTGAAAGGAGTAAAAAAAAAAAAGGAAGAAAAAAGACAGACCAGCCATCTTTTTTCTTCTTTTTTTTTGTACACAGGATCGAGGCTCATGTAAGAGCTAACATTGATCACAAGAAGACAAACTGACACATAAAACATAAAACATGTGATAAAGGGAGCGGGAGAGCATCGGGAGATCTGTGGGAGGGAGAGGGCTTGGGGGGAGGAGGCGTGGGAAGGGGGAAGGGTGGGGAGAGGAAAAAAACACGTGGACACTGCTAGGACTTCCAGGAAAGAAGTCGGTATTTCAAAAAAGTGGATCTGGGGTGAATTAACGGGGGTAGAAAAGATCAAGGTTTTGGATGGGGGAAGATAAGAGATGGTGGTGAACAGCTGTTTTAAAGACCTGGAGGGAGGAGTGGGATTGAAGAGAGTGAGGGAGATTGTTCCAGAGGCGGGGAAAAAGAGGGATGAAAGAGTGAAGGTGAGCAAAGAGTCTTGATTTTGTAAGTTTCACGAGAAGAGGGTTTCTGGCAGATGTTGTGCGACCTGTAGGAATATTTGGGGGACAGAGCACAGAGAGAGCTGGGGAGGGGGGGGGGGGCAAGGCCGGAGAGGAGTCGGTAGAAGACAGAAAGACCACCAACCTGCCTGCGGTGAGTAAGTGAAAGGCAAATTTGAACAATCAAACCAAACAAATTATCCATATTATTTATACCAAGCACACATATGTTAATTTATGTAGGTTACATAACATACGTCAAACTCATCAAATAACATTATGGACTTGAGATCATCCATAAATGAACAAAATGGTGAGAAATGAGAAGAGCGGAGAACCATCGAGTGTGACTTTCATCAGGAACTACCAGGTGTTGGCTTAACGGTTAAGGTGGCTGGCTTATGATCTTAGGGTCTTGAGTTTGAGCTTAGGGTGACAGCCCAGCTTCTAGAAAATGACGCAACCATAGGCCACAGGCTGCATATGAAGCAACATCAGGAAACAACACAGGTCATGCGTACTCAGATCCTAAATGCCTTCCTGGAGAGAGATAGTGACACAGGTCTGCAGGACGCAACCACCTCACAATTGCCTTAGTGTGGTTGTCAGGTCTTTGTTCTCGACAAAGTCGAGGCTCATGGAAGGGAAAGAACACGGAGTAGATCAGTAACAGAAAAAAGCAGTAGGTCCGAGGGCCAAAATAGACGAAGACAGATACAAATGGATGGAGGTGAGCATGAGGTGTAGGGAAGGATTCAGGGGGTGGACACAGAAAGAAAGCTCTCAGGAAGGAAAAACTGGAAATTTGGGGTGGGGAGAAAAAGCATGGAGAGGGCAGAGCGTGCAAGACCAGAAAGAAGGAGCCAGAGGTGGTGGAAGACAGAATCCACCGACCTATCTGTGATGGCGAAGTGACCGGCCCAGAGACTCAGCTTCATCGTGGGAGATTGCAATGATCTCGAAGACCTTTGGTTCCACGTCGTCAACGTGCGGAAAGTGTGAGGCAGGAGTGTCAGACCCACAGGGGACAGCAGTATTTAATAAAGCTGCGGATGAAAGCTTCGTAGGTGGAAAAGAGTTCAGGTGTGCCATTAAAGGACCTTGCATGACGGAGGATGCCCAGTCGTGTAAAGTTGACTTTGGAGGACAACTTTGAAATGAAAGTCAATGGCCGAAGGCGCAAAAATTTGAGCGAATGAACATAGTAATTCCAGACAGTCCTTTCGGAGAGAGATCATGAGGGTGTGAGATTTGTCTGGATTGAAAGACATGTTCCAAGTTTTTGACCAGCTTGGGATTTTGTCAAGATCTGAAGGGAGGGAAGAGGCCGCAGCCTACCTGTCTGGAGGATGAGGAAAGTCACGGCAGGGTCATCATCAAAGTCATCATGAGAGGGTGGGAGTCATCAACACAGAGAAATAGAGGATTTTCTAGAGAATCAAAAAGGTCATTGATGAAGATTAGCTATCAGACTAGGCCCAGAACACTGCCCAGGGGCACTCCAGCCTTGACAGGGAGAGGAGATGAAAGATTTCCGATGAGAGCCACACGTTGGCTACGGGAGCAGAGGGAGTCAGTTGGTAATCCAAGAATGGAGTTGGCCTTGGATTAGCTGGTCGCGCTTCTACGTCCTCCGTTCGTTGGCAGTCACAATTTTAGTGACGACCAAACACAACAACCCTACCAACCGTTCCGCATGTTTCGAGAGATTGTCTCAACAGCGGAGGACCAAATATGAACAACAACAGGAGCACGTTTGATCAAAAAATGCAAATTGAGCAGCTTATCCAACGTTGATTATAATGGAGGAAATTGTTTTCCATTTTGCAGGGTGCCTAAATTCAAACGAATCATTCGATCTACAACTACGTGTATTTATACTCATTATATTATATACTCAACAACTCAACAACAACAATTATATACAACTCAACATTTATACTCAACAACTCATTATATTTTATATTTATTGTGCGAATTAATTCGCATTATAAAACCGAAATGTGTGCGAACGCGCTCCGATAGCTTTGCGGTTCCAATTCTGAACATTAATGATGGACGCCAATACGTTCACAATTTGGTGGCGATCATTATGCAAATGATACATCTTTAGTCAAAATAAATATTTACATGTAGAATATTATTTTTGAATCAAAATTTCCTTTTCCCACCTGCCACCTTAAATCCTTACTATAATTCACGGATGCAGTGTGTATGTTTGTTTGTTTGTTGTGCTACTCCTCCTGCGGTCTGGCCCGATTACATCCAAACTTGCTACATAGGATCAGCATGACTCCAGTTAGTGTATAGGGGTGTTTAAAAAAAATCTTTGTCAGTGGTCTTGGGGGGAAGACACAGTGGACGCAAATTCTCCAGGCAAATGTGTATCGTGTAGCGCCACCTCCTGGTGGGCGAGGGTATTACAATACACAATTACAGTACAGTATTCCTGTCCACACATTTTCCAGTGAATTGAAATGTTTTCAATTATAAGGAGTAGGCATGTTTTTGCTTCATGCACGTAACCCAGGTTTTTTTTTTTCTTTTTTCGGGAGCGATTGAGGCAACTGTCAGTTGCCTATACACCGCCCAAATAACAGTATGCGTCAGAAGAACATGTTGCATACTCAGAACAAGATCGCCCATAGGGCGGGTACTCAGCTAGTTGTAATAATGAGTAAGTTATTTTGGCAACCTCAGAATGCCGACAGGCTGAGTCTACCCACCTTGAGTAATTTAAGAGCACAAAAGGAGCTCAAACTCAAGACCCGAAGATCGTAAGCCAACCACCTTAACCTTCAAGCCAGCAACAGGCTTATTGTAATCGTAAGAAATGAATAACAAGCAATTAAAGGAGAATGAATCAAACACTCATCGGAAACAGAATTTTTTCCAAAATGTGTTTGCCCATTTTCAACAATGACTAATTTCATGCAAAGGAGAAATATTATGTTCTTGAATGTTAATTTTTTTTTTAGAAATCTATCAAAAGACAATGTCAAAAAGGTTGTACACAAATTTGTACATGAGATAGAAAAGCACAACCAACCCAAAGCCAACTCAATAAAGGAGGTTTCCCAATGGAGACTCATTAGCATGGAACTAGTCCAAATATGAATATGTCATAACCTTGAGCTCACACATTCAAGATACTTTATCACATCAGTGGAGAAACAAATATGTGAGCACCGATATAGTTAATACAGTACAAGGACCTTCAATGTATAAGGAGGCCCTTAGGCCCATGAAGCCTGTTGGCACTGCTTGATTGACCGTGCTTGATCCTATTTAAATGCTGAACGTGGGGCAAGGAAGCAGCATGTACCATTTTAAAACGTTACTTATGGTTTGCACCACCGAGGTATCATGCTCGAGTCATCACGCAACCGGTTAAAGCCTGGTTAAAAACAAAAAAAAAAGTTGGCTTCAAAATATTCTTGAGTGCAAATTAAGAAGAAATTGTCTCACATGTTGTTCAACTTGTTTTTGTTTTGTTTTTTTTGTTTCAAAAGGGCAAACTTGCAACCGCTCGTCACAAAAAAAGTTTTCTGGTTTCTTTTGGTAAAGCAAGGTGTAACATATCAGGGTAAAGTGTGGCATGTTGCCCTCTACCCCTACATACACTCTTCTGGGTTTGCCCGTTCACTATAATTAACATTTTTCCATTTGAAATTTCCAATGATACTATAAGCCGGAGACCGCTCGGGTGCAGGTGAAGGATGAGGGAGAGGCATCTTTCCCCACCTTGATTGTTTTTTCACATTGGCATATTGTGCCACCTTACTCAAATACATTGGATAACATTCATCAATTGGCACTAATGTCAAATTAATACAATTATTGTTAATTTATGTGGACAACACCCATGTAGAACATTTTTGCATTATTTTGTATCTCAAAGAATCTTTGCATTTTGCATCTCAAAATTTTGTTGATCATTTCAAATGTGGAGTAACCCTGCTTGTCGTTAAAGGCGGCAAAAAGGGTTGGCGTCAGGAAGGGCATCCGGCCGTAAAACATTGCTTCAAAAAGGGGACGAAAAACAACAACAACCACAGTTCCCGAAAAAGGCCAACCCCCGCTTTGCGGGGAAAAATGGCCTCTAAAGGTGGTTTTTATTTATTTATTTCAAATGTGGAGTAAAGCCTGGTGTTGGCTTAACAGTTAAGGTGGCTGGGTTAAGATCTCAGGGTCTCCAATTTAAGTCCCGGTTGTTCCGCTAAATAACACCAGGAAGCACAGCCGCGCTTCCAGAAAATGTTACAATCAGCAGACACAGGCTGCATACGAAATAAAAATATAAACTAGAAAGCATCTGAAAATGCAAAGTCCATCCACGTCCGTTTGTATTCAGACTTCTTCTTCTTCTTCCGTATGCTCAAAATGACGAAAGCAGTTTAAAAAAATACAAAATGCAAATTGATGATTTTATGCAGCCTTGACCTTTGAGTTTTAGATCTAAAAAAACAATCAACTTCTAGCTTTTGATTGGTGAACCGATTTAGTGAGCCAATATGCAAATCTTTTAAATTTCAGGTCAATTGGGTGAAAATTGGCAATGTTACGCAACCTTGACCTTTTGACCAAATTATTAATTTGCCTCCTCTATATTCTCATGAAGCTTTGTTGAAAATGTCAAGTCAATTGAGTGAAAATTGGCGATTTCGATTACGATGACGTCATACTGTCCAATCGCCGAGCTCCACTGAATCACCCCATGTCTCCTCAACCAATCACGAAGCTCAGGGCGTGGCCTGCCGGTTACGACCTCCTCTGGAGGCGGGGCTTACTTGGCGATCGGAAATGTTCTCGGTTCTGTCGGCAATTATCTCGGTTATTGTTGGTTAATGGATGGTTTATGACCGGCCTTGTTGTAATTGTAAAAACATAGGGAAAAACCACCAAGGGCAATCACATACTGAGGTAAAACTAATCTTAACCCCTATCTAATTACGATAGCTTCACCCCTTGTGTGAAGACACGCAAACAACTTAAGCTCCAGTTTCCCAACTTAACACATCAACATGTCTCCTCTCGTCCATGGTCCATGCTATAGCTATACGATCCTATCTTTACTATGGTATTCCATCATCTACCCACACAAACGTAACAGTATTTTTACAGTGTAGCCAATTGGGCAATGCAATGGCGTCATAGGTCACATAGGTATTCCATCATCTACCCACACAAACGTAACAGTATTTTTACAGTGTAGCCAATTGGGCAATGCAATGACGTCATAGGTCACGTGGTACAGGCGCCATCTTCGAAAAACCAAAAAACTTTGCACTTCTATACAGTCACGTGAAAAAGTAAGTACACCCCATGTAAAGTTTTGACTTTTTCAACATATTTCAACTTACAGCTATTTGATCTTCATTTCAACAATATTGATAGATAAAGGTGATATAATATAACAAATATCATGAAACATTTACAATTTGTAGTCCATTATATAATTTAAATAAACATAAATGCAAATTTCGCATGTGGAAAAAGTAAGGACACCCTTGGCTCTAATAGATGGTATTGCCCCCTTTGGCAGAAACAACCTCAAGTCGGCATTTCTTATAACTGTCTACCAGTCTTTGACATCGACTGGGAGAAATTTTTGCCCACTCCTCCATGCAGAATTCTTTCAGCTGTGTGATTTTGAGGGGTTTCTTGCATGCACAGCTCGTTTCAAATCCCCTCCACAACATCTCGATGGGATTTAGATCCGGGCTTTGACTTGGCCATTCCAGAACCCTCCATTTCTTTCTTTTCAGCCATTCCTTGGTAGATTTACTGGTATGTTTAGGGTCATTGTCATGTTGCAAGGTCCACCTTCGGTTGAGCTTCAACTTTCCGACAGATGCCCTCACATTATCCTCCAGCACCCTCTGGTACAATGAAGAATTCATAGTGGGTTCTATGATGGTGAGCTGCCCAGGCCCTGATGCAGCAAAGCTGCCCCAAACCATAATATTTCCACCACCATGCTTTACAGTTGGTATCAGGTTCTTGTGGTCAAATGCTGTCTTTGGTTTTCGCCAAACATGTCTTCTGGTACTGTGGCCAAATAACTCCACCTTTGACTCATCTGTCCAGAGCACATTGTTCCAGAAGTGCTGGTCTTTGCCTTGGTGTTCATTGGCAAACTTTAGTCTTGCCCTGATGTTTTTTCTGGACAGCAAAGGTTTCCTCCTGGCACACCTCCCATGTAGATCAAATTTGTGCAGCCTCTTTCTAATGGTAGACTCGTGCACTTTGACATCAACAGTGGCGAGAGCTACCTGTAGGTCCTGTGATGACATTCTGGTGGTTCTGAGAGCTTCTTTCAGCATCTTGCAGTCTGCTCTCAGGCTGAACTTGCTGGGGCGGCCTGGCCTGAACAAGTTGGCAGTTGTTTGGAATCTTCTCCACTTGTAGATGATCCTCCAGACAGTCGAATGATTGATTTCAAATTGTTTGGAGATCTTTTAAAATCCCTTCCCAGACTCGTCGGCATCTATAACCTTCTTTCTGAAGGCCTCAGAGAGCTCTTTTGATCTAGGCATGGTGACGCCGCACACTTCAACAACAAAGAGCAAACCAAACTAAATGTCTGAGGTTTAAATAAGACAGGTTCCTCCAAGATCCTCTCTAACGAAGTTCTAATCATTTGCACCTGAGCTGGTGCACCTGATTCTAATTTTAGGTATTTGAAGTCGTGATAAATGTAGGGGTGTACTTACTTTTTCCACATGCGAAATTTGCATTTATGTTTATTTAAATTATACAATGGACGACAAAATGTAAATGTTTCATGATATTTGTTATATTATATCACCTTTATCTGTCAATATTGTTGAAATGAAGATCAAATAGCTGTATGTTGAAATATGTTGAAAAAGTCAAAACTTTACATGGGATGTACTTACTTTTTCACGTGACTGTATCTCTGAAAACGCTTCATGAAAAATAATATTGAAAGGTGGCTCATTGTAAAGTACTCCCAATGAGGATTAACATATGTTAATGATGATATCATGGGTACCTTCATTGTGACGTCATAAATCGACAAGTAGAACGCTTCATCCGATCAGTATGAAATTTATTGAGCGTGATCTGGGGATAAATCATTCGCCACGTGATTCGGCAGGCATATTTTAACGGTGTAGCCCGTAAGGCCATTCTCTCCGGAAAGGCGTTTGTCTGTCCGTCCAGTGTATGTATGTGTGGGTGTCCATCACAAACGTCCACCAATCAGAGCTGAGGATCTGGTCACATGACAGGGGACAGCAGGTCCTCCACTCAGCAGGTCCAAGCCTGGCTTCGCCGTTGTTAGACTATCAGTCTTGTTTGAAAGGAGCAAGCCATGTGCTGTGATCATTGTCAAACTCAAAAATTCCTGCCCCTTATTTACAGAGGGGAACTGTAGCAGCAGCAGAGCTGCATATCAGGTGATAATTATGGAGCCCACAGTCAGGTGCCGCCGACACACATGAATGGATCCCCATTCATAGCAGCTCTCATTTGACGAGGGGAAAAGGCTTTCTGCATTTTCTTTTGCAAGAGAAGGTGCAGACGTATTTTTTAACACATTTTTTTAGGCACTTAATACGTACTTTGTTTTTGTGCAAAACGATTGTCTGTATTAACTCAACTTGGTGGATTCAATTTTTTTTTTTAACAATTGGACACCATAGATGCCTCTTATCAAACGGTGGCCCACATACTTTTGAGAGAGTATTCAGACTAGGCGGGTTGCCAAAATAGCGAATATCAGGCCTGGCCAGCCGGTGCGTGAAGACCTCCTCCGCCGACCCCACAAGAAAGGTGGGATATAATAGTGGTATTTAAAGAAGAAGAATATTCTGACTAATCTGCGTAAATTTTAGCAGCCTTTGCAGAGACAGGTCCACTCTGATTTGTCAAACCCTTTATATGTCGGATCCCACCAAGTTGCCCAGTACGATGGTTGGAAACACGAGGGGCTGGGATTGTGGCATGGGGGAAATCTCTTCCACAAGGTTCGTTCTTCTGTCCGAGGACATTTGCGCTTTGACATGTGGAAAGATGGATGTCGGCATGGAGTCTGGCTGACAGTGGCAGGAAGATTGCACGCTGAGCGGGTTTCAGTCATAGCCCTCTGGTCTCTATCCACCGCTGTCAGACTGAGCATGGGCATGGAGTCCCACAACACCAAGTCTGTGTTTCAAAGCAGTTTTAAGGGATTTAAAGAAAAAGTTTTAGGGATTTTAAGGACTACACAGTTTTAAGGACTTTTTAGGGATTTTAAGGTCACAAGAAGTATGAGAACTACAATCTGATTATAGATGTGTGTGTGTGTGTGTGTGTGTGTGTGTGTGTGTGTGTGTGTGTGTGTGTGTGTGTGTGTGTGTGTGTGTGTGTGTGTGTGTGTGTGTGAATTAATCAATGAATTCCACAATCCTGTGCCACCTCTGGTCAAACATAAAGCAAGGACAGCAGGTTTGTGAAGGACTTGCACGAAAAACGTACCCAGTCTGAATGGTTCGATGTACAGTAAATGGCGAATCTGCATATGGCGATCCGTGAATGTCACGGTTAGAAAGTAGAAACCCTCACATCATTTCCTCATTCATTTGAACTCAATACAGGCAGTCCCCGGATTACGAACGCCCGACTTACGAACGCCCGTACTTACGTACCGACCTCTGTAAAGCCTATAATTAAAAAAATATTATTATTATTATTATTATTAATTTTTTTGTTGTTGTTGTTGTTGTATACAGAATCGAGGCTCGTGAAAGAGCTAACATTTATCACACAGAAAAAAATCAAACAGACACAAAGTATATAATAAGGGGAGCGGTAGACAAGAGAAATATGAGAAAAGCTCTGTTCAAGCCACCCTTGATGTTTACTTTAAGAAAATTGACCAGCACCAGGTCCATCCTCTCCAGCACCAGGTCCATCCTCTCCAACACCAGGCCCATCATCTCGGAGAGATATATCAAGGTATGATTGTTTCATTGTTTGCAAGACATCAATTGGAACGAGAGTAAGTGTTAACCTTTAATCATTATCTTTTCTTTTCTATCTAAACAGTTTAAGAAATGTTTCTTTCATGTTTTTTTATACCTATATATGTTTTAGGTAAAAGATATACTATATACTAAGACAAACATTTGACTAATTGACACTAGATGTGAACCGTACGTAACTGTTCCGACTTACATACAAATTCGACTTACAGGCAGACTTAAAAACGGAACTCGTTCGTAACCCGGGGACTGCCTGTATCTCTATTTTCATTCCAACCAGCATAACTCCAATCACGAATTAAATAGCATCAATATAAAAAAATTAATTTTTACCAACAGTCGTGACATAAACAAATATTTAAATGCGTGCTGACGTTACATCCGGATATGGAGGAGTTCCGTACGGTTCAGAATTCAAAATCATGATTGTATTCAATCGATTCGAAACAGCGTCATTCCAATCATACATTAATACTAAAACAAAATACTGTGTTAAATGATGATTGTATTGAGATATTATCAAACCAGCTCATTATCGTCATGTGTTCACTTCCGGATTAAAAAAATTTATGGGCAGGTTCGTATAGAGTAAATTTCAAAATCATAATTTCATTGAGGAACTTATGAAACCTCCTACCTACCTCACAACATCCGCTGGGACCCAAAAACATTCCACAGGAGGTTTGGTGGGGCTAATCCCAAAATTGATGGAGTCGTTTGGGGACGGGCGGACGGACAGATGCTCCTGTTTTATAATATATATAATTATATATGTATATTTACAAGTTCGATCATAAGGATAATTCTGGATAATGAAAATTTGTCACAATGTGGGTAATCAGATCTCTAAACAATTTACAATTTTTTTATGAGGGTGTCTGGCCAAACCAAACATATATATATATATATATATATATATATATATATATATATATATATATATACATATATTTATATATATATATATATATATATATATATATATATATATATATATATTTATATATATATATATATGTGTATATATATATATATATATATATATATATATATATATATATATATATATATATATATATATATATATATATATGTATATATATACAGACTTGGCATTTAATATGGAATATATTTTTTTTCTTGACTTGGGTTTAGTTTCTTAACTCAGTATATCAATCTGGTGAGTTTCTTTTACACTTTGGTGATTTATTTGTTAAAAGAACCATGTCACTGATTGTCTGTCTCAGCAAGAAGTCAACAACAGGATTATATCACAGGTGGCGTGGCAAAATGTACGGACAGGTGCATTTGCTGATTGGCTTCACAGTCGGGTATACAAGGGTTGTTGCGTTCTGTATTAGTGGAAAACAACTGCTGCACGTCTCCAAAAGTTATTGCCGCTTCCTCTGGAGATGGTCCGTCAACTCGACAATGCTGTTTGTCATGGAGTGGTGGCTTTACGAAATTACGGCATGAAACAGCATGCTATTGCTCAGCAGTATGGCATCACTCAAGGTCAGGTGTCAAAGATCCTGAAAGGAAATGCTCAGAGGGGTGTCCCTTCTCCAATACCGAGGCCAGGACGTCCCCGCAGAACCACAAGGAGGGATGATCGCCAGCTGCACTGGTTAGTCCGCAATGGCCGTACCAAGTCAGCTAATCGGCTTAGGACTGAGTGGCAGCAACTGACAAATGTGCCTGTATCCAGAAGGCTAGTCAACCAACGACTGGTTCAAGCAGGCTATCGTGCCAGGCGTCCCCTGAGAAAGCCACGCCTGACCAGACAACACCGCCAGCACCGATTGCAGTGGGCCAGAGAGCACCGCCAATGGCAGCCAGGACACTGGAATCACGTGATCTTCAGTGACGAGTCTAGATTTCTGGTCTATCGTCAAGATGGCCGTGTCCGAGTGTGCAGACAAGTGCATGAAGCCTACAACAAAGATTGTATAGTGCCAAGAGTCCAAGCTGGAGGTGGTGGGGTGACCGTTTGGGCTGCTTTTCATGCAGGGGGCAAAACTGACCTGGTTGTTCTGAATGGAAACCTGAACCAGTTCAAGTACAGCGCCATTCTGGAAGAAACATTGCTTCCATTTGCTCGTGCAGCCTTTCGAGGAAACTTTGTCTTCCAATATGACAATGCACGGCCTCATCGTGCTCGCATGATCCAACACTTTCTTGCTGACCGTGGTGTAGAGCATATGGAGTGGCCTGCCATGTCCCCGGATATGAATCCGATAGAGAACTTGTGGGCAGAATTAACGCGTCAAATCGACCACTTGGACCAGCAGCTGACCTCTGTGCGTGAATTGCAGCAGGCTATTGTCACTGCATGGCAAGCGATTCCTGTCCAAACCTTGGCAAATCTCGTGAACAGCATGCCTCATCGTGTACGTGCTCTCCTGAATGCTCGTGGGGGTTACACGAAGTACTGAACTGTAATTTTACTGTCCGTAATCCCAGTCGTAATTAAACTTTTGTTTTTGTTAAAAAAAAATTGGCTAATGTGCAAAATAAAGAGATACTTCTGGAAAACGTACAGAAGTTTAACACAGTACTGTCCATGACTTGAGTTCGATATCAGTTTACATCACTTTCAAGGATCAACTTATTTGTTTCGAAATGTCAAATGTGGTTTTTGTTTCTTTTGAAGGTCACATTAACAAAATCTAGAATAATTTCAACATAATTCCAATGAACTTTTGGTTCTAAGACATCTTGAAAAGTCAGTTCACCCCCACAAAAAAAATATTCCATATTAAATGCCAAGTCTGTATATACATATATCTCCTGACTCCGGTCCTTCAAAGGCAAACCTTTCTAGGAATTAGAAAAATCAAGACTGGTTGAGGAGACACCCCAACAACTGTCAATGATGAGATCTCCATTTTGCCAGAGACGACTTGGCCATGTGTCAGATGCACCTTACATTGCCGTTTGGTGAGTTACGTTTGACAAACTCTACAACAGAGAAATGTCATCGTGAGAAAGAATCTTTCGTATCTTTTGTAAATCTAATCGTATTTTTCTTCCCACACAAGAAAGACTATTTCATCAAGAGGAGTTTCACAACAGGACCAACAATTCGTAAGAGCCGATAGGGATTTTGGAAAACCTCAGGAGCTTCATAAACCTTTGATTTGGAAAGAAAGAGAACAGGAAAACCAGAGGAAAAGGGAAACACAAGGAATTTTTAAAATATCGATGAAGAAGAAATGCGAGAGGGCATCGGGCACGCCGCCAGGTCCACGGTTGTGATTCGTCCCGAGAGGGAGCAGAGACTGCTGTGGCGAAACATCATCAGTCACGGGGTGACCGCCGAGCTGTGCTTCTGTCATCCATCCAGCTTCTGCAGAACCGCATCCCTGATCGCTTCAAACTGCCGTACACGCCCTCCATTCCTTCCCTACTTTGCACTCATCATCTTCCATGATTCTCTCTACATCAAAAGCGTGATTTCTCGTCAAGTTGGTGAAACATCTTCGCAGTTGGAGCAATATTTTGAATCAATCTATTTTTCTTTTTTTAGGCCAAATACATTAATTTTTCTCATGCACATTTCCACTGCACAGCTCCATATATACATAAATATATATATATATAATATATATATATATATAAATATATATATGGGTGGAGGGAAGCACACAACCACAACAACATTAGAGAACAGGGACATCGGTAGATCTGTGGAAGGGAGATGGTTAGGGGTAGGAGGGGGGGGGGCAGGGGGGGTGGTACACTGTATTGAACAAATGGACAAGACGAGGAATTTCAGGAATTAAGTCGGAGATTGAAAGAGGTGGATTTGGTGTGGATTAACGGGGGCAGAAAGGATGAAGGATTTGGATAGGGGAAGATAAGAGATGGTGGTGAACAGCTGTTTTAAAGAACTGGAGGGAGGATTGGGATTGAAGGGAGTGGGGGAGTTTGTTCCAAAGGTGGGGGAAAAGAGGAATGAGGTGAGTAGAGAGTCTTGATTTTGGCAGTTTCACCAGAAGAGGGTTGCTGGCAGATCTTGTGCGTCCTGTAGGAATGACTCTGAAAACTTTGGTTTCTACAGCGTGAAGCCGAGCTAGGTGTGTGGCAGGAGCACCAGCCCAAAGGGGAGAGCAGTATTCCATGTATGTGGTGAGGAGCTCATTGGTGCCAAGGAAGGAGGATGCCCAGAGGGCGAATGGCTTTGGAGGAGAGCTGAGAAATGTGGTTTTCCCAGGAAAGATCACGGCAGATAGTGAGACCCAAAACCTTGAGTGACAGAACTTCTTGGTGAGGATTGTTGAAAAGTAGATGAGAGGGTTTTCCAGACGGTCTTTTCTGAGGGACACAGTGAGTGTGAGATTTGTCAGGATTGAAAGACGTGGTCCAATTATTTGACCAGTTTGTGATTTTGTCCAGGTCTGCAGAGACTGAGGAGGCTGCAGACTGCCGATCTGAGGGATGAGGAATGGAGGGGGCAGAGAGATTGAAGCTTGAACTTATGGCTGAGCACAAGGAGTAGATGGATATATATATATATATATATATATTCACTAAATGGTAGGATACTTGCTGACGTGCTACCTTGTCTGCATTTGAAAATAGCCACGTTTATCAGATAAAGGAAGACTTCGATGGTATGGACATACTGGGTACACAAATCCTTTTTGACCTATAAGGAGCAGTCAGTGATGGACGATTTTCCTTCGCTTTCGATTGAAAACAACCACGGTGCATTCAGTCAATTCATTCAGTCATTGCATTCAGTCATTCAACCACGGTCATTCTACTCTGGACATGCTGCTTTTGCTGCTTCTGCTTCTCCCCCCTTCCCATGCCTCCTCCCCCAAAGACCTCTCCCTCCCACAGATCTCCCGATGTCCTTGCTCTCAAATGTTGTACTTGTGTGCTTCCCTCTCTCCCCATCTTGTCTCCCGCTCCCTTTATCATATGTTTTATGTGCCAGTTTGTCTTTTTGTGATCAATGTTAGCTCTTACACGAGCCTCGACCTTGTATACAAAAAAAAAAAAAAAAAAAAAAATTCAATCCGTCTGTGCAGTCTAAATGAGGCCTCAGTTAGTTATCTGCTCTGCCTCACTACATTTGTTTTCCTTAATCACCATGCAAATCACAATTCAATTTTTCCTGGAAGGATGGTAAGCTCACCTGAACCTATACAGTATGTATATATATATATATATACACACACACACACACACACACACACACACACACACACACACACACACACACACACACACACACACACACACACACACACACACACACACACACACACACACACACACACAGACACACACACACGTATACACATACACACATACATATATATATATATATATGTCGATGTTTAAGTACTGATTTGTAAATGTTGTATTACAAACTTTATAGACGTGCTCACCAGCGGCGTACTGAGGGTGTCTGGTGCCCGGGGGTAAAACATGTTTTTGTGCCCCCCTGCTTTCACCTCTCTCTTCCAAATCCCCATCCCTGGTCGCCATCGGGCACAGACACAGGGAAACTAGGATCTTTATATTAAAATATCTATTCAGGCTGCTCATTAAGTTCAAGCCGTTCTATTCGATGCCAGATGCCTTCGTGATGAGCTGACATAGCGAATCTGCCGCCAAGAAACCGTGACTCAAGAAGGTTCTTAATCACGTGGTTCGCTTTTACCTTGACACCTTGACTGGAGAGGGAGGGTTCCTGACCACATGTGTCCTGTGTGGAGCACTGGTACCTCGCTATTATTTAATTTTTATGTCTCCGCCCCCGAAGGTGGTCAGAGGCATGTTTTCGGGTTGTCCGTCCGTCCTTCCGTACTTAAGGGGAAAACCTCGTATTTCTTAGCAACCACATGTCTGATTAAGACAAAACTTTCAGGGTAGGATCGACACCAGTGTAGAATGTTTCTATGACAAGTGTGACATCATAGGTCACGTGGTATGGCAGCCACCTTGATTTAAATGCAAATAAAAAAATTGTTTCTCAAAAACTGCTGAATAGAAAAATTTGAAACTCGGCACATTGTCAAGTACTCCCAATGGGGAACAAAAGCATGATAATGATGACATCATCGGTGAAGTGGTATACCAGCCATAATTTTAATCGAATGCCTTATCCTAAAATCTGAAATTGCATGCACATGATCTATGACCCATTTGTATTGAAATATTAAATTTATGACATCATAGGTCACATGGTTTGGCAGCCATATTGGATTCAACCTAAAACCATAAAAAAGCACCTTTTCCCAAACCACCAAACTGATTGACTCAAAACTTTACGTGTGTTTTCGACTTGGCATGGCAATTAAAAGTTGATTACAAAAACATCATCGGTCACATGGTGTGGCAGCCATATTGGATTGAAGGAGAATATTAAATAATTATATCTCAGAAACCGCTTACCCTATCGATGCGAAACTTTACAAATGTCATTTAACACCATTGCTGCATACAGTTTTTAAACGATGACGTCATAGGTCACATGGTTTGGCTGCCATATTAGCTTGAAAGCCGATATTTTCAAAAAAACCCTTCCCCAAAACTGCTTCACCAATCGATGTGAAACCTGTCGTGTCTGGTAAAATGTGATACTTGAGAACAGCTGAAGGGATTTAAATCAAACTTGTTTATTTTTAGGACAGTCAACAAGGGCATCTACCCATTGTCACGGGCAGGGACGACACGGATGCATATTGGCGATGCAGCCGCATTGCTCTAGCCATACATATAATGCTGAAAACAACGGATTTCTCGAGGCAAAATATTTCTGCCGATATTATTTGATGTCACATTATCACACATAATACAACAACACTGAGGCAAATGTGTCTAGTGGCCCTGCCGTCATAGTCCCACCCACCCATCGGAACCCTTCCTATTATTTTACAAAGGAATGTAGTTTTGCGTACTTTTCGTGGAATTCTTTCAACCGATGAAAATTATGATACCAAAGGATGTTGCATGAAGAAAAACTCTGTCGGATGGTACTATAAGCATTGCCATTGACAGACAACTCGGAAATAGTCCACCTGAAGAAGGTTATTATTATTATTATGAACGAAAAATAAATTCCCAGGTTTGACTGAGTTCGTTTTTTTGCCTTTTTTTCATTTTGCCATGGTCTGGAGTACTGAAAAGTGAGCCCTGCCTCGATAATCTGTTGAACAGACCAGGTAGGTTTTCAGATATAACCTAAACGACTTTTTAGAGAAGATACTCCAACTCTAGTTTTGTATGTAGCATATGGGACCACCATTCTCCTTCCATGGCATCCCTACATAGAGAGTACTAGCGTACTCATTGATATATACATATATATATATATATATATATATATATATATATATATATATATATATATATATATATATATATATATACATACATAATTTCAAAAACACACATGGGCGTAAGGTACACCCGGATGCGTACATAACCCCACCCCCAGCCAGTGAGAACACAGACTACAACAACAAAACTGCCTCCACTCCCAGAATCCACAGCCCCTCATCCACTCACTCACACACCAAAAAAAAAACCGACCACCTACCCTTACAACATGCACCACTCTAACAAAAATACATTCATGCAAAACCACACCCACTCCTGCAACACACACACCCACTCTTGCAACACACACACCCACTCCTGCAACACACACACACACACACACACACACACACACACACACACACACACACACACACACACACACACACACACACACCATTCACACATCTCCATTTCTCTTCCGTGCTCAGTCACTACCGCTTTGGACTGAAATGCACCACCCCCCACAACCTCAACCTACACCATTCGACGTGCCTCCATAAACTTCCTCCATATCCAAAATGAGCCTTTCAAGGCAAGCTGGGCCACATTCTCACACATCCTCCTTCTTTCTGTCCCACACACTCCAAGCTGAGCAAGAAATGCAGAAAATGAATTGCCAATATACCCTCTACACTCCACCTCAAATGGCTGACAAGAAACTCGCCAACCCTTCTCCCGACACTCTGCCTCCAGCTCACTGTACTTTCCTGTCTTCCCCCCGTGCACCTCCTCCACATTCTCTTCAAAAGGTATAGACAATTCCCCGAAGATGACTTGTCTTGTTGCACCTGACCAGATGACATTGGCAGGCCGCAACCTTGTCACACAGATCTCCTCTGGGAATACTAATTGTGGCTTTAGGTCTGCCACCACCTGCCAATCACAAGCATCTGACAGCCCTCTTTCTTTCCACCTCCTCCTCTTTCCACCTCTTACCACTTGGCCCTCTTTGATAAACATACCTCTCCCCCATCGGTCTCCTTCTCCACTCTTCTCTCTCTCTCTCTCTCTCGATCACAGCACCTCTTGTTGCACCATCTGCACTACCACCGCCAGCACCTGATCGTGCCGCTACTTGTATCTTCCTGCTGCCAATGCTACCGAGCATGCACTCAGTGCATGCTGCACCGTTCCCAAACCTCCACACAAAGAACATCTCGCCTCCTGCAACAACCCCCACAATCCCAAGTTTACTGGCGACGGAAGCACATCATACTGTTGCCGACATGAGGACTGTATTTGTTATTGTGTGTATTATTATTATTGTTATTGTTATTCTGCGCCTCCTGCCTCCGGAGCTGTGTAAAGGTCAAAAGGGCGTCCCATAATTAGTCCACAAGCATACACGTCAGCCAAGCATAGAATACCCCTGTTCGATAGTTATATCTTATTCTGTGTTTTAGGGTAAGGCTGTGTCTCCCATTAATAGAAGTACTCCATTGCACCAAGTGAAAGAGATAGATTCCCTTCATTCCCATTCCCAAAACCTCCATTCCCCCTTTTCGTCAATTGCCAACTGCATTTTGGGCGGTTTTCCCTTCATCTGCCATTGACCACGAGGCAGGGTTGGGGAAGAAAGGCGGGTCCCCACCTCGTCATAGAGGGGAGGAGTGAACCAGCCCTTGCCGACCAACCCAGAACGAGGGGTTGGCTTTAGAGGGCGGAGAGAGAACGTTTTGGGGAGGTTCGCAAAGGGTCAAGGGTGGGGCTTATATAACCCGAGGCAGAGGCCCCCGGAGAGAGTCGAGGAGGGAGGAGATCAGAAGACAGAAAGGCCTTGAGTTGGACTAAGCAAGAGAGGAAGTTGTTGGACTGGGTGGGACTAAGAAAGAGAGAGAAAGAGTCCTGAAGCTTGTGAGGGAAGGAGAGAGAACCCGTCCACCAACCCCCCACCAGCCGCGTTGGCTCCACCAAGCGTTCACCTCCACCAAAGCTCCACCAAGCTCCGCGTTGGCTCCACCAAGCGTTCACCTCCACCAAGGCTCCACCAAGCTCTGCGTTGGCTCCACCAAGCGTTCACCTCCACCAAAGCTCCACCAAGCTCCGCGTTGGCTCCACCAAGTGTTCACCTCCAGCCATCCACCTCCTGCGATTCCTGTCATCATTCCCCGCGTGAGTCTGTCTTTTGTTTGTTCTGTCCTGGGTTAATTAAGACTGTAGGTAAGCTAGTATTTGCACTGTGTCACCTGCGTCTTATGTGTTGTAAATAAACGTGACTGCTTTCTTTTTGCTTATGTGTGTAAATAGTAAATAAATTTAGTAGTATTTCCAAACCTTTCTTTGCCTTCGTCTTCCTCTTTGCATTCATCGTTTTAGTCTTTTCCCTCATTGAGCAGCCGCGGTGCGATCCGGCCAACGTTTGGGTGGAATCGGGTTCTAATCGGGGAATAACTGTTCGGTCGCGGTAATACCAACCGCTCGGTAAAATAACATCTTTAACCGCGTCCGCAACAATTGGTGTCGAGGAGTGGGATACGAGGCCCGAAGCGCGCTTAACGCGCTCGAAATTACAAGCTGCTGGAAATTTGTGTTGTAAAGCAAAAACCCGAATTTTGAAATCGCGCCATGGCCGGTCAAGGCGATCGGATGCCGGTGGGTGAGCTAGAGATAGACGGGGTGGAATCGACCCAGGACCTTGGGGAAATGTATATGGAGGATGTGGTTGAGGGGGTATCAGACGCGCAAAATGGCGCTCTCGCGCACGAGGTTACGGGCGCGCAAAATGGCGCCTCGCACATGGCCACGGCGCCCGCGACCGTAGCAGCGCCGCTGGTGGATTCGAACCTTTTTTTTCCTGCAAATGAGGGCCCTTATGGGACAAATGGGAGACCAAATTGGAGGTTTGAAAAACAGTATAGAGGCTCAGAGTGAGCAAATGGGAGCAATGAGGGGCGAAATGGGGGGCAAAATGGGGGAAATGGGGGGCAAAATGGGAGAAATGGGGGAACGGCTAAAAGCTAAATTTGAGGGGTTAGACAACGGGATAAAAGAGGTAAAGAATGGGTTAACGGGGGTGGAAAATAGAATGGCTGCCCAGGAGAATCAGTTAGAGGGGGTGAAAAATGGGTTAATGGGGTTAGAAAATAGGATGGAAGACAAATTGTGGGAAATAGGGGAGCAATCCGCCCGGGAAATCGAACAGATGGGGAACCAGATGGAGGCGATGAAGGAGGAGATACGACGAGGTGTGAGTGAGGAGGTCTCGGGGGTACGCGAGGAGGTAAAGCGAGGCGAAAAGCGTATAGAGAAAGAGGTGAGAAATGGGACGGCAAAGTTACAAGAGGGAATAGAAGATCTGACGGAGGAGGTGGAACAGCTGACAGAGGGACAAACGGAGTTAGTGGAGCAGGTTCAAAGGAACACTGCGGTACTAGGAGGGTTAAAAGCGACACAAAACGACATAAAGAAGGACTTGATAGCGACACAGAGGCAATGTCAGATGGTACGTAAGGGACTGACAATGAGGTTGGACGAGGTGACAGAGGTAATGGAGACGAAGGACCGACAGGTGAGGACGCACATAGAAACGGTCAAGGTAGCATTAGAGGACGAACTTGAGGAGACGCACCGGGGAATAAAAGAGGTGAAGCAAAAATTAGAGGAAGTAGAAGAAGAGGTGAGTGAAATTAAGAAGAGATGGACAGAAACTAAAAGAGAAATCCAGGAAGAGGTGATGGAATATGTACAAGGTCGGTGCTCAACTCATGATGTGCTGCTCACTAACCAAATCAAGAGTTTGCAGGTGGCAGAGGAGGTGAGGAGACGAGGTGTCAAGGTGAGTGGCGATATATTCGGAAATGTACATGATGTGAGGGGAGCTTCAGTCGGCTTGGGGGTTGATGTGGACCCGGGTGTTCGTGAGAGGCCGTTGGTGAAGTGTGCGACAGGTCTGGTGTGCGAAAAAAGAGGTGTGCGAGAATGTCCGACCATAGGGTGTGTGAGGAAAAAGTGCGCGCCGACCAGTGAGTGTGCTGTCGAGAGTGAGTCGGTAGTAGCGCGTGTGCGAGGGAGCACATGGAAGCGCGTAGTGAGGAGTGTTACAGAGGATGTAACGGGAGAGTGTGCCGTCAAGAGTGAGTTGGTCGAAGCGCGTGTGCGAGGGGGTACATGGAAGCGCGGTGTGGTAAGTGTTATGGAGGAAGTAACGAAAGAGTGTGCACAAGAGGATGCGCGAGAAAGGTGTGTAACGGACAGGTGCATGAGAAAAGAGTGCGCTGTCAAAAGTAAGGAAGAATGCACACCTGTGGTGAGTGTTACAGAGGGTGTAACGGGAGAGTGTGCGCAAGAGTGTGCATGAGAAGGGTGTGTAACGGACAGGTGCATGAGGAGGGAGTGCGCTGTCGAGAGTGAGGGTGAGTGCACTGTCAAGGGTGGTGGTGAAAGTAGTGAGAGTGACACGGAGCGTGAGTTGGTTATGACAGGTGAGCGAGGATGTACACCTGGAATGGAAGGAAGCACACCTGGAATGGTAGAGCGTGTGTGGGAATGCACACTGGAATTGGTCGTGAGGCACGTGGTTGGGTGTGCGAGTGAGAGCACACCTGTGATAGTCACAGAGGAGGTGACCGAGAAGGGGGCGCGAAGAGGTGTGTTGGTGAGGTGTGCGAGCGACGAGTGCGTGCAAAGGTGTTCGGTGGTCAGGTGTGTGACCAAGTCTGTGAGCGGAATGAGTGTACCGAGGTGTGTAAGAGAAGGTGCAATGACGAGGAGCATGGGAATAGCTGGATGTATGAGCAAGAAAGGGGTAGCGTATGCGTGTAAGCATGCAGGTGAGGCATCGACGGTAACCAGGTTAGCGGTTAGAGCGACTTATAGCCGAATCGGGCCCTCGGTGCGTGCTGGGCTTCGCGTGCCGCGAGAACCAGTGGGGATCCGAGCCACGGCGGGTTCGAAAGGACCGCCGTACGCGATCCACGCTGGGCCTCGCTTGGAACGGCCGCGTCCGTGCTCCACTAGGCGGAGCGGGCAGCCCGATAGGAAGGGTCGTCATGGCGACCACTTTTTATTGAGACGTTCCGGCAGGTCGAGATCGGGCAATTGGATGGCTCTGCGCCGAGGTGGTGCGTGGGATCTCGGCACTGGTAAGCCCCCGTCCCTGCACCGAGTGCCGGACGCATCCAGCCGCCGGCACCAAAGAACCCGCGTTCATTGCTCAGCTGTACGAAGCCGGGCTGTAGACGTGAATTGGCGCACCGAGAGGATCTAATAAGTAGACGGGTGATGAGGTTAGTGTTTTGGACCCAAAATTAGAAAAAGACAAAATTTGATGATTGGTAATGGTACAGTGATTGGCAGATGATTGGCAAAATTTTTGATTGGCTGAAATTAGGTGAGCAAAATTGATAGTGGGACCTCCCCACGTGATGGGATAGCAACTCTGCCATCCCTCACGAGGGGGCAAAGGAGCACTAGCTTATTGGGTTGATGGCAGTGAAAACTAGCCCGGGTGGGTTCGGATATTGTGTGTAGGGATCGAGCGAAGATGACATTAGGTAACGTTAAGATTAGTTAGTGACAAGGATACCTGTAGTGGGGATGCAGGTAGATTAGAGTGGATAATAATGACGTGGTATGTGCTTAGTTTAAAGGGAAGACAGGGAGCACTAAGTTAGCAGGGCAACAGGTAGTTCAGATGATGCCGTGTGAGTGTTGGAGGTGTATAGAAGTGTATTGTGAAAAGTGTGTGAGGAACAGGTGTGATTGCACAGGTGTGCAACTGGACAGGTGTGTGGAGCAGTGTTTGAGTGATGGTGATGGTGATGTGTGTTGTGTTGACCAAATGGTCCAGGAAGAGGAGGAGGGTGCAGGTGGCACCAGGTGTGATTGCACAGGTGTGCAACAACAGGTGTATGGAAAATAGTTGTGTGGAAGACATGGAGTGTGGAATAAATGGAGTATTGGAATGGATGGTCGTGGAGTGAGTATGGTGGAAACTATGGAGTGGAGTGGATGGTGCGGAGGTGTGAATGGGGGAAGAGTGGACCCCCATCACGAATACCCGGGGCGGGTAGTGTAAGTGTTAGGTAGAGGGTATAGGTAAATTGTGGTTGGATATTGGCATCTGTGGTGCGGGTGAGAGAATGGTATTTGGATGGGTGCATTAGTGTTGTGGAAATGGCTGGGCGTGTAGCCTGTTAGTGTGTGTAGTTGGTTTGGGCACTCCACCACTGTGAGGATGTCGGCCAGGTGAGGCCGCAGGTGGGCTCTGGGAGCCGGTAGTTGTGGATGGGGCCCGAGGATCCGGAGGACGGACCCGGGTAGCCCAGTGCCAGAGGGCACCAAGGGGTGACAGAGCCAGGAGGGGCCTTCCCCAGTTAGATAGGTTAGGGTGAGGAGCAGGTAAGCTCGGGCAGCAACTGCAGTGGTGGAGGTGTGCAGGTGGGTAGACCTGCTGGGAGAGCTACACGTCACAGCCCAGAAATTGTGCAAGGGCACCGGGAGATGAATCGGGGGAGTGAGACCCCAAATTGAGAAGCACCACAGTTTGGTCAATGGGAATTTGGTTTTTAGAACCCATAGTGTAAGTGGCCAATGGATTGGCAGGGAAAGACCCCAGGTAGTGTAAAGTGTGTTAATGTCATTTAGAGGATAGTTAGGATTGAAGTCTCCTCGCACCATCTGCATCCACTCACCTGAGGTGACAGGTACTCCACACCATGCCATGTTTTGATTATTTTTTACTGTGCAAATGTTTGGAATGTGAGACGCATCATGACGTGGGTGTGACATTGTGCTTGATGTTCCATCTCTTCCTCCTTATGAGGATTGATGATGAATTGGGTGATGGCAAATTCTGGTTAGAGGGAGTGTGGTGACGAATTTGGTATAGAGGAAATATGGGGAGACGTGACAGTAGCGACGGATTGGTAATGTGTAGATTTTGTACATATGGGGTAAGGGCAAGGGTAGTGTAGGTGACAGGGGGGTGACGTACGGTAGGGACGACCTTTCTCACTTCGCTCTCCGTACGCATTTCGCCTTGCATTGCCTTATTGATGTGTACCCTTGTGACCTTACCCCTCGCTCATTTGTCTCTTTTTGTCTCCCACATGACCTGTGCGCCATTGGGCGCCGAGGGGAGCGTGCGTGAGTCCTCCATTGTGCGCCCGGAATTCCCAGAACCAGCTGTCTGCATCGATGCACCACATTATGGACCACATGCCTGTGGCCGAGCACCACTGATGGACCCCATGGGTTGGGGCATGGCCCCTCTGCTGGAACCGGCCATGAGGGCCCGAAATCTTGCTGGCGGACCTTGGCCACAGGGCACCGATGCCCCACAGGTGAACCACACGTAGTCGGCCCTGTGGGCCATAAATAAAGAAAATAAAATGGACACGTTGGGCACACTTTATTGCAAATAGGCTGCCAGTAAGAAAATGAAAGAATGACAACATCTGGAAGAACAAATAATAATAACCAGCAGAGGGAGCCGAAGAGCAAGAGATCACCTGCAGGGTTAGGGGTTGTTGGTTTTATTTTCTTGAACAATGGTGACTGCACCGATTGGTGCTTGGGTGTGTATTGGTGCGTTTTTGGGTGCTTTAATGGTGCATTGATGCAGAGCAGACTGTCTCCCCCCCCAGAAAGAACAATTACAGGTCCTGGGTTAGTCTTGTAAATAAAGGCAGAGTCAGTGTAAATAATGCTCCCCACCGTCAATGTATAGTTTCAAGACCATTCCGCAATTCGGTTAACTTTGGGCGTAAGTCTGTTAGGCAGGGTGCAATGGAGCAGCGGGACACATTTATTTATGTTTTAAAAACTGTCGCACTCAGGGTCAGGTTAAAAGTAGAGGGAACTACACCTACGTGTCACACGAAGTAAAAGTTGTAGGCCCGGGACGTGCCTAAGAGGAGGAGAGTGCAGTGTTGCGGACATGAGGACTGTATTTGTTATTGTGTGTATTATTATTATTATTGTTATTCTGCGCCTCCTGCCTCCGGAGCTGTGTAAAGGTCAAAAGGGCGTCCCATAATTAGTCCACAAGCATACACGTCAGCCAAGCATAGAATACCCCTGTTCGATAGTTATATCTTATTCTGTGTTTTAGGGTAAGGCTGTGTCTCCCATTAATAGAAGTACTCCATTGCACCAAGTGAAAGAGATAGATTCCCTTCATTCCCATTCCCAAAACCTCCATTCCCCCTTTTCGTCAATTGCCAACTGCATTTTGGGCGGTTTTCCCTTCATCCACCATTGACCACGAGGCAGGGTTGGGGAAGAAAGGCGGGTCCCCACCTCGTCATAGAGGGGAGGAGTGAACCAGCCCTTGCCGACCAACCCAGAATGAGGGGTTGGCTTTAGAGGGCGGAGAGAGAACGTTTTGGGGAGGTTCGCAAACGGTCAAGGGTGGGGCTTATATAACCCGAGGCAGAGGCCCCCGGAGAGAGTCGAGGAGGGAGGAGATCAGAAGACAGAAAGGCCTTGAGTTGGACTAAGCAAGAGAGGAAGTTGTTGGACTGGGTGGGACTAAGAAAGAGAGAGAAAGAGTCCTGAAGCTTGTGAGGGAAGGAGAGAGAACCCGTCCACCAACCCCCCACCAGCCGCGTTGGCTCCACCAAGCGTTCACCTCCACCAAGCTCCGCGTTGGCTCCACCAAGCGTTCACCTCCAGCCATCCACCTCCTGCGATTCCTGTCATCATTCCCCGCGTGAGTCTGTCTTTTGTTTGTTCTGTCCTGGGTTAATTAAGACTGTAGGTAAGCTAGTATTTGCACTGTGTCACCTGTGTCTTATGTGTTGTAAATAAACGTGACTGCTTTCTTTTTGCTTATGTGTGTAAATAGTAAATAAATTTAGTAGTATTTCCAAACCTTTCTTTGCCTTCATCTTCCTCTTTGCATTCGTCGTTTTAGTCTTTTCCCTCATTGAGCAGCTGCGGTGCGATCCGGCCAACGTTTGGGTGGAATCGGGTTCTAATCGGGGAATAACTGTTCGGTCGCGGTAATACCAACCGCTCGGTAAAATAACATCTTTAACCGCGTCCGCAACAATACGTTGCCCGCAACAGGAAACTCAACAATATTGGCTCCATCCTCCAAATCTCTTGCCACTTCAATGTCCTCACCTGCACAACTTCCCACCTCATATACAGACTTGGCATTTAATATGGAATATTTTTTTGTGGGGGTGAGCTTACTTTTCAAGATGTCTTAGAACCAAAAGTTCATTGGAATTATGTTGAAATTATTCTAGATTTTGTTAATGTGACCTTTAAAAAGAAACAAAAACCACTTTTGACATTTGGAAACAAATAAATTGATCCTTGAAGGAGATGTAAACTGATATCGAACTCAATTCAAGGACAGAACTGTGTTAAACTTCTGTATGTTTTCCAGAAGTATCTCTTTATTTTGCACATTAGCCAAAAAATTTTTAACAGAAACAAAAGTTAAATTACGACTGGGATTACGGACAGTAAAATTACAGTTCAGTACTTCGTGTAACCCCCACGAGCATTCAGGAGAGCACGTGCACGTTGAGGCATGCGGTTCACGAGATTTGCCAAGGTTTGTACAGGAATCGCTTGCCATGCAGTGACAATAGCCTGCTGCAATTCACGCACAGAGGTCGGCTGCTGGTCCAAGTGGTCGATTTGATGCGTTAATTCTGCCCACAAGTTCTCTTTCGGATTCATATCCGGGGACATGGCAGGCCACTCCATATGCTCCACACCACGGTCAGCAAGAAAGTGTTGGATCATGCGAGCACGATGAGGCCGTGCATTGTCATCTTGGAAGACAAAGTTTCCTCGAAAGGCTGCACAAGCAAATGGAAGCAATGTTTCTTCCAGAATGGCCCTGTACTTGAACTGGTTCAGGTTTCCATTCAGAACAACCAGGTCAGTTTTGCCCCCTGCATGAAAAGCAGCCCAAACAGTCACCCCACCACCTCCAGCTTGGACTCTTGGCACTATAGAATCTTTGTTGTAGGCTTCATGCACTTGTCTGCGCACTCGGACGCAGCCATCTTGACGATAGACCAGAAATCTAGTTTCGTCACTGAAGATCACGTGATTCCAGTGTCCTGGTTGCCATTGACGGTGCTCTCTGGCCCACTGCAATCGGCGCTGGCGGTGTTGTCTGGTCAGGCGTGGCTTTCTCAGGGGATGCCTGGCACGATAGCCTGCTTGAACCAGTCGTTGGTTGACTAGCCTTCTGGATACAGGCACATAAAGCAGTTGCTGCCACTCAGCCCGAAGCCGATTAGCTGACTTGGTACGGCCATTGCAGACTAACCGGTGCAGCTGGTGATCATCCCTCCTTGTGGTTCTGCGGGGACGCCCTGGCCTCGGTATTGGAGTAGGGACACCCCTCTGAGCATTTCGTTTCAGGATCTTTGTCACCTGACCTTGAGTGATGCCATACTGCCGAGCAATAGCACGCTGTTTCATGCCGTAATTTCGTAAAGCCACCACTCCTTGACAAACAGCATTGTTGAGTTGACGCACCATCTCCAGAGGAAGCGGCAATAACTTTTGAAGACGTGCAGCAGTTGTTTTCCACTAATACAGGACGCAACAACCCTTGTATACCCGACTGTGAAGCCAATCATCAAATGCACCTGTCCGTACATTTTGCCATGCGACCTGTGATATAATCCTGTTGTTGACTTCTTGCTGCGACAGACAATCAGTGACATGGTTCTTTTAACAAATAAATCACCAAAGTGTAAAAGAAACTCACCAGATTGATATACTGAGTTGAGAAAGTAAACCCAAGTCAAGGAAAAAAAGTTATTCCATATTAAATGCCAAGTCTGCATATATATATATATATATATATATATATATATATATATACAGTCATGTGAAAAAGTACGTACACCCCATGTAAAGTTTCGACTTTTTCAA
Source organism: Myxine glutinosa (assembly GCF_964187855.1). Taxonomy (NCBI): domain Eukaryota; kingdom Metazoa; phylum Chordata; class Myxini; order Myxiniformes; family Myxinidae; genus Myxine; species Myxine glutinosa. Next base: position 46,811,541 of record NC_136265.1, read on the forward strand.
CATATTTCAACATACAGCTATTTGATCTTCATTTCAACAATATTGATAGATAAAGGTGATATAATATAACAAATATCATGAAACATTTACATTTTTAGTCCATTGTTTAATTTAAATAAACATAAATGCAAATTTCGCATGTGGAAAAAGGAAGTACACCCTTGGCTCTAATAGGTGGTATTGTCCCCTTTGGCAGAAACAACCTCAAGTATGCGTTTCTTATAACTGTCTACCAGTCTCTGACATTGACTGGGAGAAATTTTTGCCCACTCCTCCATGCAGAATTATTTCAGCTGTGTGATGTTTGAGGGGTTTCTTGCATGCACAGCTCGTTTCAAATCCCCCCACAACATCTCGATGGGATTTAGATCTGGGCTTTGACTTGGCCATTCCAGAACCCTCCATTTCTTTCTTTTCAGTCATTCCTTGGTGGATTTACTGGTATGTTTAGGGTCATTTTCATGTTGCAAGGTCCACCCTCGGTTGAGCTTGAACTTTCCGACAGATGGCCTCACATTATCCTCAAGCACCCTCTGGTACAATGAAGAATTCATAGTGGATTATATGATGGTGAGCTGCCCAGGCCCTGATGCAGCAAAGCTGCCCCAAACCATAATATTTCCACCACCATGCTTTACAGTTGGTATCAGGTTCTTGTGGTCATGTGAAAAAGTAAGTACATCCCATGTAAAGTTTTGACTTTTTCAACATATTTCAACATACAGCTATTTGATCTTCATTTCAACAATATTGATAGATAAAGGTGATATAATATAACAAATATCATGAAACATTTACATTTTGTAGTCCATTGTATAATTTAAATAAACATAAATGCAAATTTCGCATGTGGAAAAAGTAAGTACACCCTTACATTTATCACGACTTCAAATACCTAAAATTAGAATCAGGTGCACCAGATCAGGTGCAAATGATTAGAACATCATTAGAGAGGATGTTGGATGAATCTGTCTTATTTAAACCTCAGACATTTAGTTTGGTTTGCTCTTTGTTGTTGAAGTGTGCGGCGTCACCATGCCTGAATCAAAAGAGCTCTCTGAGGCCTTCAGAAAGAAGGTTATAGATGCCTACGAGTCTGGGAAGGGATTTTAAAAGATCTCCAAACTATTTGAAATCAATCATTCGACTGTCCGGAAGATCATCTCCAAGTGGAGAAGATTCCAAACAACTGCCAACTTGTTCAGGCCAGGCCGCCTTAGCAAGTTCAGCCCGAGAGCAGACCGCAAGATGCTGAAATAAGTCTCGAACAACCCCAGAAGGTCATCACTGGACATACAGGTAGCTCTTGCCACTGTTGATGTCAAAGTGCACGAGTCTACCATTAGAAAGAGGCTGCACAAATTTGATCTACATGGGAGGTGTGCCAGGAGGAAACCTTTGCTGTCCAGAAAGAACATCTGTGCAAGACTAAAGTTGGCCAAAGAACACCGAGGCAAAGACCAGCACTTCTGGAACAATGTGCCCTGGACAGATGAGTCAACGGTAGAGCTATTTGGCCACAGTACCAGAAGACATGTTTGGCGAAAACCAAAGACAGCATTTGACCACAAGAACCTGATACCAACTGTAAAGCATGGTGGTGGAAATATTATGGTTTGGGGCAGCTTTGCTGCATCAGGGCCTGGGCAGCTCACAATCATAGAATCCACTATGAATTCTTCATTGTACCAGAGGGTGCTTGAGGATAATGTGAGGCCATCTGTCGGAAAGTTGAAGCACAACCGAAGGGGGACCTTGCAACATGACAATGACCCTAAACATACCAGTAAATCCACCAAGGAATGGCTGAAAAGAAAGAAATGGAGGGTTCTGGAATGGCCAAGTCAAAGCCGGATCTAAATCCCATCGAGATGTTGTGGGGGGATTTGAAATGAGCTGTGCATGCAAGAAACCCCTCAAACATCGCACAGCTGAAAGAATTCTGCATGGAAGAGTGACCAAAAATTTCTCCCAGTCGATGTCAGAGACTGGTAGACAGTTATAAGAAACGCCTACTTGAGGTTGTTTCTGCCAAAGGGGGCAATACCACCTATCAGAGCCAAGGGTGTACTTACTTTTTCCACATGCGAAATTTGCATTTATGTTTATTTAAATTATACAATGGACTACAAAATGTAAATGTTTCATGATATTTGTTATATTATATCACCTTTATCTCTCAATATTGTTGAAATGAAGATCAAATAGGTGCATGTTGAAATATGTTGAAAAAGTCAAAACTTTGCATGGGGTGTACTTACTTTTTCACATGACTGTATATATATACAGTATATATATATGTTGGAACCCATCTGTGGATCGGTCCCATCGGCCGATGGGTCTGCGCCATCTGCGGATGTGTTGTTCACCTTGAAGGAATGTGTTGACAGAATGGTGCTCTTCAATCAGGTACACAGTCATTGGAATTACATGTGGTAGGAATTTAACAGAGATGATTTTTAAATGTTTAACAGATTAAACCACATGTCACGGACTGCTTTATAAACATTTGTGACATCAATTGCTTATTTTTAGGTTCAAATAAACATACTCATCCACCATTGATGCATAGGAAACACAGATGGGTTCACCTTCAAGGTGAACAACACATCCACAGATGGCGCAGACCCATCGGCCGATGGGTCTGCATTGTCATTTCTCGTGCATCCACAGATGGGTCAGACCCATCGGCCGATGGGACCGATCCACAGATGGGTTCCAACATATATATATATATATATATATATATATATATATATATATATACATACATACATACATATATATATATATATATATATATATATACATACATACATATATATATATATATATATATATATACATACATACATATATATATATATATATATATATATATATATATATACATACATACATATATATATATATATATATATATATATATATATATATATATATACATACATACATACATATATATATATATATATATATATATATATATATACATACATACATATATATATATATATATATATATATATATACATACATACATATATATATATATATATATATATATATATATATATATATATATACATACATACATATATATATATATATATATATATATATATATATATATATATATATATACATACATACATATATATATATATATATATATATATATATATATATATATATATATATATATATATATATATATATATATACACAAAGAATTAAGTTAAGCACCCCTACACAACGAATTAAGGTAAGCACCCCCTAATATATATTCTTTGTGTATATGTATACATTGGCATATATTCTAAGGTATGTGAGATCAAATAATGATTGGTATGACATTAGCAATTATCCATTGATGAAATTGAGTGATCAAAGTGAAAAAAAGTGATTGGTTGAGTCAGTGATCCGATCACGTGGGTCCTACACACGTTATTGACGCAAAGATCGCTAGAGGTCTTCTCAGAACAATGACTGTACGTTAGAAAACATAAACGTCATCCACACTGTCCGTGATGGACCTATAGCTCCATACTTAAATTGAGGTGAAAATATGCCTAAAATTCCCAAAAAATTTCACCTTAAATTATTCAGAATAAAATATTGAAAACGGCATGATTGTTATGTTTTTATGTGACCATAATATCACTTCTCCAGAAAATATAGCAATATCATGGGTATATTACACTGTTTTGACGACAACAAACTTGTAATGTGCGAGGTTGTAAAAAAACGGGGGGGGTGCTTAACTTAATTCTTTGTGTATATATATATAGTTATGACTTGTTGTTGGGATTAAAATTGGTTTTAAATAAATTTTAAAAATTGATTAAAATTTGATTTTTTTAATTGGCAGGTGTGAGTTAAACCTAAAAAAGTAAACCTAAAATGGAGAGGACTGAACATAGAAAGTGCTATTGTTCTACGATGGTAAAACATATATGTATAGAAATACCATAAAATAAAAGCTGACTTTCTGTACTCTTGCTTCATATTCATCTTTAGATCTCAAATCCAAATTTCTTGAGTATATGCCAATAATAACAAATTTGACTTCACTGTTCCAATACTTATGGCGGGCACTGTACATGACTGTATTCCTATCCAACAACTGACTCACTCCTCACTGATATAAATATATAGTACCTTCTAGGGGGGGTAGAAAGTTGAAATTTGGCACACTGATGCAACTCGAAACTAATATCCTAGAAAAATCACAAAACCATCAGAAAATGACCATATACAAAAATATCTCATAATAAAAGTCGGCCGGTGCAGCCTCGGTCCGCTCACTGTGTGTCACATGCCCTAAGCCAATGGACCTTACGCTCAAACTGGTAGTTAGGTAATGTTAACACTCGCATCTTATTTTATAACTGTTGCCATATTTACATTAAAAATACAATACCTGTAAACTTTTAAATAAATATCTAATTCTGATCACTAATTATTTATTTACTTCATCTAATATATAAAGCTCTTTCTCACCACCCAGTCACTCACTGATTGTTTCACTGTTATAAATATGGTGGGCTAGAAAACTGGAATTTTGCATTCTGCAGCAAATCAAAGCCAATATCCCAGGAAAAATCACAAAACTGCTGGAAAATGTCCATAAACATTTTTTGCGGAGGGTGAAGTAAAACAGCAGCCACATGTGATCCTGGCCTCATTCTTGGTGGTGTCCGAGAGTTCAGTGATTGCAGACTTCGACACAGGATACTGTGATGTTGTTCGGAATGCCCCGGGTGTGATGGCAAAGTTAAGGCCTTCCTGTAGTAGGCTCATTTGTGCATCTGAGAGCCTTGTACTAGACAACTTAATTCCCCAGATATTCCTGAGGGGGTTTACGTCTCGGAAGTGGAGCATTTTGTACCCGGTTTGCCATATACCGATGCGACAATTGCTTGGCGATGTCCTGCCCATGGCTTTCATCAAGTGGAGCTCTCCAACCTATAAATTGAACAAATAAATAACTGGGAATCATGTAGAGTTGGAAGTAGTTGCTGTCCAATCAAGTGATGGAAGCAAGAATATTGAAGAATCAGGAAGCTCACAAAGAAAACCTGTTTCTGTCTCAATTTCATATGCAAACTGTCCGGAATATCTCCTTTCCTCCAATAAATCTCGGCATGCCGCAAAGTTGCGCCCTCTTCGCAATTCATCCGCCAAATCTCCCGAGCAGATTTAAGCAAATGCATCTATCAGGTGCCTGGAAGAACTGCGATGGTTTTCTGAACTGCTGCTCCAGCAACAGTAAACACATTGAACGAGAGATTGTAAAGAGTCGTTTTCTTTCCCTTGCCACGGCCAACATGGTAGTAATTGCAGTTTAGGCAAAGGCAGGAAACAAGGTCATCTTGTTTGCACAGCCACTTCCACCAGTCTCCCTCGTGAATCCTAAGGTGTCGGTTGGTGCTAGTTAATTCCGTGATTGGACACCAGAAATCTGCTTGCCCACAGAATTGTGTCCTGTTGCGATTCGTCAAACGAGGCAATAAAATCTGGGAATAAAAAGGATGCGGACAAGCTAACTATGCTGTTGAGGCCTCCATTACAATTCCTGGGTTGCTTGTTAAATATGCATCATCACTTCCATCAGTGCTGGCTGGACCTCCGAAAGGTTAAATATGACTGCTGCATCGCATTGTAATGTTTGAACGTGCAATCTTGATAACATGTTGTGAAATAACCACCGCAGCTCCTCAACTTGAATGCGAAATGTGCATTTCGGGAATTGCATAACGAGCTTGCGGACTTGCAGCTGGACAGATGGAGCACACACCGTCGGGATTGGCAGTGATGTGAGCTTTAAGTTACTCGCATGGAAGTTACGATTAAAGGACCGTCAAGCTTGCTCCTATTTCCAGCGATCCAAGATGGCGGCTTGCATCCATGTTCGCTGTTTCTTTCTTCCTTAATTGGCGTTTATCTACTGGTGCTACTTTAATTTTTTTGGCCATTATGTGATCACCTGATACCCAGCAACTCATATATCAGCAATTAAAGCTCCTATTTATCTCTTTGGCAAACTTGGGTAATAACAGTACAACGTGGCCATTTGTGAATATCAATCATTGTCTGGTTTATCATTCTAAGCTCTTGGAGGATATTGCAGGTACATTAGGCATGGAAGAAGGAAATTAATGTAATCTTTCCATGAATTACAAGGATGACAAGAGACAACAGACAAATTAACACAGAATAAAGGATTAAAACTTGGGATTCTAGTATAGGGCTGATAGTATGGCCTCGAGGTAGGCACACGCACCTCGAAACCGTCTAACCTGGATTTGAATTCTGACCCAGGTAAAAACTGTCATCCAGGTATTTCACGGGCATGGTGATTCATCAATGTGTTTGCCATCATTCCGATTGATCTTAACCTGTTGGTGCATGTTAGAGATCTCACAGAGATTGGATTCCTGTCCTAACTATTTCTGGGAAAGCAACGGCAAACCACCCAGCATAATCCTTGCCAAGAACCTGAATCGGCAGTACTAAACCTGTCTTTGAGAAAACACCAGTTTAGATTAGATTCTCGTATAATCAGTTGTTTGTAAAGATCGGAACACCAACCAGGCACACCCGAGGGTTAACAACTATCGGGGATGCCTCTTCGCGGTGGTTGTACCTCCCAATGCAAGTCGGTAGGAAAATCTTCCCCATTTTTCCTGCTGCCCGGATTGGTCAGGGCAGCGCGGTCATGTTCATAGTGCCGATCGGTCTCCATGGACCGGCCCTTTCCCTCTTCTCTCTCTCTACCTCTATCATGGCCATGGGGTACACCATCTTGGATGTGGGGGATCTCTGGGTCGCTCCTGCGAGATCGATCGACTGGGTCCGCGATTCATGCTTGTTCGAGAGAACTGTCTGGGGCTATGCAACAACAACAACATTAACAACAACAACAACAACAACAACAACAACAACAACAACTAGAGGGTTTGTAATAAAGGTGTGCTGATTCCATCTGGTATCGAACGTGCAGAAAATGAAGCTCACCTTTGTGATTTTATGCACAACTGCTCCAACATGCTGCAGGTATTGCTATAATTATACTGCTCATACCAAGCATGATTTTTTTTTAACTCAACAGGACTACTGTCCAGTTGAGTTCATCACATACTGAACCCTCCGGCGTCCGTCGTCTGTAGTCGTCGTCTGTCATACGTTAACACTCCAGCGTCCACAAATATCAACCGATTCTGATCAAACTTGACATGCAGCATCCTTACCCAAAGGAACAGGTTTGTATTACATTTCAGCCCGATCCGTTGCAAAATGGCGGACTTAGGCGACCATTTTGTTTTTGGTCATGAAAACGACGTTAACACTCTAACGTCCACAAATATTAACAGATTTTGATCAAACTTAGAATGTTTAACTCCTACCACACAAGGTAGGTTGCTATTGCATTCCAACCCGATCCGTCACAAAATGGCCGCCATAGACCGCCATATTGTTTTCAGCTCCGAAACGACGTTAAGACTTTAACGTCCACAAATATTTATGGATTTTGATCAAACTTGGTGTGTGAAGTTGTCCAGTCAGTTCAGTTGAGTTCTGCTTCCCTGGAAGCTCTAGTTTTACAGTACCCTATTGAAAAGTGGTACCTTGATCAGGGCATGATGGCCTAGAGGTGTGCACACTCATCTCTGAGCTATCTTCAGTGGGTTTGATTCCAAACTCAGCCTCAACTGTCATCCTGGTGTCTCACAGGAAGGGCGAGGCATCAATATGTGCGATGTCTGTTGGATGGATGTTAAACTGAGTGTCCCATTCAATAGCATTAGTCGGTGTACATTAAAGGTCCTCATGGTATCCTGCACTTCCAAATTCCTGCACACTCAGTCGAGTATCCTGCGTCAAAGTAGCGACCCAAACAAGATTGTAACCCTGATCCAGAAAACTACTTTCGCAGAACAGACGCTCTGTATAGAGCATGGTGCATCACTTCCATGATGATGAGCTGATGAGTCTTGAACATATAGAGGGTGGCCAATAAATACCTGACATATTTGTTTTTAATGTAAAAAGAGCCTTTTAATAGAAGATGAGAACATTAGCAGATCATAGGAAACTACAGTCTCAGGAGATTGCATCACCCACCTCGGTCTGGGCAACTCTGTTTTGCATCTGGAAATGAGATTCTTCTGACATGATCAGTCTCTCAATAAAGTTGTCATCCTCCCCACTCATCGGAAGAAATGTTTCACAAAACTCTGCCCTGCTTCATTTATCATTATCACTAAGTTTGTGAACCACTTGGAATTTGTACGGAAACATGTGCAAATCACTCTTCAGCGTGGTCTGAAAGGATGTTCAATACCTGTGACAGTTTTCTTGACGAAACCGTGTTGAAGATAATGAACACCCACACACAAACAACTGCAATATTGTTCGGTCAGTGTACGGAAACTTCTGGGTCGTCCTGGTGGATGCTGAACAGAGACACACAAACAACTGCAATATTGTTGGGCATAAGGAAGCTTCTGGGTTGTTCTGGAGGAGGGGGTGGGGGTGGGGGGGGGGGGGCTGTGCACCAGCAGTTTCCTGAAACTTTTTGGCATACGAGGGAAGTTCCTGGAAGGCCATTTTCAACCATTGCAAAATCTTTTCAAGTCTCTTTGAGTCTGAATTATTGTACCGGACCTAAAGTAGAGTTCCAGGATACTTGCTCTTATGATATTTGTCCGCTTCTCCATGTTTGTTACATGTGCCCTTTATAACCTGCAATATAAAAAAAAAATGCCGCATTGCTTTGGATTTTCCTTGAACTCGCAAGTTGCCCGTGCCCCCACGGGATTCTAAACGGGGTGGGGATGGAGGTGTCAAAAAAGCTAATGGCGTCTTCAGTCATCGAGCCGGTCAGCTGGGAGCGACAATTCACATTTTTTGCCACATGTGATGCAATTTAAGTGCTCTCATTTGGCGAGGTGCTCCATTTGAAACTCTTTATTCGATATATGTAGGTTTTTGATGCATAGGGGTTGTCCCAATTTGAGGAGCGGAGTGTTGAATCGGCTGGCATTCCATCTTTTGGGCATCAGAACTTGATGAGACAGCTCTCACGACCTAAGGAGCAACACTGCTTTCCATTGACCAAATCATGATGCAGGAGAGATTCTGGTTAAATAATTTTCTGTAATAAATCCAAAATGACAGTATTCCCGATTAAGTAAGCCATCTGGATTTATTACTCGATTACTTTGTCATCATAATAATACCGACCTCACGTTCTTGGCATGTTTTGTGAACCTAATTCACCGGAAAAATTATAGTGTTTACTCGCGTTTTTGAAGATGAAATGCTGTTTAGGTTAATGCCTCAGCTCATTGCAATTATTAACAAGAGATTGCAGACCCTCACAAGGATGTGTTTTCAGTGGTTTTTAAGGCTTTTGTGTTAAAAACAAATATGGCGGCCGAACCACGTGACCGATGACGTCATCATTCTTTTTTTTTCTCCACCAATTTATCCCTCGATGACGCTCAATAAATTTCATCTTGATCGCATGAAGTTTTGTACTTGTCGAACTATGACGTCATAATGGAGGCACCTATGGCATCATCATTAACATATTTTATTCCCCATGGAGAGTTCTTTACAATGAGCCATGTCTCAATTTTTTCAATGCAGCACTTTCAGGGATATAGACGTGCAGGGTTTTTCGGTTTTTCCAAGTTGGCGGCCAAACCACGTGAAATATGACGTCATAATTATCATTACAAAATTCAACAGGTGGAGTTGCACCTATAGTGGAAATTTCCTGTCAATCGGTCCAACAGTTGCCGATAAAATCATACTTATACTGTGCCGAGAAAGAGACAAACAAATAAACAAATAGACAAACGGACCCAAATGCAATACCCTCTCCTCCAGCGAGGGTAACAAGAGCAATCAGAGATTGCCGACCCTCACCAGGATGTCTTTTAAGTGGTTTAAAGGATTTTCTGTTAAAACAAATATGGCGGCCAAACTACGTGACCGATGACGTCATCATTTCTTTTTCTCCACCAATTTATCCCGAGATGACGCTCAACAAATTTCATCTTGATCGGATGAAGTTTTGTACTTGTGTAATTATGACGTCATAATGGAGGCATCTATGACATCATCATTAACATATATTATTCCCCATGGAGACATCTTTACAATAAGCCATGTTTCAATTTTTTCTACGCAGCGCTTTTGGAGATATAGAGGTGCAAAGTTTTTCATTTTTTCCCTAATATGGCGCCCGTATCACGTGACCTATGACGTCGTAATTATCATTAGAAAATTATACAGGTGGAGTTGCACCTATGATGAAAATTTCCTTTCAATCGGACCAACAGTTGCAAAGAAAATCATATTTATTTTTTGCGGACAAACAGACAGACAAACGGACTCAAATGCAACACCCTCTCCTCTGGCGAGACTAATAAATATAGTTCAGCAAAGCTTTTTGTAATTAGGATTTCACAAATAAGTTTACAGAATAAATTAATTTGGTTCCTATAGGAATATTTTAGAGGTATGACATTGTGGGTTTTCTTACTTCGGAAATTCAGAATAATCATGACTAATGATGTCATGAAAGGGATTGTGGTTAGAGCTGGGTTTTTACCCTGTGCTCGCGAAGCGAACAGCAGGGTTAGGCATTCGGGTGCTTATGTACGTGCGTACGTGTGGCGTACGTGCATACGTGTGGCGTACGTGTAGTGTACGTGTGGCGTATGTGTCTGCATTTTAAAAATTCATTTTCATGGCAACAGTTGGTCTGATTGACACGGATTTTAATTTTTTATTCATAATTATGACATCATAGCTCACGTGGTATGGACGCCATCTTGGAAAAACGTTACACCTCTATATCTCCCAAACCGCTCATTGGAAAAAATTGAAACATGGCTCATTATCAAGTACACCCCATGGGGAATAAGATATGTTGATGATTATGTCATCAGTGCCTTCATTATGACGTCATAATTCGACAAGTACAACGCCTGATCTGATCAGTATGAAAAAAAACATTTCCTCTGCAACTGTTAGTCTGATGCACTAAATTTTCAGAATATGAGCGGCTCCTCCTGTATAATTTTTAAATGTTAATTATGACGTCATAGGTCACGTGGTACAGGCGCCATCTTGGAAAAACTTCGCACTTCTATATCTCTGAAACCACTCCATGGAAAAAATTGAGACCAGGCTCATCGTCAACTACTCCACATGGAGAATGAGATATGTTAATGAGGATGTCATTGGTGCCTTGTAACGACGTCATAATTCGACAAGTACAACACATATCCGATCATTATGAATTATTTTTCTCAGCAACTGTCGGTCTGATGGACACTAAATTTTCATCATAAGAGCGCCTCCTCTTGTCGAATATTTTAATGATAATCATGACGTCATAGGTCATGTGGTACGGACGCCATATTGGAAAAACCGAAAAATGTTGCATCTCCATATCTCCAAAACTGCTCCATGGAAAATATTGAAACGTGGCTCATTGTAAAGAACTCCACATTGGGAATAGGTGTTGGTAACGATGACATCATCGGTGCCGTAATTATGACGTCATAATTCAATATGGACAACGCTTAGTCTGATCAGTTTGAAATTTTGAGCGTGATCTATGCAACAATTATATTAGGGAATATAAATTTATGATGTAATCGCTCACATAGTCTGGCAGCCGCAGCCATATTGGATCAAAGGAAAAAAAAAAACGTTCAAAAACAGAAGAGTTGCCTCGTACCAAGTTGACTGCGCAGGGTAAGTATTCTATGAATACCATCTAGTTTATTCTTAATCACAAGCTGAATCATCAGGAAAATAAGTGGTGCCTCGTGATGAAAGTGGTGAGGCATCCTGGGTGAGAATTTCTTCAAGGTTTAAAAGGCTCGTTCATCAACTGCAACGTTTATCAACTTCACTTATCAACTTCTGCAGCTTTGCTTCGTCACAGACTTTCCTGGAAACAAAATACTGTTTCTTCTTTAATGGCAACAATTAATCGCACCTTGTTGTATGGTCGTTCGTGGTTGAAGTTTGGCCAAAGTATTTTCCTGAACCGGCTTTCCAGGTCTGATGTCCGACTGGAGCCGATTTAGGCAGGAACTTGGAATTTGGCCAAAGTGTCAGCACTACCTCGCCAACTCTATCTCCGCCACCGTAGGTAGGCAGAGGTTCTGTTTTCACCATTGTCTGTCTGCATGTTTGTTTGGCTGCCAACAGGAAATCTCAAAAAGTTGTCGACGGATTCGGATGAAACTTGGTGGACAGGTTGGGTGTGTGATAAAGACGAATTGATTCGATTTTGGTGAAGATCCGAATCTGGATCCAGATATGATAATTTTTTAATTTCTAAGTGATATTCTTCACCATTGAGAGATGGTGCCAAAAACGATATATAACCCGATATTTCAAAAACTTGTGGACGCGTTATGCCAGAACCTGGTGGATGGGTTGGTTCGGAGACAAGAACAAGCAGACTGGATTTTGGTTCAGGGCCGGATCCAGATCCAGCCTATCAGTGGGATACAAAACGTAAACTGTTCAGACTGGCAGAGGTATGCACTCCACCGAGTGTCGTTCTCGTTTCAAATGTTATCTTGAGATCTCTAAATGTGTGCTATCCAACATTGGCAGACCCAAGGTTAACATCCCTCCAAGGGGTAACGTCCTGCCCTGTGAAGCACCAATCAGACAGTTTATTGTCAGGTTAGGAGTTGAACCCAGGATAGACAGTTCAAACGTAAGTGCAATAACTAACTCCGCACCACCCTGTAAGACCACACAGAGTTTTGGATTCACCCATAACAAAGTTGCTCCGGTAAAAGAGTTATTGCCGCTAGGTGGTCTGTGATGTGCTGAGCACAAATGTTATTTTTGGACAAATTCGTCTGCTATTTCAAGTTAGCTATTGACAAATTGCAACCTTTCCTGGTCTATATAAAATGTCGCACAACATATCGGTTCTGGAAACTTCTGTTGATTTCTCCGAGCACGAATGTTCAACAACCTCGATCGCACATTTGTCCTTATTAAAAGGACGGACTTGAAGTATTCCTCAAGCGTCTCAATGGTCTCGTCACCTTTAACATCAAACCGAAATATATATACATACAGTGCATTCAGGAAGTATTCAGACCCCTTCACTTTTTCACATTTTGTTATGTTGCAGCCTTATGCTGAAATCGTTTAAATTCATTTTTTCCCTCATCAATCGACACTCAATACCCCATAATGACAAAGAGAAAACAGGATTTTAGAAAGCTTTGCGAATTTAATAAAAAGAAAAACTGAAATATCACATTGACATAAGTATTCAGACCCTTTGCTATGACACTTGAAATTTAGCTCAGGTGCCTCCCATTTCTCTTGATCATCTTTGAGATGTTTCTACACCTTGATTGGAGTCCACCTGTGGTAAATTCAATTGATTGGACATGATTTGGAAAGGCACACACCTGTCTATATAAGGTCTCACAGCTGACAATGCATATCAGAGCAAAAACAAAGCCATGAGGTCGAAGGAACTGCCTGCATAGCTCAGAGACAGGATTGTGTCGAGGCTCATATCTGGGGAAGCCTACAAAAAAATTATGCTGCATTGAGGGTTCCCAAGAGCACAGTGGCCTCCATAATTCTTAAATTGAAGAAGTTTGGAACAACCAGGACTCTTCCTAGAGCTGGCCGTCCGGCCAAACTGAGCAATCGGGGGAGAAGGGCCTTGGTAAGAGAGGTGACCAAGAACCCGATGGTCATTCTGGCTGAGCTCCAGAGATCCTGTGTGGAGATGGGAGAAACTTCCAGAAGGACAACCATCACTGCAACACTCCACAGATCTGGGCTTTATGGCAGTGTGGCCAGACGGAAGCCTCTCCTCAGTGAAAGACACATGAAAGCCCGCTTGGAGTTTGCAAAAAAGCACCTAAAGGACTCTCAGACTGTGAGAAACAAGATTCCGTGGGCTTTCATCTGTCTTTCACTGAGGAGAGGCTTCCGTCTGGCCACTCTGCCATAAAGCCGAGGGCGGTGGAGTGTTGCAGTGATGGTTGTCCTTCTGGAAGTTTCTCCCATCTCCACACAGGATCTCTGGAGCTCAGTCAGAGTGACCATCGGGTTCTTGGTCACCTCTCTTACCAAGGCCCTTCTCCCCCGATTGCTCAGTTTGGCCGGACGGCCAGCTCTAGGAAGAGTCCTGGTTGTTCCAAACTTCTTCCATATAAGAATTATGGAAGCCACTGTGCTCTTGGGAACCTTCAATGCAGCAGAAGTTTTTTGTAGGCTTCCCCAGATCTGAGCCTCGACACAATCCTGTCTCTGAGCTCTGCACGCAGTTCCTTCGACCTCATGGCTTGGTTTTTGCTCTGATATGCATTGTCAGCTGTGAGACCTTATATAGACAGGTGTGTGCCTTTCCAAATCATGTCCAATCAATTGAATTTACCACAGGTGGACTCCAATCAAGGTGTAGAAACATCTCAAAGATGATCAAGAGAAATGGGAAGCACCTGAGCTGAATTTCAAGTGTCATAGCAAAGGGTCTGAATACTTATGTAAATGTGATATTTCAGTTTTTTTTTTTTAATAAATTTGCAAAACTTTCTAAAATCCTGTTTTCTCTCTGTCATTATGGGGTATTGAGTGTAGATTGACGAGGGAAAAAATGAATTTAAACGATTTTAGCACAAGGCTGCAACATAACAAAATGTGAAAAAAGTGAAGGGGTCTGAATACTTTCTGAATGCACTGTATATATATCTATATATCTATATATATATATATATATATATGTATCTATATATGTATATATATATATATATATATATATATATATATATATATATATATATATATACATATATATATATATATATATATATATATATATATATATACATACATATATCACATCAAAGAACAAACAACTCCTTGCAGACGTGCCCACATTCCCGAAGTGGAAGTGCACTCGACGTTTGTTCAATTAAATCGTTGCATGAGTAAAGGTTAAAGATCTTCAAACTGAAGCTTAATAGCAATCCTGAAGATAGAAGTTGTCGGAAAAGCAATAAATCTATTATGAATGTCGCAAATTATATTCCACGGAATGTAGAGGTGACCGCTTTGCCAAAACTTTCTCAATTTCCACCTTGATCTGGTTATTCCAAAGCAAGTCCATTTCAATTCAACATCGATCACTATTCATCAACTTAGGGAAACTCATTATTTCGTGCCACATCTTCAACAAATACAACAAGAAATGTCATTAATAATTTGACTCCCACTTTGTGTTGTTTCTTTGTTTATTACCACCTGTGCAACCCCAGGTTTAAAACAGGTTTTCCTTTCCACTACCCCCTAATTTCCTTGTTCCAGCTTAATTATCCTGATTACAATTTTAAACAAGTACATATACAAAGTACACCGCTCCCATGCCAAATAAATAAATATCCTCCAGTGCGGCATTGCCAGTGCGCCTCCGGCGCCCGGCAATACCACCATGCAGCTTATAGAGACTGTATTGGGAGGGAGAGGTGTACAATAATTGATTGATTAATTGCATAATTAAAATCAATAAATAATGATCATGAAATATTTTCTTAATAAATTGGCTAATAGCATACCTAAACCACCAGAGCTTCATCCGAAGCTGTAACTTTTTGAAAATCAATTAAATAAGTCATCAATCGAAAAATTTAAATACTTAATTGATTATATCAATAAATAAATTAATCGATTAATTGATTAATCAATATATCAGAAATATCCTTCATAGTCACATCACTTGGTCACTGTTGTGTCCAAATATCAGCTTTCTCGCTCAAAAGGTGCCTGAGATATTGCCCAGATGAGAAAGAAAATAAATAAATGAGTAATAATGAAAATAAATAAATAATAATCATAAAATAGTTAGATAATTAATCAATTGGCTAATATAATAACTAAACCACCAACGTTTCATCCAAAACTGTAATTTTAAAATAATTAACTAATGAAGTCATTAAACGAATAATTAAATAATTAATCAATTAGTCAATTCATCAATATATCAAAAATAGAGTTTACAGTCAAATCTCTTGGTCATTGTCATGTCCAAATATCAGCTTCCTAACTCAAAAGGTGCCTGAGATATTGCCCAGATGAGAAAGAAAATAAATAAATGAGTAATAATGAAAATAAATAAATAATAATCATAAAATAGTTAGATAATTAATCAATTGGCTAATATAATAACTAAACCACCAACGTTTCATCCAAAACTGTAATTTTAAAATAATTAACTAATGAAGTCATTAAACGAATAATTAAATAATTAATCAATTAGTCAATTCATCAATATATCAAAAATAGAGTTTACAGTCAAATCTCTTTGTCACTGTCATGTCTGAATATCAGTTGCGTAGATCAAAAGGTGCCTGAGATATTGCCCAGATGAGAAAGGAAATAAATGAGTACTTAATTAATCGATAATAATTAACGAATTAATCAATTAATTGATTAATCAAAAAACAAGAAATTCCTTTTTGCCAAAGCACTTGCTCACTATTCTGCCGAAATGTCAGCTTCCTCGCTCAGAGGATGGTTGAGATATCACCCGGACAAACAAGAAAACAAGAAACTGGAGTGAAAACTGAGTACTCCCTTTCAGCATGCGTCATCGCCGGGCCCCCTTCGGTGCCCGGCAATGACGTCATGCAGCACCTGGAGATGGCAGAGGAAAGGAGCGGTGTATAACTACATTAGAAAAGGTTGCATTGCGGGGCATGCAGTACTTCACATGGAATGCTAGACAATGTTCTTGCAACTCTCCACATTGGGACAACTCTTCTCAGTGGTAAAGACACTGGATTGCAATGCACAAGTTGTAGGTTAAAATCCACAAGGAGGAAGCAGTATTATGAATTTGTAAACTGAGGGCACTTGCTACGACCAAACTACTCACTAATTTTGGTGCCAGCCAAAACGTTTTGGTTGACTCCTCAATGATCTCAGGGTGAGTAGAAAAATGTTGTCTTTTCTAAAAAAAAGAAAAAGTATAACCCCAATCATAAAAATAAGAAAAAGACATAAAATGTCATAGCCCCCGTGGTTTTAGCAATTTTGCTGAATGGAGTTAAAGACCGTCAGTCGGCCATCTTTGGTCGCATGACAAAACAAAACTTCTGCATATGTATACTCTCAGGTATTGTCTTTGTGCCAAATCTGAACAAAATCGGTCCATGCATGTCCGAGAAATGTTTGGGGACACATTTAAGTAACAAAATGGCTGCCAGATGGCCATCTTGCATGTGATCTCGAAAGAAAATGACGTACATATGTAACCGATCATTACTTATCTATTTGCCAAGTTTGAACAAGATTCATAAATGCATATCTGAGAAATGGTTGACAACATGGTCAATGTCGAGTTTTTTTTACAACTAAAATGGCCACCAGTCTACCAGTTGGCCATCTTTGATCAGATCGCAAAATAAAATGAAATGCACGTTTATGCCGCCATGTGCTGTGTTTGTGGCAAGTTTGAACAAAATCAGACAATGCAAGTTCAATAAATGTTTGGGGACACGTTTAAGACACAAAATAGCTGCCAGTCGGCCATATTAGACCTGATCTCAAAAAAAAAGATGCGCTTATCTAAGCCATCGATCTATCTATGCGCCAAGTTTGAACCACATTGGTAAATGCATGTCCGAGAAATGGTTGAGAACGTGTTCGACATCGGGTTTTTTACAACTAAAATGGCTGCAAGTCGGCCATATTTGATCGCATCTCGAAAAAAAATGAAGTGCATATGTATACCATCATGTGTTTTCTTTGTACCAAGTATGAACAAAATCGGTCCATACATCACGGAGATTATGGTTGCAGACGCACACACACACACGGATGGACGGACGGACAGACAGACGAGACGCAATCGATAAGCCCCCTGTTTCAGACTAAGTCGATCGTGGACAGGTCGCCATTCCGATGCAGAACCAGGAAGTAAAGTTGTTCGTGTGGTAGATTCAGACTAAAGGAATAGTGAGTCTGTTATGGGCGATCACATATACACAAATTGTCTTCCTATCACTTGAAAAGAACAAAATAGTTGCACCACTATTTCCAATAATCAGATAGGTATTTTTTTTCAAGAAGACTCATACCTTCAAATACCCGATCTCACGACACAACTCTTGCACAACCGTCATCAACATGAAATACACTTATAAAGTTTGCTCAATTGTGACGATGCAACAAAGGCCAAAACTAGAAGAAAGAAAAACATCACAAGTGGCAATAAATTCGTGCCAATCTTGATGTTTTTAACATCTGCAGAAAAAAAATATATTGCCAAATATTCTACAGTAGGTATTTGTTTTGGAACATATTCAATTCTAGACCAATTGATCGCTTGTATTCATAGGTGCCAAATCAATTAATCTACAACAACATTCATTGCAAAGTCCAACACAGAGTACCCCCTTTTCCGAAGCCAAACGATACGTAATGAGCATCTGTTGACTCGGTGGTGGTGGCAACACAAATGACTTTTCCATTGGAGAAACTTTTCTTTCCTCTGGGATAAGAAACTTCATGTCATAACAGACAAAGAGGATGCCGGACAGAGAATGTTGGCCAAGATGTGCCGGGTTTTGAGCCATCGAGCATCTTGGCGATTGTACAAACTTTATGGATCAACGTCGGACACCAATCTCTGGGAAGTATTCCGTGTTGCATGCCACACACAGAGGAGAATCTACAGCAGCTGCGATAGCCGGAGAAGCAAGAGAGAATAATTCATTAGTGGAGCAGGTGTGGAGAAGCCACATCGCGTAGATGGAGCCAATAGCCCTGCCAGGTGTGCCATAGGGTGTCAGGCACAGACCGTCATCTCGCTGTGAGTGTGTTGTATAAATCACTGTTATGGCGTCACAAATTGGAGGCAAAGCGGTCGGTTTAAAACTCTTTTTTTTCAAAATTAAAGCAGTCGTTATTGAGCTCACATACGCGGACTGACGAGAAAGCTTTCTGAAAGCAAGAGCGAAAAGGATTTGCAAGCGGACTTCTGTGCGGTCCTTGCCAAAAGGAAAAAAAAAAGGAGAGCAATGATATTAAAGGGCACTCTTGCCGGCACCAAAATAAAAGGGCAAAACAGGCAGCAATATAAAACATTCTGGATTTTTTTTTGAGCGAACTCTTTTTTTCGAGCGAACTCCAAGGGGAGACCGGTTTTTGTTGCGCATCATGCTCAGAGCTCCCAGATGGCTTTGGGGTTTGCACGTTTCGAGCGAGCCAGGAGCAGTGCCGTGCTGACCCGTCGACAGTGTATGGATATTAGGTGCATGTGTAGGATACATGGGGACACTTGCAACACTGTGGGCAGGTCGTACCGTAATATGGGACAATCCCGTTTAAAAACCTTCCCGGGGCACCATTTGTCCCTCATTCTCAGGAACTTGGCTGATTTCGGCCATGGCGCTAATTAACATGACGCAGCTGGCTTCAAGGGTGCTTCGCTCCTCCTTAGCCCCCTGACCCTTCAACCCACAAGGCTTCCTGCCTGATGTCTTATTTTTATTTTCATCAGAGCTGCTCATCTTGGTTTTAAGTAAATTAAGAACACAAAATGGCGGAAGACGTCCACCTCTCTCCTCCCGGCCCACTTCAAAATTAGCAAATCGATAGCGCGGTGAAAGCTTTTGCAATCACAAATGTTGGGTTAGGAAGTTGCACTGAATTCAAGATTGCGAGATGAGAGAGCCAGTGATGTACTAGTGTTTCGCAATGTAAGTAGAGAGAAACAGTGACATCAGGTTTCTTGTTTCTTAACCCGAAGGGACAGTCAGATTTGTTGTCAGACGGAGCACGTGCGACCGGTTCGAGCTCGGGAAAGACTTCTTAAACGCAACAAATGCAAAGCATTTTAGCGACGCAATTATAACCATAGTGCGTCTCCCTCCCTCACACGAGTCCCTCAGCCTTTCGGATTAGAATCAATACGGCAAAGCATGGCAGACGCTCTTCGAGGACAGCCTAAAGATGGGGGTTGGTGCACGTTGCTCTGGCATGGCTAACTGGGATTTATTGATGTAATCTTGCGAAGCTTAGGCTGTAATTTCACAACGTTTATCAAACATTCTGAGTGTCTGGCGGACAGTTTTCTTGGAGATCCTGCTTTGCACCTGGAGCAATAACTTCTCAACACCATCCTGAGCTATATCCTCAGCCCCCTTCCTCCTCTTTCCGAATTCTTTGCGCTCTACTTGGTCACCATTATCTCCAACCAATAACTCGGTCCACCGAGCATCCAAGACCTATTCCTCCGATCATACTCTGCTCATATCCTCCATCCTCCCTCCAAACGCACATACTTTACTCAAATGCAGAAGGAAATAGAGCGGCACTCAGTAGAGCGCAAACCTCCACCAGGCTGCACAGATCACGTTTTGTATCCCACTGATAGGCCTGATCTGGATCTGGACCTGAACCAAAATCTAACCGGCTTAATCTTGTTGCCTAACCAACTCTTCCACCACGTTTTGTTCAAATCCGTCCACAACTTTTTGAAATATCAAGCTATATATCAAGAAATACTTTTTCCAAAAATGAAGTGGCACACCTAAAACAATGCCCATTGCCTGCAGTACCATATCCGCTTATTCCATTGAGCTTTACATATGTGCAGGAATCATGAGTAAGGGTAATCGTCATCAATATAATATACCAACGGAGCATGCTTGCATACTGCAAGCAACGACTCGGGTGCATCGTAAAGGTAGACATTATAAATATAAGCTTTATACAAGTACATATACATTCAAAGTACGCCGCCTCCATGCCAAATAAATAAACAAAATCCTGTAGTGCGGCACATAGAGACGGTATTGGAAGGGAGAGGTGTAAAATAATTGATTGATAAATTGTGAAAATAAAACAAATATATAATAATCGTAAAATAATTAATTTCTTAATCAATAATTGGCTAATAGCGTACCTAAACCACCAGTGTTTCATCCGAATCTATAACTGTTTGAAAACTAATTAAATAATTAATTAATCAAAAACTAGGTAATTCATCGATTAATTGACTAATCAATAAATAATTAATCCATCAATTGATTAATAGATAAATCCAAAATATCCTTAATAGCCACATCAATTGGTCACTATTGTGTCCAAATGTTAGCTTCATAGCTCAAAAGGTGCCTGAGAGATATTGCCCAGATGCGAAAGAAAATAAATAAATGATTAATAACGGAAATAAATGAATTATAATCGTAAAACAATAAAATTATTAATCAATTGACTAATAGAATACCGAAACCACCACCGTTTCATCCCAATCTGTAACTTAAAAAAAAAAATTATTAAGTCATGAATCGAATAATTAAATAATTAATTGATTAATTGATTAATCAATAAATCAAAAATTTCCTTTATAGCCACATCACTTTATCATTATCGTGTCCAAATATTAGCTTCCTAGCTCAAAAGGTGCCTGAGATATTGGCCAGAAGAGAAAGGAAATAAATAAGTACTTAATTGATCGATAATAATTAAATAATTAATCAATTCATTGATTAATCAAAATACAAGAAATGCTGTTTTTGCCAAAGGACTTGCTCACTATTGTGTCGAAAGTTCAGCTTCCTAGCTCAAAGGATGGCTGAGATATCGCCTGGATAAACAAACAAGAAAACAAGAAACCGGAGTGAAAACTGAGTACTCCCTTTCAGCTCGCGTCATTGCCGGGACCCCTTTGGTGCCTGGCAATGACGTCATGCAGCACCTGAAGATGGCAGAGGAAAGGAGCGGTATCAATATTTGATGAAGTGGTATGTGAAGAGCTTTATTTTCAAGAGCACTACGTACTACGATGATATGCAAGGGAAAATCCAAACTAAAATAACTTCATCAAACAATGACCAAAAAATGGGAAGTCATGTGACCCGAAATGCAATATAATTATATATGCAATATTTAATGTGTGCTATCATGACTACGATTACCTAGTAATTTAAAAATTTGTTAATTACAATGATTACTTCGTAATTAGCAATATTTAAAACATATCAATACTTAAGCACATAATATATCAGAGAAATAAACATTGGAATCACTAATTGCTTCCTCTCTAATGCGTAAAGTCCGGTCTCCTTCTGACTGTTTTAAAAACCCCTTTGTGGTTGCGTTCTTCAAACAGCTAAATAGCTCAAGCAAATCATGAATTAGTGATTAGAATGAGCTCTTGATTGAAAAGTTTACAGCAGGAGTAAGTTTTAATGTAAACACGGCAAAAGTTATAAAATAAGAGGCAGAATTGGCCCTTGTTGCAGTTACCAAGCAACCAGTTCCAGTGTCAGCTCCATTGTCTACCAACAGTGAGCAGACAGAGGCTCTTATTCGCTGATATTTCGGCTTACATAATTTTTTTGACTGTTTTGTGATTTTTTCCTGGGATAATGGCTTGGAGCTACATCAGTATGCAAATTTCAGCTTTTACACCACCCAGAAGGTACTAAACATTTATATGTGAGTGAGTCAGTGGTTAGAAAGAGATTTATATTGGTTCACGAGTTATGAAGTGACCGCTATATTCGTCATGTGTGGTGCATCTGTCTGTGTGTGTGTCTGTCTGTCTGTCTGTCTGTCCACAGCATAACTACCCGATGATATCATCCGCTCTTGATGAAACTTGGGTGGGAGGTTGATATCATGATCTAGTTGTGTCCTGCCTAGAGTGGGCGTATTGCGCCCATTGTGGGCGGAGCCACGCCCGAAAAAGATGTCTTGTTAGGGGGTAATCGAGTTCAAGCTACATCTTCTCCGAGGGGTTTGGTGGAATCTGACAGGGGTTTCGATATTTGGTTAGGCCAAAGTCATGTGTCTAGCCCCATGCGATTTTTCATTCAATTTTTTTTTTCATTTCATTTTTCGCCGAATTTTCGGTATTGTGTAGCTAACTAACATCATAACTGATTATACATTATTTTCTATCTCATTTCAAGGTCAGTAACCTTCGTTTTGACATTTCCGGGCCTGGCCTGTCCGGGCCCGTTTCGGTTATAATCCGTCCTTTGTCATTGAATACCGCTCGCTTGTGAACCATCGTCGTCTCCTGACCTGTCTATACTATAAGAGATGTGTAGACTGTCTATGTGTCTATGTGTCACCATTTTTCTCAGTTGGCCAAAGGGGGTCTTCGTCAAACTTTCAGAGGTTCGACAGTGAGTGCGGGGGAGTGTTTTAGACAAAAAAAACAACATAGAAACAAAAGTTGGATTAGTTGTCATCCTTCTGAGGTCGGCCAATTGAGTACCAGTTCACTGGTAAATCCCTGTGTGTAACAAGAGGTGACTAACAGGGATGGCGGCAGGAAGGGCATCTGGCCATAAAACATTGCTTCAAAAAAGGGACCACGGTGCCCGAAAAAGGCCAACCCTGCTCTGTGGGGAAAAGATGGCCTCTAAAGGTGGTTCTTTCTTCTTCTAATCGCTCTACTGTGGTTGTCGGGAAGTATTTTCAACAAAATAATCGATTTCTTCTAAATGGGAAGAAGATTAGAAGAACATTGGATTCGAAGAAGATTAGAAGAGGTTCAATGGCCAATCAGCTTGTAGAATGCTTACCAAGTGGCTTAAGCAAACACTTCAACGTAAAAGCTTGGTAAGGAATGGCTTCGGAACGGCAAAATAAACAGACGATAATGAACGGAACGGCAAGTGATAGCAAGCTGATTGGTAAGGAACTGCACACACCGGCAACGCGGATACCCCTGCTCGTATTAGATAAAAAGAGCCCAGTTTCCCCATCTGTACCACTTTATTCCAAAGATTTTCTGCTGTTGTACAATAATACAAATGGTACCATTGGAAAAGTAATAATCCATTTAGTTCGAGCAAATATCCATTTGTTTAATCACATTTACTTGCCTGTTTTAAAAGTCTGTGTATCCAGACCTGATTAAAAAGAAGAGGGACCTCGAGCTTTAATGGAGCGTTTCCAACGGTAAAATTTATTATTATAAAACAGCAGGAACTATTTACAAGGACATGGGAGGAGCACACAAAATTATAGATAGTAATACTTCTCAAAGCAAGAGAAAAATATATAAAAGTACATGAAATATATAAAAGTACACAAACAACAACAACTTTAGCTACGACAACAACAATTACCTGTTATAAAAGATCCTTTTTCACGCTTTACTTCATTATGACGTCCTCATTAAAACTCACAGATAAACAAGAAATATATTTGTCAAGTACAACATGCAACAGACCGAATTAACAAAAATCACGGGTCACGGGTCTACGTACTGGATCACGGGCCAAGGGTAAGTCGCACCCTTGGAGATCGCTCTGTAATTGCAGATATCTACTTGTTTTTGAGCTCTTTCAACCAGCTCAAGAATAAAAATCTTCCTTTTTTTCTGTTGTGGTATTTTTGTGACGGACTTCCGCTCGTACAATATAATCCGAGAAGTGGTTATTTGTTTGACTTTTATGCACTTCTGAACCGCTGGAAAGTATGAGTGAAAAAACGGCGGTTGGACTTGGGGTGCGTCCAGGAAGGTTTTAGAATAAGTAAATAAAAAAAGTCATAGTCCTTGGGGCTTAGGGTGGGGGGAGGACCTCCAATTTTCTTCTGTAAATATGTATGGTATAGCGACACTTTTGGTAGGGGGTGGGTATGACAAGTCATCCGGTTCGTAATTCTAGGGGAATGAACCCATCCGTTCGGACAGGTCCTTCGTTAGGAAGGCCAATCGACATGAGCAAGGTGGTGTAATTTTTGGAATGCTGCCTCATCCTTAGTCATTCCTCTCAACAATAAGTTCCCATTGTTTACCTCCGCCACCAAAGGTGGATGGAGGTTATGTTTTCACCCCTGTCTGTCTGTTTGTCTGTCTGTCCGTTTGTGAACAAAGTATCTCAAAAAGTTGTGGATGGATTCGGACTAAATCCTCGACGGACTAAATTCGGCAGAGATGTAGCGCATGTGACAAGGACGAAATGATTAGATTTTTGTGAATATCCGGATCTGGATCCGGCTACTAGAATTTTTATAGTGATTCTTCACCACTGGGAGATGGGGCCAAAAATGATACATAGCAGGATGTCTCAAAAGGTTGTGGACAAATTTGGATTAAACTTGGTGGACAGGTTGGGTGTCTGACAAGGACGATTCGATTAGATTTTGGTGAAGATCTGAATATGGATTCGGATATGAGAATTATTTCATATTTAAGTGCTTCTTCACCATTGGGAGATTGGGCCAAAAACGATACATAGCAGGATATCTCAAAAAGTTATGGATGGATTTGGACGAAACTTATTGGACAGATTGTGTGTGTGACGAGGAAGAATCTGTTAAATTTTAGTGAATCAACTAGCAGAATTTTTTCTGTGATTCTTCACCATTGAGTGATATGGCCAACCAGGTGGAGGTATGCTCTCTACTGAGTGCCGTTCGACATTTCTTCTCAATTACATCACTTTTATCTTTCCAAACCCGCCCCACGCAATCTTTTGCATACGTAATATGTAGACGACACCTGCTGATACATTGAAACCACAGGCAGCTCGGTGGGCATCTCTTCCACCGACTCGCCCAGTGCAGCTGCTCACAGAGTGCTTGTTGTCCACGTCCAGGTTCTGAGAGCCCCACGGATTAACACAGCGATAAGTTGAGAATCCTCAGGTGAACCGCCTCGTGCGTCACGTGCACGGCATGCGGAGAGGTCCCGAGAACTCGCAGCTTGCTTCACACAAGCCTCGCTTCCTTTCAAACAAGAGAGCCGTGGGCACGTTAAATGAAACATGCAGTCAAGGAAAGAAAGTGGTAAAAATTAACAAACAAACTAAGCAAGCCTGTGGCAAGCCTAATTTCAAGTACCTGCATATTGGTCGGTTGCGTTTGTGGTTGTCTGTTTGTCTGTTTGTCACCGGCCTACAGGTCACAATTCTAAACCGATCGTCACGAAACTTCACCAAGTTGTCTAGGTCGTCCCAATTGAGAAGCCTATTGATTTTGAGGTCAAAGGTCATCTGGAGGTCAAATTTCTAAAATCGCCATTTTAAATCCGATTGACTTTAAAATTGAATAACGTTTGTATATCAAGTCACTAAATTGGGAAATGAACTATTTGAGGTCAAAAGGTCGAAGGTCAACTTAAGGTCAAATTTTAAAAATCATAAATTTTCATCTAAAAAGCCGTCAATTCTCAACCGATTGACTTGAAAATTGAATAGCATTTGCATATCGAGTCACCAAATTGGGAAACCAACTATTTTTGAGGTCAAAAGGTCAAAGGTCAACTCAAGGTCAACCTTCCAAAATCATCATTTTTCATCAGAAAAAACGTCAATTTTCTTCCTATTGACCCGAGCTTGGATCAAGATTGTCAATTTGAATCTTGATGAAATGGACAATTTGCTGTATCAATGGAATTTTTTTTCTTGGGGGGGGGGGGGGCTTTTTTGCAAGTATCGTGCTCCGCATGACGTCTTCTTGTTTATTTATTTATTCTAAGAACGGAGAAACAGGTGCAGTAAGGATGTAATGGCATCACTCGCCAGGAGCCAATCATATCGGAGCCATGTCTGGATATACAATTCTGAGAATCACAATGCACAAAATTTCGCACAGCCAATCAGCAGCCTCTCCTGACTTGTCACCAAACCACGCGAAGTTCGTGGTTTCGTTGTCTACATTTATATTACATTTATTGATGTGAAGAGTGAAAATGTTTTTCTCCGAAAACAAATGAAAAATATTGGATCTTATTATGGACATAAGCGAGAACGGCACTGGGTAGAACACATACCTCCGCAATGCTGAACAGTTGACGTTTTGTGATCTGATAGGACAGATCTGGATCCGTGATGAATCAAAATCGAATCGGCTCGTTCTTGCTAAACACCCAACCGGTCCACCAAGTTTCGTCCGAATCCGTCCATAACTTTTTGAGATATCCTGCTATATGTCGGTTTTAGCCCTGTCTCCCAATGGTGAAGAATCTCTAAAAAAAATTAAATAATTCTCACATCCGAATCCATATTCAGATCTTCACCAAAATCGAATCCATTTGTCCTTGTCACATACACAACGTCTCCACTAAGTTTCGTCCAAATCCGTCCACAACGTTTTGAGATATCCTGCTATGTATCATTTTTGGCCCTGTCTCCCAATGGTAAAAAAAATCACTTAAAAAATTAAATAATTATCATATCCGAATCCATATTCAGATATTCACCAAAATTGAATCCATTTGTCCTTGTCACACACACAACCTCTCCACTAAGTTTCGTCCGAATCCGTCCATAACTTTTTGAGATATCCTACTCACAGACGGACAGACAGACAAACTTGGGGGTGAAAACATGTCCTCCGCCCACCTTTGGTGGCGGACGTGAAAAAAATGAGGAACTTCAACGCAGAAGACTGTTCGCCCCATTAATCCTGGGCAACAGTTGCCAACCTATGGTTGTTTGTCCGTGCTGAGCATCAAGGAAGAAAGCAGCATGTACCATTTTTGAATAATGGGGAAGATGGGAGTAGTGGTTCTGACCTCCAACTTCCCAGAGTCAGAACAGATGATCCAATCGCTACATAACCGATTTTAAGAGGGAAACTCGAGGATTCTGTATTTTTGCAGGTTTTTTTGTATCATCACATATTAACAGTCAAGGCACGTGTTGAGCAAGAACACTGAACTGATCAGGACGCAGCAGAACAAAAGGAACAGTAGAAGGCACCAACAAGGGGCTGAAAGACAACATCGTGGGAGACTTGGACAAATAACGGGTGTAGGGAAGAATGAGGGGCAGGGAAGGAGGCATGGAGTGGACAAAGATGGATACATCCTTCCGAGGTCGGCAAAATGAGTACCGGCTTCCAGGGAGCAGGGCGCACTGCATCAGCGGCACCGCCGTGCTCCCAGCAATGATGCAACCAGTAGCCACAGGCTGCACACAAAATCATAATAAAAGCTTCCAATCACAACTATGACGTCATCAGCCACCAGGTTAATCAGGTTTCATCGATTGCAGATTTTTTTTGAGAAGGGAGGGGGGGGGGGGGGGTGACAAATTAAAGTCTAAATCTCATCCATTTTGCATACGAGCAGAGTACATACCCTCCATACCTTTATTTTGGAGGTGTATAGGCAACTGACAGCTCCCTCAATTGCTCCCGAAAATGAAATGATAGAAACGCGCGTTACATGCACGAAGTAAAAACATGCGTGCTGCTTATAATTCAAAACATCTCACTGTACTGGAAAACATTGGGACAGGAATACTGCACTGGAAAGGGGACTTGTAATACCTTTTCCCACCTGGAGGGGGCGCTACACGATTCACATTTACATAGAGAATTTGCATTTTTTTTTTTTTTGTATACTGAATCGAGGCTCGTGAAAGAGCTAACATTTATTTCACAAACAAATCAACCAGACAAACAAAATATACAAAAAGAGGGAGCGGAAGACAAGATGGGGAGAGAAGGGGAAGCACACAACCACAACATTTGAGAGCAGTCCTTCCTTTCATCCCCCCGAAGACTACCGACAAAGATATAAATTAAAAAAACAACCCTATACACTAAGTGGGGTCATGCTGATCCTATGTAGCAAGTCTTGATGTAATCGAGCCATAACTGCAGAAGGAGTAGTGTAACAAACAAAGAAATTATTACCGCTGCCACCGATGGTGGATGGAGGTTATGTTTTCAACAAAGTCTGTCTGTCTGTCTGTTTGTTTGTGAAAAAGATATATCAAAAAGTTGTGGACGGATTCATACAAAATTTGGCAGAGAGGTAGTGTATGTGCTAATGACGAAATGATTAGATTTTGGTGAAGATCCGGATTCGGATCCGGCTACTAGAATTTTTAAGCGATTCTTCACTATTGAGTGATAGGGCTAAAACCGACAAAGCAGGATATCTCAAAAGGTTACAGACGGATTTAGACAAAACTTGGTGGACCGATTGGGTATCTGACAAGGATGAATCGATTCGGTTTTGGTGAAGATCTTAATATGGATTCGGATACGATAATTATTTAATTTTTAAGTGATTCTTCACCATTGAGAGATTTTTTTTTGTTGTTTTTTTGTATACAGAGTCGAGGCTCGTGAAAGAGCTAACATTTATCAAACAAACAAATCAAACAAACACGCAAACAAAGTATATAAAAAGGGGAGCGGTCGACAAGATGGGGAGAGAAGGGGAGGAAGCACACAAACACAACATTTGAGAGCAGGGACATCGGGAGATGTGTGGGAGGGAGAGGGCCTGGGGGGAGGCAGGATAGGTATAAAACGCAAGGACACCAAGGACTTCCAGGAAAGAAGACAAAAGTCACCTCAAAAAAGTGGATTTCGGGTGAAATTAGCGGGGGTAGAAAAGATCAAGGTTTTGGATTGGGGAAGATAAGAGATGGTGGTGAACAATGACGTTGTTCATTGTTCAATTCATTGTTCATTGAACAATGAACAATGCCTGAATGAGATTGGATGAAAAGTAATATATAACATGGTATTTGAAAAAGTTATGAATGAGTAATGACTAAACTTGGTGGACAGGCTGGTTACGTGACAAGACCAAGCTGATTCGATTTTGGTTCAGGTCGGAATCCAGATCCGGCCGATCAGTGGGATACAAAACATAAACTGTTCAGCCTGGCGGAGGTTTGCTCTCCACCGAGTGCCCTTTCAGTTATCCTGCGCTCGCGAAACGAAAAGCGGAGTTAAGCATTCAGTTGCGTACGTACGTGTGCCATACATGTCTGCATTTTAAAAATTCATTTTCTCGGCAACCGTTTGTCCGATTGACATGAAATTTTCACCATAGGAGGGCCTCCTCCTGCAGAATATTTTAATGATTATTATGACGTCATCGGTCACGTGGTACAGGCGCCATCTTGGAAAAACTTCACATCCTCTATATCTCCAAAACCGCTGCTTGGAAAAAATTGAAACATGGCACATTGTAAAGAACTCCATATGGGGAATAGGTGTTGTTAACGATGACGTCATTGGTGCCATAATTGTGACGTCTTAATTCGACAGGGACAACGCTTAGTCTGATCAGTTTGAAATGTATTGAGCGTGATCTATGCAACAATTTTATTAGAGAATATAAATCGATGATGTCATCGCTCACGTGGTCTGGCAGCCATATTGGATGAAAGAAAAAAAAATGTTCAAAAACAGAAGAGTTGGCTCGCAACAAGTTGAATGCACAGGGTAAGTATTCTATGAATACCATCGAGTTTGCAAGATGTTATAATAACTATAATACTTGCGGCGTGAATAATCAGCTACAGTGCTCGCAACAGCAGGCAGTTTCAGAAACGTATGCACATCCAGATTGAAAGCTATTTTAAAAAGAGAATGCGACACAGCTGTGATGGGCCAAACGCCCGTTGCACATTTTGACTTGAACCAAGGAGGGCATTAAAAAAAACCAGCAACGGTACCCGCCCTACGGGCGGGTCTTCAATTCTGAGTATTGCGCTGCAATACATGTCCCCTACCGGCATTGGGTAGCACTGTCATAGAAGACAGCATTATGACTCACCGCACTCCAAATTATAGTCCGGAAAACTGTTGGGGAAATTCCCAAAGTTCAAAGTGCCATAACTTTGTCAAAAATGATCGAAACGTCGTGAAGTTGGAACTTGATCTGTAACTTGTCATGACGAAACCATGTACCTAGTTTGAGATTATTAGCATTAAGAGTTTAGAAAAAAAAGTCCGGAAAGCTGTTCTTTGCGTGACGGACTGACGGATCGACAGACTGACAGACGGAGGGACGGAGTGCAAACCTATAGTTCCCTACGGTGTACACCGGTAGGGGACTAATAAGACAGGCCGCGTGTTACGAGAAAAACTACTACCCCCATTTTCCTTACTACCACCCCATAAAAAACTCAAAATAATGACGAGATCAATATTAAAACGCAGAAGGCAGCCTGAATGATAACAAAGAGTGGAGATGCAACCGCTGACCACCGGATGTTAACAGCACAGCCGCTCTTACAGCACCTCAGGTTGCCGCGAACGGCATATCGGAAGGCACCAAGCCTGCATCTCCTGTTTTATATCTGCGATTATTATACAATTCAGAATAATGATGATTAATAATATTAAAACTCAGAAACCAGTCCAAATAATAATAATGAGTGGAGATGCAGCCTCGGACCATCTCCTGTGAACAACACCACTGTTCTTACAGCACATCCGGTTGCCGCGAATATTGTGTTTGAATGCGCCAGGCCGGCATCTCATGTTGTGCATCTTTGATTATTATTCCAGTAATAGAATTTGGAATTGGAATGGTGACTCTGCTCTGATCCATCTACCTCATCGCCCTGCACACTCACACCGGAATACTGTTATAGTGCAACACGCGCAACAGCCAATGGCTGTTCAATAGGTGATTTGGCATGCAGCGGAGAGGGCACTGCTTTCGGCTTTCGGCCGAGAACGGCCCATGCAGGGGCTGATCCGAGGATCTCATCAAACCGTCTGATCGGTAGTAGCGACGGGCGGTGTGTACAAAGGGCAGGGACTTAATCAACGCGAGCTGATGACTCGCGCTTACTGGGAATTCCTCGTTCGTGGGACACTGTCTCAAGCCCCAGTCCCCATCACGGATGGGGCTCAGCGGTTTACCCAAGCCTGACGACGAAGGGCACGGTACACGCTGGCCCGTCCAGTGTAGCGCACGTGCGGCCCCGGACATCGAAGGGCATTAAACGTTCATTAAACATTAAACGTTCATTAAAGGATTACGAAACGAAAAACATTACGAAATTACGTTCACACCATCACGTCAAACACTACCGTGAACACATACATCGTCACAACATCGTCACAATGAGAACATCGTCACAATGAACGTTATGCGAACGTGAATGTTATGCGGGATTCCAAACCTGAGAATGCTGGAGACCAAAGCTGAAATTGGGAAAACTAAATAGCCTATTTTACTCCTGGAGATCCCAGGATTACCCACCCAAAATATCTTTGCGATCGGTTCAGCAGTTTTTACGGTACCTTCGAACAGACTGACGGACATTTGGTGAATTATAGTAAGATCGTCACAATGAGAACATCGTCACAATGAACGTTATGCGAACGCGAATGTTATGCGCGAGTCCAAACCTGAGAATGCTGGAGACCAAAGCTGAAATTGGGAAAACTAAATAACCTATTTTACTCCCAGGCGTCCCAGGATTACCCACCCAAAATATCTTTGCGATCGGTTCAGCAGTTTTTACAGTACCTTCGAACAGACAGACGGACATTTGGTGAATTATAGTAAGATCGTCACAATGAGAACATCGGCACAATGAACGTTATGCGAACGCGAATGTTATGCGCGAGTCCAAACCTGAGAATGCTGGAGACCAAAGCTGAAATTGGGAAAACTAAATAGCCTATTTTACTCCCAGGCGTCCCAGGATTACACACCCAAAATATCTTTGTGATCGGTTCAGCAGTTTTTACGGTACCTTCGAACAGACAGACGGACATTTGGTGAATTATAGTAAGATGCAGGCGAAATCCGTTTCAACGTCCCTCCTAAGATCCGGCTTAGATGTCATCCCTGTGGAACGGCCACCTGGGGAGAGGCAACAATCACAGACGTTTCTCCAGTTGTAGTCGCCAGAGCGGAGAAGGTTCGGTGGATATTTACGTTCGGAGTCTTCCATTGTTCGTCGGCTGGCAATCCGGAACGTGCCCGTTAATCTGATGGCATTGATGAATTACTCCCACGCTCAGAAAGTGCGCTTAGCACTTAGCATGGAGCAACGCCGCAATTAGCGCCTTAAAAGTGAAATATCGTGCCGAGCAAAACAACAACAATATTCACTGTTATGACTTTAACTCCCGAGCTCATTCATACAAGTGAAATGGAAATGGTCTTGGCACGCATTTGCAGTCGGTATTCAAGAGCCAACCGACAGGACAGAGCTGGAAGGATTGCTCGGAAGTACAGAATACACCTCAGGGGCTTGCAGGATAGCTTGGTCTTCTCTCTCTCACCTGTGGAAGTAACTTCCACATCCTCTTCAACCTCATTCTTCCCTCCAGGACTTCAAAACCGTTGTTCACTTCTGTCTCAGATCATCCCCCATCCAAAATCATGATCCTTTGTACCCCCATTAACCTTCCACAAGCCTATATCTTTCCAACTATCCTGTTTTTTTTCTCCCTGAGAGTTTGCTTCTGCATCAATATTTCCCACTGTATCCATCCTCCAATACCCCTAATTCCTTCGCACATCAATTATTTGCCCAAGTCTCCCTCTATTTTGTCCTCCAACCTCACTGTTGCTGTGTTTCCCCTCCTCTCTTCCTACTGTTCCTTTTTTTTCTGTTACGTCCTGATCCGTTCCATGTTCTTGGACCTCCACAACCCTCGACTTTTCACCTGTTATCAATCTAACGTGGGTTTATTGACCCAGCTGTAAACTGTCATCCCGGTGTTTCACAGGCAGGGTGGGTGATTCGTCAAGATGGACGCTAAACTGGGCATCCCGTATGCTAGCATTAGTTGGTGGGCGTTAAAGGATCGCCCGGTGTCCTTCACGAAAAGTAGGCGATCCATCGCCACACCCTGAACAAATGACAAATCCATGTACTTCCAGTGAAGTGGTGGACCTGGCTACCCCGTTCGTGGAAAACCACCTTTGGAGGCCATTTTTTCCCCGCAGAGCAAGGGTTGGCCTTTTCTGGGCACCGTGGTTCCCTTTTTGAAGCAATGTTTTACAGCCGGATGCCCTTCCTGCCGCCAACCCTGTTAGTCACCTCTTGCGACACACAGGGAATTACCAGTGTGCTGGTACGCAATTTGCCGACCTCGGAAGGATGACAGGCTGAGTCAACCCCCCCTGGTGTTAATTCAGCGATCGACCGGGATTCGAACCCAGGATCCTAGGATCCAAAGCCGGCACCCTAGCCGCTAAGCCAACACCACGGTGGAAGAACCGCCAACCCCACAATAAGGTGGGAATGCATAGGGGGGATTATGAGATAAAACACTCGACTTTAACTTTAGTCTGGGTTCAATTCCAAACTTCACTGTCAATTGTCATTTGAGTGTTCCGCAGACAGCGTGTTGTTGAACTGGAGTCCTGTCTGCCAGAAGTTGCTGATGGAGGAGGTTAAATATCCCGAAACATCTTCCCTAAATAGTAGGCAATTTCGTGCTCGCACTCTGAACAAATTGCAAATTCACTCTTTTACTATCACTGCGACGGAAATGGCAAAACCACCTCGTGGAACCCTTGCAGTGAAACACATTTGGCAACATTGAACCTGCCTTCGGGCAAACGACCAAACGGGCAACCAGAAGGAAACTGAAGCTAATGGTTGAGCTGTGCCAAGACTCTAACACTGTTTCATTCCTGGCGTTTACGATATCGAGCGGGTCGATCCATGGCCTAGGTCGCAGCGAGATGGAATTGGCTCGCCTTATGGTCTCGTGTCGTGCTCTTTGCGACATCCACAGGATTTAACTCTCTGTCTCTCTCTATCTCTGTCTGTCTCTGTCTCTGTCTGTCTCTCTCTGTCTGTCTCTCTCTCTGTCTCTCTCTGTCTGTCTCTCTCTGCCTGTCTCTCTCTGCCTGTCTCTCTCTGCCTGTCTCTCTCTCTCTCTCTCTCTCTGAAGCCCAAATAAAAGAGACCGAGGACTCCACGGTCGCTGCAGATGTTGTCTGGCCACTTAAATTGACATCAAAATGAGTATGTGAACCATCCGTGTTTGTCAACACAATGCATTCATATTTCACATGGCACAAGGCCAGGTTGTGTTGAGATGGACAACCGAGGTCTCCTGAGCCATGCTTTTATTCTCCGGGAACAGTATGTGCAAGCCTATAATGCCCCTGCCAAGTGCACATTTCCAAGCTTACCTGTCACCTCCGAGAACAATTTCCAGCTAGAAGCATAGCATTATACTGTCAACACGATTGGAAAACCAATATTTGGGTTTGCCTTTTGGGTGAAACTTTGGAAAAATAGAAAAAATAAAATCAAACTCCAGATTTATTGTTAAAAAAAAGATACAAACTGCAATGCGGTGCTTTCAATTGTAATATCCTGTTTGTGTGTGTATATATATGTGTGTGTCTCACCTGGTCGAACGCTTTGATGATACCGCCACAACGATGTCAGAACTGCAGCCACAGAGGGCCTCTTGCAGTGCAAAGATTTCAAGATCAAATGCTGTCACGAAGCAGATTAAAAGTGAAGCTACTGACTAGTTTCACCATTATTGGGGCTCGTCAGGGGAACACATCGTAACACATTCCATCCACTCAGTGACTGAATCCTTAAGGCTTTATATTAGTTAATCTCTGACTCTCACCATATTATATATATGTGTGTATATATATATATGTGTGTGTGTATATATTTATATATATACCTGGCCAAATGTATAACACCTGGCCAAATTTGGCTGTTAATATATTTGGTGCCACAGATGGCACAACAATACCCTTTGTTTCGTATGATACAGAAACTCGTGAAGTTTTCTTTATTTTCAGGTCTAGTTGTTCAATCTAAAGGTGAATGGCGACTCTACAGAAGAAAGCTCAGTGCGTCGAATGGTTCATCGTGACGAGATCCGACGTGCAAGTTCAGCAGAATTTCTGTACAAGGCATGGAAGCATTCCGCCATCGTGGACTCGTATCAGAGAGTGGTAAAGGAGGTTTAAGGAGACTAGCAGTTGTCAGAAACAGAAAAGTATTGGTCAACCAAGCACAAGTGCAGCAGACATTGAACGAGTTCGCGAATCATTTCAACAAAGTCCCATAAAATCAATCCGACACAAATCCAAAGAACTGGGACTACCACCCACCACTGTATACAGGATTTTTCATGAAAGACTGAAGCTTTATACGTACAAGGTGCAGCTTCTGCAGGAACTCAAATCAAATGATGGACCCAAACACAAGGCGTTTGCCTTGGAAATGCTCAGACGAAAAGAGGATGACGAAGATTACCTGAAAAGGGTCATGTTCACAGACGAAGCTTGCTTTCATGTATCATGGAAAGTCAACCAGCATAATGTGAGGATCTGGGGCTCAGAAAACATCCACGTGGTCATTGAATACATACGCTACAGTGCTAAGGTCAATGTGTGGTGTGGCCTTCTCCATGACCACTTGGTGGGTTCGTTTTTCTTTGCAGAGAATACAGTGACCTCAACAATTTACATGAACATGTTGGAAGGATCCGCATTCTCACAGGTTGAAGACCTGCAACCAGATATCATTTTTCAACAGGACGGCGCTCTCGCTTATTGGGCCTAAGTCGTTCGGGATGTCCTGAATGAAACATTTCCAGGTCGCTGGATTGGCCGAGATGGACCAACTTCCTGGACCCTACAATCACAAAACATAACCCCCCTTGATTTTTTAACATTGCTTGGGCCTCTTGGTTTGAGAAGGTTTGTGGACTGCAAGAAAAACGTCACCTGAGGAGGACTCCCTTTCCTGTTTCCATCAAAATTTGGAAGCAGGCTTAACTTGGACTTGTTTTTATATTCGGTTTATATATTTTATACTTTTTATACTTGGAATATATATATATACGTATATACATATATATATATATGTATATATATATATATATATATATATATATATATATATATATATATATATACTGTATATATATATATATATATATATATATATATATATATATATATCTATCTATATATATATATATATATATATATGTATATACAGACTGGGCATTTAATATGGAATATTTTTTTGTGGGGGTGAACTTTCTTTTCAAGATGACTTAGAACCAAAAGTTCATTGGAATTATGTTGAAATTATTCTAGATTTTGTTAATGTGACCTTCAAAAGAAGCAAAAACCACATTTGACATTTCTAAGCAAATAAATTGATCCTTGAAAGTGATGTAAACTGATATCGAACTCAATTCACGGACAGTACTGTGTTAAACTTCTGTACATTTTCCAGAAGTATCTCTTTATTTTGCACATTAGCCAAAAAAAATTTCAACAAAAACAAAAGCTAAATTATGACTGGGATTACGGACAGTAAAATTACAGTTCAGTACTTCGTGTAACCCCCACGAGCATTCAGGAGAGCACGTACACGTCGATGCATGCTGTTCACGAGATTTGCCAAGGTTTGGACAGGAATCGCTTGCCATGCAGTGACAATAGTCTGCTGCAATTCATGCACAGAGGTAGGCTATTGGTCCAAGTTGTCGATTTGACGCGTTAATTCTGCCCACAAGTTCTCTATCGGATTCATATCCGGGGACATGGCAGGCCACTCCATATGCTCTACACCACGGTCAGCAAGAAAGTGTTGGATCATGCGAGCACGATGAGGCCGTGCATTGTCATCTTGGAAGACAAAGTTTCCTCGAAAGGCTGCACGAGCAAATGGAAGCAATGTTTCTTCCAGAATGACCCTGGACTTGAACTGGTTCAGGTTTCCATTCAGAACAACCAGGTCAGTTTTGCCCCCTGCATGAAAAGCAGCCCAAACGGTCACCCCACCACCTCCAGCTTGGAC
Organism: Myxine glutinosa; assembly: GCF_964187855.1. Lineage (NCBI taxonomy): Eukaryota > Metazoa > Chordata > Myxini > Myxiniformes > Myxinidae > Myxine > Myxine glutinosa. The sequence goes on from NC_136265.1 coordinate 46,849,124, forward strand.
TCTTGGCACTATACAATCTTCGTTGTGGGCTTCGTGCACTTGTCTGCGCACTCGGATGCGGCCATCTTGACGATAGACCAGAAATCTAGACTCGTCACTGAAGGTCAAGTGATTCCAGTGTCCTGGCTGCCATTGATGGTGCTCGCTGGCCCACTGCAATCGGCGCTGGCTGTGTTGTCTGGTCAGGCGTGGCTTTCTCAGGGGACGCCTGGCACGATAGCCTGCTTGAACCAGTCGTTGGTTGACTAGCCTTCTGGATACAGGCACATTTGTCAGTTGCTGCCACTCAGCCCTAAGCTGATTAGCTGACTTGGTACGGCCATTGCAGACTAACCGGTGCAGCTGGCGATCATCTCTCCTTGTGGTTCTGCGTGGATGTCCTGGCCTCGGTATTGGAGTAGGGACACCCCTCTGAGCATTTCGTTTCAGGATCTTTGACACCTGACCTTGAGTGATGCCATACTGCCGAGCAATAGCATGCTGTTTCATGCCAGAATTTCGTAAAGCCACCACTCCATGACAAACAGCATTGTCAAGTTGACGGACCATCTCCAGAGGAAGCGGCAATAACTTTTGTAGACGTGCAGCAGTTGTTTTCCACTAATACAGAACGCAACAACCCTTATATACCCGATTGTGAAGCCAATCGTCAAATGTACTTGTCCTTACATTTTGTCACGCCACCTGTGGTATAATCCTGTTATTGACTTCTTGCTGCGAAAGACAATTAGTGACATGGTTCTTGCAACAAAGACATCACCGAAGGGTAAAAGAAACTCACCAGATTGATATACTGAGTTCAGAAAGTAAACCTAAGTCAAGAAAAAAAAAAATTCCATATTAAATGCCAAGTCTGTGTGTGTATATATATATAGATATCTTACAACAATTCACCAAATGTCTCTCTGTCCGTTCGAATGTACCGTAAGAACTGCTGAAGCGATCGTAAAGATATTTTGGGTGGGTAATCCTGGGACCCCTGGGAGTAAAATAGGCTATTTAGTTTTCCCAATTTCAGCTTTGGTCTCCAGCATTCTCAGGTTTGGACTCCCGCATAACATTCGCGTTCGCATAACGTTCATTGTGACGATGTTCTCATTGTGACGATGTTGTGACGATGTATGTGTTCACGGTAGTGTTTGACGTGACGGTGTGAACGTAATTTCGTAATGTTTTTCGTTTCGTAATCCTTTCATGAACGTTTAATGTTTAATGAACGTTGTCTTAATCCCACCCAAAATATCTTTGCGATCGGTTCAGCAGTTTTTACGGTACCTTCGAACAGACAGACGGACATTTGGCGAATTATAGTAAGATGAACAGTGATGCGGCTTTTCTTGAAATTCTAAAGATACTGTTTTGATTTTGATGATTTACGTGTGTTACGGATTCGTCACTTCCGTTGTTGTGGTTTTGCATCCACTGTAAATATCTCTGATTCCATGTACTATTATTGTGTTCAAAAGGTTTATTGTTCATGAACTGTTTTCAAAAGGTAAAAAAGTTAATGTTAAAAGAAACAGGAAACCGGATCGGGAACCGGAAGACGAAGAAGAGGAGGAGAGAGAAAAGGGGCGGAGTGAAAAAGTCGGACAAGAAGCTGGTTGCTTTGCGGTCTGGATCGAACGTTGTCGAGTAAGAGTCACGAGTGAACTTTGGGTTTCCTGGGAAAAGGGATTCCTGCGATAGAGTTGTTATCGCTGTGACGGATCAACCTGCGTGTCAGGTTTGGCGTTGGATTCCGAGGAATCATCGTGGGGTCATTGCGTCTCGAGAACGAGCCGTCAGCCATTTTGACTCGCGCGCTTTGCTCATTGCGAAAGGTCTTTGCTTCGCGTCAGCCGTTTTCACCATTCAGACATCTATCTGGGATGTGTGTGTGCAACGCGGATTTTGAAGGCAAACCGGAGGTTCGCCGATTTGGAGCTGTAAAACATCCATACCAGAGGGTGTGATTTCCCAGTTGCCTTGAGTGCGTTTTTACGCAGCTTTGGGCCATGTGACTCTTTGCGCTGCTTTGGCCGCGTACGCCTTTGTGCAGTTTTGGCGGCGTGACTGGGCCCGTCATCTGAACTGGATTCTGGTTTCGATTCGACATCGCTCTGACGATCGCTGGAGGGGATCAACTTTGAGCTTGAAGACGGGAATATAGAGACATTGGGGAATGTTCTTTTTTTCACTCACTTGGAGCACAGTGAGTTACCTTATACTAGCTGATGGTACCATCATAAGATGTATTGATTGTACTTTTGACTGATATTATTGTTGTACTGTTATTCTTGTGTGATTTTTTAATACATTTGTTTGTTGGTAACAATTGGTGTGGTTTCACTATTGATTTTTGACACAGAATAACACATTTTTCTGCCGTGGCTCCTCTCGGGACTCGGAGATACACCGTGACCAGGGGGTCGGGGAGTAGCACGTAACACATGTGATACGATTTGACGGATGTTTATTTGAATCGTTTAAAATAAAACATTTCTGCCTTCAATTTCTGATATTTTCCCTTTTCATTTTGGCTTCCCAATTGAAGCCTCGCCCATAGGGCGGGTACCGTTGCTCGTATATATAATGTATATATATGACGGCCAGTCAATAAGTAACCTTAAAATGGTGATATTAATTCGAGAATGTGAAGTTGGAGACCACATATGTTATATCTATGGGTAAGAGTCATGTTTTGCCTGTTTTAGATCTGGCAATATTGAGCGTATGACGGTCAGTCGAGCAGTTCCAAGATGGCGGCTCCCTTAGAAGCATGCACCAGGGAGGAGCAACGTTCTGTCATCCGTTTCTTGGGAAGTGAGGGTGTGAATCCCAGTCAAATCCATCGCAAAATTAAGATGCAATATGGCGACGCATGTTTATCGCTGCAGCGTACGACTCGCTGCAGCTGCAGCGTACGACTGGGACAGGAAGTTTAAAAGTGGAGTGTAAAGTGTGGCAGACCATGCTCGCTCAGGCCGGCCTCACACAGCCGACACACCAGAAATGGTTGCAGGAGTTGAGCGCGTGCCCAGGGAAATTCGTTGCATTACGCTGGATGAAGTGGTCTCTGAATTGAACATTAGCCATGGTTCAGCACACCATATCATTCACAACGTGCTGGGCAAAACAGAAGGTGCCGCTTTTTTTTTACAGCGCTGGTGGATGAAAGCTGGGTCCACTACTTTCAGCCAGAAACGAAAAGGGCAAGCAAAGAGTGACGCCATTCAACTTCACCGAAGCCCAAAAAATTCCGCACACAGCCGTCCGCTGGAAAAGTGATGCTGACGCTCTGGGATAGCCAAGGCCCACTTGTGGAGCATTACATGCCAAGAGGGACCACAGTCACCAGTGCATCATAGTGCAACCTCCTTAAAAATAATCTGAAACCAGCAATCAGATCAAAACACCATGGACTACTCATTACTGGTGTTTTGCCCCATACTGCCCACGCTACAGCTGCAACAATTGAGGACCTGCATTTTGAATGTCTTCCTCATCCACCCTAGTCGCCAGACCTCGCCCCTTCGGATTACCACATATTTGGCCCACTTAAAGAGGCGCTTGGTGGAACCACTTTCCGATCCGACGGAGAGGTCCAAGAGGCGGTGCACGAATGACTACACAAGCAGCGAAAATAGTTTTTTTTCTAGGGAGGAATCCAGGCCTTAGTAAAGCGCTGAAAACTAGAGCTTCCAGGGAAGCAGAACTCAACTGAACTGACTGGACAACTTTAAAGTCCTAAATTCTTGTGCTTTTCTTAAGAGCTGAAAAACATATGCTGGCCTATGGCGGCCATTTTGTGACAGATCGGGTTGACATGCGATAGCAACCTACCTTGTGTGGTAAGAGTCTCACACACAAAGTTTGATCAAAATCCATAAATATTTGTGGACGTTAAAGTCTTCACGTCGTTTCGGAGCTGAAAACAATATGCCGGCCTATGGCAGCCATTTTGTGACGGATCGGGTTGGAATGCAATAGCAACCTACCGTGTGTGGTAAGGGTTAAACATTCTAAGTTTGATCAAAATCTTTTAATATTTGTGGACGCTAGAGTGTTAACGTCGTTTTCATGACCAAAAACAAAATGGTCGCCTAAGTCCGCCATGTTTCAATGGATCGGGCTGAAATGTAATACCAACCTGGTCCTTGGGGTAAGGATGCTGCATGTCAAGTTTGATCAGAATCGGTTGATATTTGTGGACGCTGGAGTGTTAACGTCGAAAAGTTAACGGATGACAGACGACAGACGACGCCGACGAAGACAGACGACGGACGCCGGAGGGTTCAGTACGTGATGAACTCAACTGGACGGTAGTCCAGTTGAGTTAAAAATGCATTGAACGCAATGGAGATTGTGTTGAAAAGTAATTCAGTTGTACATGCAATAAACAAGTTGTGAAAAATATTTTACGGTTAGTTATTGACTGCCCCTCGTATATATTTTTGTTGTTTTGCAGGATGCGGTATATTGGGATATTAATACAATGATTAGAAATCAAAAGATGTGAAACCATAGCTTTTAGTAAAGCTTGAACGTTGCAAATTTAGACTTTGAAGTCCATTAAACTGAAGATATTGGAATAACTTCTTTCCGTTGGATTGCAGGGCATGAAAAGCCAAGAGAACACACCATTGTGTGAGGGCTTTTCCTTTTAAAATGCTATTAACGTGAGCAATATCTTTGCAGGACACATCATCTGTTGACACTCAAGTCAAGGCCTTGTGTAGTTGAGAGAGGCTGGTTAAACGCGACTCGGAAACTCATTCTGCCCGGTGATACAGACTGTCAGAAGAGAGATGTGTTCTGGGAATGGCGAAAGAGACCAGAATGGTAGAATGCAGCGTGCATGATAATAACTAAAGGCCAGGGATGAATCTTTGATGATGGCCACATCTCGGGAGAGTGGGTGAAGACTTGTCTCACTGCCCTCGTTTGGTGTGAGTTTTATTCCCAAAGCTGCTTTTAATCACATGGGAGGCAACTTTTAATCTATGAAAACTGGATCCAAGACTACAAGGTCTTGGAGAGGAACTTGTGACTACCGGGCTATCGTACCGTCCTCGACATCATTCATGAACATACCGGAATTTAACGTGGGCCTTTCCTGGCAAACCCACCATCTTTGGGGCTGGTGTGCACAAGAATCAGCTGATAAACCAGCCAAAATTAAATTTACCTTGGACTTTACAACTGATTATGGCCAAGCACCTTTCCTAGAAAAAGGAATTCCTTCAAGCTTCGAGTGAAGATTTAAGAACCACTCTCAATGCATCGCTCATGGCATCCAAATGGTGGGGGAAAATGTGACAACCAGAGATTAACACCAATGAAGATTGGGAAGTGTGAATTTGGAGATTGAAAAGGCAACTGCCTCAAAGGTATCCTTTTTTTTTTTTTATATCCTTTAACGACATATAAGAGGTGTAAGAGGTGTAACTAATAAATAACGTTTGAAAGGGAAGAATCGCAGTGCGTATATGGGACGGCGGAAGCAAGCAGACGAGCTTGGAAAGCTCGAAGGAGAATATAATTCGACAAACCCAGGTGGGCGGTCAAGCATAGTACAGGAAAGGGTAAAAATCAGTGTAGGTAAGCAATAACCTTTGACTGAGGAACACACTTAAGGAACACTTTGGTTGACGAAGACATAAGACCTCATCATGCTGCCGGAAGCTCTGCTAAGCTCTGAGACAGCAAATATCAAGAGACCACCAGCCCCCATGTGGTGGAACAGAAGCAAGTGCTGCGTCTCACTTTTCTGGTGGAAAATATCAATGATGCCCAGGAGTTCAGACTTCACAACATGAAAGCACACAAGGTAAGGTCTCTCCAGGGCATCACCATGGAACACAACCCGAAAATTAGCAATGTTGATGGATTTGCACAAATTCACAAAAACAAACAATTCGGGATTGTACTGCTTAATCTTTCACATGTTGGGTGGTTCATCAATGTGTGAGCCGCTGTACCTTGGATGGACATTGAATTGACGTCCCGTCAAAGGACACCATAAACGCAAGGGTGTTGAATATACACATGTGCACCTTCACCAGGAAAAATCTAAAGAGGCAATAAAAGGAAGTAACAAGAATGGCACTTGGTAGAGCACGTACCTTCCGCCAGGCTGAACGGTTTTCTACCCCACTATTAGAGCGGATTTCCATCCGGATCTGAACCAAAATCGAATCGGCTTGTTCTTGTCGCCTCTCGAACTCATCCACCTAGTTTTGTCATAAACCGTCCACAACCTTTTGCGATATTGTGCTATATATCATTTTTGGCACGCCATCTCTCAATGGTGACAAATCACTTAAAAACTTCCAGTATTCGGATCCAGCTCTTCACCAAAATCTCATCAATTCTTCCTTATAATGCACCCAACCTGTCCACCAAATTTCGTCCGAATTCGTCCACAAAGTTTTGAAATATCTTGCTCACAAACAGACAGACAAGAAGACGTCATGCAGAGTACTAAACTTGCAAAATCCACCCCTCCCCCCAAAAAAAGTTGTCATGGATGCATCAAACTGTCCATTTCATTAATATTAAAATTGATGATCTAAATTAAAGGTCGGGTCATTCAGATTAGAATTGATGATTTTTCAGATGAAAATTAATATTCGAAGTTTGAACTTGAGTTGACCTTTGAACATTTGACCTGGAGCTGACCTTTGACCTTTTGCCCTTAAATAGTCGGTTTCCCAAATCAGGGATACACTATGTAATTGCTGTTTAACTTTCAAGTTAATAGGATGAAAATTAATGATTTTTCATCTGAAAATTGATGATTTTTCAGATGAAAATTGATGATTTTAGAAGTTTGACTTTGAGTTGACCTTTGATATTTTGCCCTTAAATAGTTGGTTTCCTAAATCAGCGATACACTATGTAATTGCTGTTTAACTTTCAAGTTAATAGGATGAAAATTGATGATTTTTTCGATGAAAATTGATGATTTTTCAGATGAAAACTGATGATTTTTCAGATGAAAATTGATGATTTTAGAAGTTTGACTTTGAGTTGACCTTTGAACTTTTGCCCTTAAATAGTCGGTTTCCCAAATCAGGGATACACTATGTAATTGCTGTTTAACTTTCAAGTTAATAGGATGAAAATTGATGATTTTTCCGATGAAAATTGATGATTTTTCAGATGAAAACTGATGATTTTTCCGATGGAAATTGATGATTTTTCAGATGAAAATTGATGATTTTAGAAGTTTGACTTTGAGTTGACCTTTGATATTTTGCCCTTAAATAGTTGGTTTCCTAAATCAGCGATACACTATGTAATTGCTGTTTAACTTTCAAGTTAATAGGATGAAAATTGATGATTTTCCGATGAAAATTGATGATTTTTCAGATGAAAACTGATGATTTTTCCGATGAAAATTGATGATTTTTCAGATGAAAATTGATGATTTTTCAGATGAAAATTGATGATTTTTCCGATGAAAATTGATGATTTTTCAGATGAAAACTGATGATTTTTCCGATGGAAATTGATGATTTTTCAGATGAAAATTGATGATTTTTCTGATGAAAAGTAATGATTTTAAAAGTTTGACCTCGAGTTGACCTTTGACCTTTTTACCCTCAAAAATAGTCGGTTTCCCAATTTAGTGACTCACTACACAAACGCTGTTCAATTTTCAAGTCAATCGGATGAAAAATTGCGATTTTTCGAAATTTGACCTCCAGATGACCTTTGATCTTTCACCTCAAAATAAATAGGCTTGTCAATTGTGACGACCTCTACAACTTGGTGAAGTTTCGTGAAGATCGGTTGCGAATTGTGACCTGTAGGCAAGTGGCAAACAGATGGACAAACAAACAGACAGAATAACAAATGCAACCGACTAATATACAGGAAAAATCTTCGATTTTGCACGTAACAAAGCGGAATACATAACCCCCATCCACCTTAGGTGGTGAAGGTAATAAAAGTATGAATGGAAAAAAGTTAGAAAACAAGAAAAGACAGAAAAAGAGGAAAAACAATCCAAACAGCCCCCTGTAATGAATCATTCATGTGAAAGGTTGATTCAGCCACTGGAAAACCTCAACAAAAATGAACTCTCATACCAAGGAGAGATTTTCACAGGGCATGCAGATGCCCTCAGCAACAGAGAGAATAGAACCCATACTCGATGATGCTGTCACACAAACCATAACAAAAATTGAGATGATAATAAATTCAATGACTTGGTAGAGGAAGCATGCTCAAAAGACAGCACAGGTTCCTCTGAAGACCATGCGATCTACTGCACAAAAGTAAGTCCACGAAAGTAAAAGACAACTAAACTCTGTATACAATTTTGACCAAATCCATCCGTGCAAGTTTTGAAATATCCTGCTCACAAACAGACAAACATACAGACAAACAAAGGGGAATACATAACCTCCATCCACCTTAGGTGGCAGAGGTAACTGAAGTATGAAATGGAAGTTGGTCGGGTCAGGTTGTCGGTGACTAAACCGACACCGCTCACTGGCTTTGCTAGTGGAGAGGGTGACTGCGCCAGTGCGTCACCCTACCAAGACCAAAAACAACACATGACGAAGGACGGATGAGCTCCTGCAGGGAGCCAACGGCCATCCAGTAAGGAGATGGTGTCTCCTAATGAACACCCATCTGGTTTGGACCGGTTCAAGTCAAACCAAAGACTTTAAAAATGGTAGGTGCTGCTCCGTTGCTTGATGTTCAGTATTTAAAAGGTGATGGCACTTCCTCCAAGCTCAGTTGCTGTGTTAAGTGTTTGTGTGCACCTGCTGCAGCTCCCTTAAGAGCTTTACATCATGTATTAAAAAACAAAACAAACAAAAAAACCAAGAAAGACTGAATGCCAAAAGGTGCTGAAGCCGAAAGGCGTCCACAAAACCGGCTTTCGTCTACTATAGCTCCCTTCTTGCTTTTTTGAAGAGGCCGCAGAACAAGTATCAAATGACACCATAGTGAACCCGGTGTCCGCCAGGCGGCCCCTGCTAATCTCAATCTCCTCCGTCTTCAAACCAATAGCATGGAAGGTCCTCTCGTGACGAGGGGAGTTCAAAACCACACCACAAGGAAGAACGTTGCCAACAAGCAAATGCGAAGGCACTCCAAGGTTTCTCATTAAATCTCAATGTAAAAGCTGCTGCAAGAAAAGACCACCACAAAAAAATATATATATAGGGATTGAACTTAGGTCCCTAAGACCAGACAGTTGAAGTTGAGATCAACTCCTCAGATCTGTGATGTAGAACATTTGAGTGAAGTGCAATGAAGTGCCGATAAGAAAGAACATCAGGAGTGCTCAGTGCTAGTTGAGAAAAGAGCAATTGAATGCGGGGATTACATCCCAGCACTTCCATTTTGGATACAATGGACCGACCTCTCCAATTGGCGGTACGTAAAGTGCCGCTGGGACACGAGAGACTGTAGAATCTCTCTCCAAGACGTTACTGCCGTCCTTCACAAGGTGGGTAATTAACTAAAGCAAGTGTAAGACCCAGCAATGGTGGAAACACCCACAGAACAAGTACGATGACCCCAGCGGCTCTTCGTACAAAACTGGGAAAAAGAACGTTCAACAATGGGGGAAGTTCAACTTCCGATTAGTGAAAGGTTTGGCAAGTCGTTATGAATGCATTGCAATTTCAAATCCCACACATTGGTCAATTTCAAACCACCATATATTATGTAGAGAGAATTATAATAGGAGTTCCTAGACAAGGAACATCGACACAGGATTAGGCCATTGGGCCCAACAAGGCCTGCGCTAGCTCGCATTGCCAACTTATGGTTGTTTCTCCATGCTCTGGTCAGACGACCAGACTCAGAGGAGACACTCTAAGCATTCCACCACTGAGTCTGGTTATTACCCTGCGCTCGCGAAGCGAAAAGCGGGGTTAAGCATTCAGTTGCATACGTGTGCCGTGTGCCGTGTCTGCATTTTAAAAATTCATTTTCTCGGCAACCGTTGGTCTGATTGACATGAATTTTACCGCAGGAGGGCCTCTGCCTGTAGATTATTTTGCTGATAATTATGACGTCATAGGTCACGTAGACACCATCTTGGAAAAACGTTACACCTCTATATCTCTCAAACCGCTTAATGGAAAAAAAATTAAACATGGCTCATTGACAAGTACACCCCATGGGGAATAAGATATGTTAATTATGATGTCATAGGTGCCTCCATTATGACGTCATAATTCGACAAGTACAATGCTTGATCTGATGGGTATGAAATATTTTTTTCCTCTACAACTGTTAGTCGGATGAACAGGAAATTTTCAGAATATGAGCGGCTCCTCCTGTAGAATTGTTCTAATGATAATTATGACGTCATTGGTCACGTGGTACAGGAACCATCTTGGAAAAATCGAAAGAAGTTGCACCTCTATGTCTCCGAAACCACTCCATGGAAAAAAATTGAAACATGGCTCATTGCCAAGTACTCCCCTTGGGGAAAAAGATATGTTAATGATGATGTCATCGGTCCCTTCGTTATGATGTCATAATTCGATAAGTACAACACTTATCCGATCATTGTGAATTTTTTTTCTCAGCAACTGTTGGTCTGATGGGCACGACATTTTCACCATTGGAGCTCTTCCTCCTGCAAAATATTTAATGATAATCATGACCGTCATAGGTCATGTGGTACAGGCGCCATCTTGGAAAACCGAACAATGTTGCACCTCTTTTTCTTCAAAACCGCGGCATGGAAAAAATTGAAACATGGCTCATTGTAAAGAACTCTATATGGGGAATAGATGTTGTTAACGATGACGTCATTGGTGCCATAATTATGACGTCATAATTCGACAGGGACAACGCTTAGTCCGATCAGTTTGAAATGCATTGAGCGTGATCTATGCAACAATTATATTAGAAAATATAAATTTATGATGTCATCGCTCACATGGTCTGACAGCCATATTGAATCAAAGAAAAACAAATGTTCAAAACAGAAGAGTTGGCTCACACCAAGTTGACTGCTCAGGGTATTCCATGAATACCATCTAGTTTGTTGTTGTTTTCGTGTGCGCGGCCTATGGCTGCTGGTTGCATAATTCCTGGAAGCGCTGCTGTGCCCCTGCTACCAGTAAGCTGGTTTTGCCAACTTCGGAAGGATGACAGGCCGGGTCGATACACCTCGTGTTATGTCAACGAGTAAGCCAACACCAGGCTTCGTCTGGTTATTATGACGTCCTCATCGTGCGATGGAGGACACAGACATTGGTTCCACCTTAGAGATGTTCCAAATTTGTCTGGGGGAAGACAATGACCACTGACAACAACGATGGACAATGGAGATCTTGATACATTTGTACAGTGCAGTATGACATTGAGAGAGCGGGTGAGGCCACAGAAGGCAGGCATTGGAAAAAGAGCGTCGGCAGGAACAGAAGAGTCCTTTTGTTCCAACTCGTGAAAAAAAAGGAAAAACTCAATGTCCCGCTCCACTCCCTGCAGACTCCTGGGATGCTCAGAACAGCACCGTCCGAGAGAAAAGTAAGTGCGGCATTAGCTTGTCAGCAAGAAAATCTCCAGTGAGCTAGATAAAGTAACAACAATGCCCCTTTGATGCCCTCATCGGGGTAGCTGCAAGCCGAGGCGAATCATTTTGCAAAATCTAGACAAGACCTTTCAAGCCTGCCATTGCTGGCTGATGTGCAACATTTTACAGGGTCCAGGATCATTTATATGCTTAACATGGCACATGGGGCTTCTACAAGAACACGGTGCCATCTCCCCCAGACCAACCCTTTCGCTCCCCCCCCACCACATCCATCCAGTCTTCCCTTTTCATAATAGTTCCCCCGACTTACAATCTCTGTATTACAAACGATAATCCATAAAGACATAAATACTGCACTCCACATGCATTTCATTTGCTCCCCCATATCCAGCCTCTTGACAAATTCGATCAACACATTTACGACAGAAATACAGCTACCCAGGTTTATAAAGGAGGTAAATGACATATGGTGGTAGGCTTACGTAATGATATTTGGATGTACAAGGTGTGTCATAAGTCCCAGGACAAGGTTTTATTGCTTATACAAGATTTGTTTATTACCCTTCGCCAGAGGAGAGGGTATTGTATTTGAGTCTGTTTGTTTGTCTGTTTGTTTGTTTGTCCGCACAGAATAAATATGATTTTCTCTGCAACCCTCGGTCTGATTGACAGGAAATTTTCACTGTAGGTGCACCTCCACCTGTATAATTTTTAAATGATAATTATGACGTCATAGGTCACGTGGTACAGGCGCCATCTTGGAAAAACCGAAAAACTTTGCACCCGATATCTCCGAAATCGCTGAATTGGAAAAAATTTGAGACATGGCTCATTGTGCTAATTTAGAAAGAGCTCATTTAACTCTTTCACGAGCCTCGATTATGTATACAAAAAAAAAAAAATTGTGAAGAACTCCCCATGGGGAATAACAGTTGTTAATGATGACGTCATAATTCGACAAGTATAAAACTTCATCCGATCAAGATTAAATTTCTTGAGCGGCATCTCGGGATAAATTGGTGGAGGAAAAAACACATCATGATGACCTCATCGGTCATGTGGTTCGGCCGCCATATTTGTTTTAACACAAAAGCCTTAAAAACCACTAAAAACACGTCCTGGCGAGGGTTTGCGATCTCTGATTGCTCTTTCTTGTCTCCATTGGAAGACTCCATTGCATTGAGGAAAGCACCACTCGACCAAAATGGGAAACAACCAAACATGGCCTCCTGCATTAGAGTGGAAGAACCCCGGGAAAGAACTTCATGTATTCCTTGGAAAAAAAAAATTAGGAAGTCCAGATGACAGAAGTAATCGAGCAGTAACTTCCTGTTATAGTGGTGTGGACAACCAATTTGAAGTTCAGTTCCATCGGCGGTCTTATGGACAACATCAAAAAGCACAACTAAACAGTGTGCATGTTATTGGTTGTGCAACAATGGAAAAGCAGGCCTAATCAAATCGACCGAGCACTCCACAAAAACTCAGGTGAAGCTCGTGGAGAAAAGTAATTTCCCCCCCCCCCCCCCCTTGATGTATCAACACCAAATGTTGTTTTTTTTTTTGTTTGTTTGTTTTTAAGTGTGTATGTGACACAGGCTCGATTTTAGCCAACGTAACTCCGTCGAAAGACGACGCAAGGACGGCCACGCAACATTACAAAGACGGATGGAAAGAAATGGAAATGATGGATGGAACAGCATTAGATGTTCAGACTGTGAGTCGTGGTGTATGGGGAGGAAAGGTAAAAAGTGTGTTGGAGTTTTTTGTTTGGGATCCAGGAAAGGGCGAGGGGAGACCGTGCTGTTGGGGAAAGCACAGAGACAGAGACAAATGAGCTGCCCCGCCGGAGTATTTGGGGCTAGAGGGGGGATCCAGGCCGCAGACTCAGAAAAAGAGGTACCGAGGGAAGAGAGACAGGGAGGCTTTCCGAGGGGGATGGAATGAATGCTGCCTTGAGGGCGAAAAAACACAATTTTTTTGTCTCGGCATCCGATTTTCTTCAACACTGACCGCTTCATTAACCTACTCCAAATTATGCAAATCCTATGCTATTCCGCTTGCGGTGCCAGGCAGGCCAGGCCGCATTTGCTCGTTCGAGATCAATCACAAGTTCTTTTTTTTCGGTGCTGAAGTGTGTAATGAGCGAGAAGACGAGATTGTTTTTCACCCCGGAGAAAATCAGCCACAAAACAGGAATTGCTTCTCTATGCAGAGCTACCACCCACCAGGGAATGGGTTCCAACATTAGAACCGCTGCTGATGATAAATAGGTAACTGAACAAAATTCTCACCGCAGTTACCCCACGTGCGCAAATCCAAATGCGGTGCTAAGCAATTATTGGTTCACTCTGTCTGTCCACAAATGTCAGTTTATGATAGAGGAACAACTTAATTTCAATTGAATGTTATATTTTTGAACATTAATCAGGAAACGAACCTGTAGTTTAGCAGGACTTTGGCTCTGAATTTGTCCCGATCGTGCATGCGCAGAGAGGAGGAGTGAGATAACGTTTTTACTCGGTCTGTCGCACCAACAAAATTGTAAATCATTCCGAACGGGAAACTCACTGTTTTTAAGGAATTTATAAAGGGCACGAGGAGGCACATAGAGCTAATGTAACATGTTAAATAAGGTGGTGTAATAGATGCTCCATCATTGGCGGTAAACTTCAAGAATTTTTTTTTAAACCTTTAATATCGTTATTTGATTTAAATTGCATTATATACTTGAACACTGCAGAACATAAATTGCCTTTTTAGCACTTTCAATACCCTTCCGTTTAGCAGTACTTGAACAAAGTCTTATGGGAATTTTACGTCATCACGACCAATCAATTTTGCGTTTGCAGACCCGCCCATGTCCTTGTTTCTAAAGACGGTGCGGGGTAAGGTGTTCTATGAACTACATAGTTACCTCCATCACCAAAGGTGGACAGAGGTTATGTTTTCACCCCTTTCTGTCTGTCTGTTTGTCTCTCTGTCGGTCTATCTGTGAACAGGATATCTCAAAAGGATATATTAGACCAAAACTTGGTGGGTGAGTTGGTTAGGCGACAAGAACAAGCCGATTCGATTTCGGTTCAGGCCCGGATCTGGGTCTGGCCTGTCAGTGGGATGCAAAATGTAAACCGTTCGGCCTGGCGGAGGTATGTGCTCTACCTAGTGCTATTCTAGTTAGGTTGTTCTGTGACTAGGCTAGATTGGACTGGTGGTAATCAGGTTTCTAAGATAATGCAGTTTCTCAATCGTTGGGTCGTGACCCCCAAGGAGCCGTGAGTGGGTATCCGGGTGGTACGCGAGCTGTCTGCCCAGATTCCAGCCATTGTGTGACTCCTGTAGTCAGGGTTGGCACTAATTGGCCCAGCCCAGTTTTCCTCACCTAGGTTTAAAAAATCCACTTGAGTAAACTCAGTATTTTCCGAGTAAACTCAGTATATTCCCAGTAAAATGTGTTTTTGTTTTTTTAAAATCCCCATTCCTGTCTGTTTTTTCTCCCAAACCTTGTAGTGGATAATGGTGGGTCACAGTAACCCAATACTGGGATGGCTGGGTCGTCTGATCCGGCTGAGAAACCTTGGATAATGGACTCTAGCCCACTGAGATAAACAAGTAACTCACATTGAGCAGTTGAGGCTTCTACTATACTGAATGAAACAGAAACCTTGCCTATTGGTTGGAATTGGCTTTTTAATAGTTCGTCTGTTGTTCTCATGGTGACACGAGATGTTGTCAAGGCTGGTGTCGGTCTGCATTGGCAGACAATTTGAACGATAGGTTTTGATTTGGCAGACAATTTGAATATCAAATGAGAACGAACGAAGGTATGCTTCGTCAGGCAAGGCAAGGTTTCGACCATGAACCCTACGTCGTAGCAATGCTCTTGCAACAGAGACCCTATTTCCTTGACCCAATGCAATAGAGACCCTATTTCCTTGACCCAATGCAATAGAGACCCTATTTCCTTGACCCAATGCAATAGAGACCCTATTTCCTTGACCCAATGCAACAGAGACCCTATTTCCTTGACCCAATGCAATAGAGACCCTATTTCCTTGACCCAATGCAACAGAGACCCTATTTCCTTGACCCAATGCAATAGAGACCCTATTTCCTTGACCCAATGCAATAGAGACCCTATTTCCTTGACCCAATGCAATAGAGACCCTATTTCCTTGACCCAATGCAACAGAGACCCTATTTCCTTGACCCAATGCAACAGAGACCCTATTTCCTTGACCCAATGCAATAGAGACCCTATTTCCTTGACCCAATGCAACAGAGACCCTATTTCCTTGACCCAATGCAACAGAGACCCTATTTCCTTGACCCAATGCAATAGAGACCCTATTTCCTTGACCCAATGCAATAGAGACCCTATTTCCTTGACCCAATGCAACAGAGACCCTATTTCCTTGACCCAATGCAATAGAGACCCTATTTCCTTGACCCAATGCAATAGAGACCCTATTTTCCATGACTGACTTGAGTTTTTGTTGTCTTTGAATGGTGGTAGGAGCTGCAATATTTGTCTGAATGCTGAATCTGTGATGTCACAATTGAACTTGCTGAACCTCAGGGCACGGATGGCATGATTATTTTTCCAAGTAGGCCTACTACTAAGCGGAAGGTTTTGAAAATGCCAAAGATGGCAATTTTGTATTCTGGAGTGTTCAAGTATATCATTCAATTGAAATAAAATAGATTTTAAAGGCTGTAGAAAAAAAACCTTCTTTTCGGAAGTTTATCGCTGTTAATGCAACGTCTTTTACACCACCTTATTTAACACGTTACATTAACAACTTTCGGGGATGCCTCTTCATGGTGGTTGTACCCCCCTACGCAAGTCGGGGGCCAAATCTTCCCCATTCTTCCCTGCTGCCCGGATTCGTCAGGGCAGCGCGGTCACGGTCAGAGTGCCGATCGGTCCCCATGGACCGGCCCTTTCACTCGTGTCTCTTTCTCTAACTCCGTCATGGCCCTGACTTCGTGAAGTTGGGGGCACACCATTCGGGATGTGGGGATCTCTCCGTGTTGCGGGCTTGTTTGAGAGAACTGTCCGGGGCTACACAACAACAACACATTACGTTAGGTTTTTCTTGCTTGTTGTTTGTGATATTGATGACGTCTATAAAAACTAAGTTTGCCGTTTGCAATGACAGAGTAAAAAAAACCCCCTCACTCCTCTGTGCGCATGCGCAATCAGGACGAGACTCCATACAATTTGCCAAATTGAGAGTCAAAGTACTGCTAAACTGCAGGTTCATGTTCCGATTCGTGTTATACAGTATTTAAAATACAGCATTCAATTGAAATTAAGTTTGTCCTCGATCAAAGAATGACGTGTGAAGACAGACAAATTTAACCGATTGCTTAACCCCGCTTTTCGCTAAACCTCCCTAGCTAGTTTTTCACCACCATCTCAGATCATCCCCCATCCAAAACCATGATCCTTTCTACCCCCGTCAACCCCCCCTCTAAGCCCACCTACCTCAAAATTTACAGTTCTTCCTTCCTGAGAGTTTGCTTCTGTATCCCTCTTATTCACTCCATACATCCTTGTCTACCCCTCGTTCCTCCCCACACCCATTATTTGTACAACTCTCCCTCCAACCCTGCAGTTGGTGTTTCCCCTCTCTATCTCTCTCTCTCTCTATCTCTCTGCTGTTCCTTTTGTTCTGTTGCCTCCTGATCCGTTCAGTGTTTAGCTTTTCCATGAGCCTTGACCTTCTATACAAATTAGAGACTGTTGCATCAGATTGCAGGCTAAAATACAGTAGTTCTAAAGTTCCACCATTTGACAACAGAAGTAGCACAGATTATGTTATATGCATCCCTAAAAGTGGTGGAAACCGACTGGAATGAATCCAATCTTTACCCTGCGCTCGCGAAGCGAAAAGCGGGGTTAAGCATTCAGGTACATACGTACGTGTGCCGTGTGCCGTGTGCCGTACGTGTCTGCATTTTAAAAATTCATTTTCTCGGCAACCGTTGGTCCAATTGACATGTAATTTTCACCATAGGTGCGCCTCCTCCTGTAGAATATTGTAATGATAATCATGAGGTCATAGGTCATGTGATACAGGCGCCATCCTGTGAAAAATCGAAAAAATGTGCACCTCTATATCTCCAAAACCGCTGCATGGAAAAAATTGAAACATGGCTCATTGTAAATAACTCCATATGCGGAGCAGGTGTTGTTAACGATGACGTCATTGGTGCCTTAATTATGACGTCATAATTCGACAAGTACAACGTTTGATCTGATCAGTATGAATAAAACAAAAATTCCTCTGCAACTGTTAGTCCGATGGACACAAAATTTTCACCATAGGAGCGCCTGCTCCTGTAGAAGTTTTTAATGATAATCATGACGTCATAATTCGATAGGGACAACGCTTAGTCTGATCAGTTTGAAATGAATTGAGCGTGATCTCTGCAACAATTATATTAGAGAATATAAATTTATGATGTCATCGCTCACATGGTCTGGCAGCCATATTGGATCAAATAAAAAAAATTGTTGAAAAACCGAAGAGTTGGCTCACAACAAGTTGACTGCGCAGGGTAAGTATTCTATGAATACCATCTAGTTGTTGATGCGAACAGGTCAACTTCACTTATCTGTTGCAACATGTTCACAAGAAAGACCAAACTCCCGGCGTCCCATTAAATAAGAACACTGGAAGATACAGCCAAAGAAGAAAGATGCTTTTGAACCCACATTGGATTTTGACCGGTCCACAAACAACATACCCACAATAACAACCTGTTAAACAAGAAAACATGCACCTGAAGTCTGCCTCACACTTTCGAGACCACAATGCCAAAATTGGATTCTGTCAAGCATTTTAGAAAGAATTATCTTGGCTGTTTCAGTGCAAGCGGTGCAACGCAGTAATCAAATGAGTGTTGCGTCGCCTGGTAAGATTCGACACGTTCTAAATCCAGTGAAGTGGTAAAATGAAGATGAAAGAAGGCAATTCCAAGCTGTACTTATGAAGGAGCGTTGTGTTCTGCAGACGATTTGGAAAAGAAATGGTTGTGGACGCCAGCGCTCTCTTATGACCGCAGTATCACTCGCAATGGGTTTTAAGACCTTTCAAAGATGGCGTCATGATGTTGAGAATTCTATCCACCACATGTGGTACACTGTGCTTTTTGTCGTGTTTTGTTGGTCTAGAAAGGAGTACGGCAGCATTTCTTGGCTCCGAAGGTAAACGCCGCAAGCACGGTAAAGTGTTACACTGGCTCAGCGCATCACTACCAAATTAACACAGTGTAAGGTCATCTTTCAATGGGCTGCAGGTTACTGTTCGGATTCATGTGGGGCAAGTTCCCACCCAATCCTTTTTCAACAAATTTATGACGACACGACAACGCTATAAACTTTAAGCACGGGCCCTAATATTATTTTGGACTACAGTTTGTCACACTCACAAGTACTGTTTTCTCCAAACTGGAGTTTATATATAGGAGTATATAAACTCCTATATACGTTTATATACAGGAGTAAACTCCTATATATAGGAGTTTATATACAGGATATAGGAGTCTACAGTATCCTGTATACATACATACGTACATATATACATACATATGTACATATATACAAACATACATATATACATACATACATACATATATACATACATACATACATACATTCAAAGACTTGCATATATACAGACTTGGCATTTAATATGGAATATTTTTTAAGTAAGTAAGTACAGTAAAGTGCACGAGTCTACCATTAGAAAGAGGCTGCACAAATTTGATCTCCATGGGAGGTGTGCCAGGAGGAAACCTTTGCTGTCCAGAAAGAACATCAGGACAAGCCTAAAGTTTGCCAATGAACACCGAGGCAAAGACCAGCACTTCTGGAACAATGTGCTCTGGACAGATGAGTCAAAGGTCGAGCTATTTGGCCACAGTACCAGAAGACATGTTTGGCGAAAACCAAAGACAGCATTGGACCACAATAAGCTGATACCAACTGCAAAGCATGGTGGTGGAAATATTATGGTTTGGGGCAGCTTTGCTGCTTCAGGGCCTGGGCAGCTCACCATCATAGAATCCACTATGAATTCTTCATTGTACCGGAGGATGCTTGAGGATAATGTGAGGCCATCTGTCGGAGAAGTTGAAGCTCAACCGAAGGTGGACCTTGCAACATGACAATGACCCTAAACATACCAGTAAATCCACCAAGGAATGGCTGAAAAAAAAAAGAAATGGAGGGTTCTGGAATGGTCAAGTCAAAGCCCGGATCTAAATCCCATCGAGATGTTGTGGGGGGATTTGAAACGAGCTGTGCATGCAAGAAACCCCTCAAACATCGCACAGCTGAAAGAATTCTGCATGGAGGAGTGGGCAAAAATTTCTCCCAGTCGATGTCAGAGACTGGTAGACAGTTTTAAGAAACGCCTACTTGAGGTTGTTTCTGCCAAAGGGGGCAATACCACCTATTAGAGCCAAGGGTGTACTTACTTTTTCCACATGCGAAATTTGCATTTATGTTTATTTAAATTATACAATGGACTACAAAATGTAAATGTTTCATGATATTTGTTATATTATATCACCATTATCTATCAATATTGTTGAAATGAAGATCAAATAGCTGTATGTTGAAAAAGTCAAAACTTTACATGGGGTGTACTTACTTTTTCACGTGACTGTATATACACGCAATTCAAAATTCAGTTGAAGTCCTCAGCATCGTCCCGTTTCGGCCCTTTAACTTCGATATGGTCATTTGAGTTGGGCCAGCAGGGGCACATGGGCCTCCATGTGCAGCAACTGCCATTGCTCTACGTGTAGGCGCCCTACAACCCCACCCAGAGTGCCCTACCATCTATCTTGCACTCGAAACACGCGCGCACAACTCGTGCTTATCACAAACATACAAAAGGCTCCATTGTGCACAACCTCCTCCACCCCAATTCTGAAATGCTTCTGATTATTCTCAGCCCAACACACTGTAAAGTACAGTATCCTTTATGGATCGACCAGTGACACAATGAGGGGTGGGAGGGGGCGATCAGGGGGCCGAGCCACCACTTAACCATAGACCCGATTACACTTTTGTTGGCTTGTCGGCCCACACAGCAGGAGACGAGGTCTTGCATTGGGAGGTGTGAGTGTGTGTGTCTCCATGGCAGAATATTTCTTCTTTTTTACCATTTCAGCTTTTGTCACAAAGAATTAAACAAACCTTTGTTATGAGAATATGGAGAACATGAAGTAATAATCACACTCTCACAAGTAATAATCACAATAATCCATCTTGATTTTGTACTGTCGTATTTTCTGTACCTCTGCTACATCGCAGGTAACCTGAGCCCCTCCCGAGTAATATTCTGGTTGCACTCCTGGGCTTTACACAGTGACACCAAAGACATCAAGTACGGCCCCAATTTTGAGTTAATGCAATACGAGTCATTTTAAGGTTCAGCACCACTTCGAGCTTATTTCGTTGTCATTCCAAGACCCTCCTGGGGTCGCAGGGCACCAGATGTGACAGGTCACTACCCCATTGCAAGGTGCTGCCGAAGCAGCCATTACCCAGGGTAGGGAATTTAACAATTGCTGAAGGTACTGGGACACGACTGTCCTCACTTTTCTAAAGATGCACAATGGTGTATCTTTACAGTGTGTTCATAGATGTGAGTAGTCGTTAGTGCAGAGATGCCTCGTCCAGGTCCGTACCTCGTGCGTGCCAACAATAAGACAGTCGGTGCCAATTTCAAGATTGTGTGAGATTGGCCTCAGGACAATACTGTACAATTCCACTTTTTGGCTCATACAACACAGCTCTGGAACATCACAGTATGACGTGATGCCCTGGACGACAGGTGTGCCAACCTTACAAGTGTGGGTGACGACACCTTGGAAACTACATTTCTTGCCACAGGGAACTTATTGGGTTACATAGTGATTATGTTGGGATTTTAAGAGGGAACTCTACCACAAGAAGAGGATTAAGGATTAAGAGAAGAAGCACTTAGAGTTTGCTAAATTTCTTCACAAATTGGGATTTTAAATTTGATGTAAAAACCACATTTTTCCTCCACTTCCCTCCTCCTGCTGTCTGGTCATGTCCTAACATCCATCCTATTGTACTCGACCCTCTTCTTCTACCTCTTCTCATCACCTGCCTGCGGGTAGCATTATTTGCTGCGGGCGCAGCTAATTTGTTCATAACTCGCCAATCGTTGGTCGTTGGTGAAGGACACCATGGGATCTTTAACGTCCGGCAACTCACGTCGGAAGACGGATCGCCTGTTTAACGTCCATCAGAGGGTTGGCACACTCATCGATGAATCAGCCAGCACGCGAAACACCGGGCTGACGGCTTATAGCCGGGCGAAGACGCGAACCTCGGCGACCCTCCACAAAACACATACCACAAGTATATCTCATCTCAAACAGGAGCGTTCACTCAGCGACTCGGCCACCTGCTTTTCCACCGATTGCGACTGCACACACCACCCCGTCAAACAGAAGCCCGCACCAACAAAGCCGAGCCCGCGATGATCGATGCGGGATGGCACTTAGGCTTCCTGGCGGAAGCTCGGCGAGCCCGAGAGGCTTCTTCTGCTCCCCGCCCTAACGGCCCCGGCGCCACTGCGGCGCCCGCTTTCGCCCATCGATGCTTCTTCCCATGGGCCTTATGCCCAGACTTCTTGTAGATATTTGGATTTATGCAAATCGGTATAAAAGGCGGACGTCGAGAAACCTGGATGAAAAACAGCTTCGGAAAACTACCGCATGATCATAACCCAAGATGTGACTAAAAACGCCTTTCTTTCTTCCATCGGTCAGTTTGACGTTCAAATTAAATGAAATCACAGTTTGTGGATTTCCATTTCGGTCATTAATCTGCATAAAGATGCCAGTGCCGAGGAAGGGAAATAGTACCTTTTACACGAGCCTCGATCTTGTATAAAAAAAAAAAAAAAAAAAAAATTCTCTGGGTGATGACGTCATTGATATACCAGGAATCCACATAAATGATGTATACATAATTCATATATTTTATACAAATCATGGTATTCATTCGTCTGTTTGTTTAATGTTGGAGTAAATGTGATAATCTTTTTTGAAATCGAGAGAATTGTGGCACAATGACACTAATTGCTTGCCTGGAGCAGGTATGGAATAAATAAGATCCTAAAGGAGCCCACACTACGTCATGGCCTACTGATGCTACTATATATGTATATGTGGAAGTGGTGCTCTGATGGGGTATTCTAAAACTGCTTTCTTTGTCTGTCGTGTTCTAATGAACTGCTGGACGGAATGAGTTGAAATGTGGTGGTTGTACTCGGGGCGTGCCAATGGAAGGAAGCGACATTCTTGGGTATTGCGTACCCAAACCAGAACAACTTTGTTTTTTAATTATTTATTTGAACAATACAACCACAATACACCACAATACACCACAACATGTTGAACGCCATTTACGCGTGCACAGAGTGAGAACCTCTTCCGTAAAACTCACTATCGACCGTAAAGTCTCTGTCGTGGAGTGAAAGGCCACGTGGATTGTAAGATATGACAAAAATGCGTAATCTATGAAGGAAAAGGACCCAGAACGGTGTGCCGATGCTTCCGTTGATGTTCACAGTGGGTCATACCGGTTATTATACATCACATTCTTAATTCACTTTTCCATATAAAGCATGCGTACTATTTTTCAAGCAAATCGTACAGTACCCCCCTCTAAATATATCGTGTGATGTGACCACTTTGTTCAGCGTCTATTTATTACATATGCACACAAAATAGATATCATGATGGAAATCCATAAAAGGATTGTGATGTTGCGTTGTGGTGTCAATACTACCTTGCCATTCCTTCAGGCCTTATTTGGTTGTTTTTTGCGGATTCCATCCCTCGATGGTTTTTTTATTTTTCTGACTTGTCTATGAGCAGGTGGTGCACCTTTCGGGTGGTATCATAATAGAATCTGTCTGGCAGTCTGTCTGACTGACTGACCGTGATACATTTGGTCGTTACTTATCCAACCTCGGACAGACAATCCAATACTATGCGGACGCGTTTAGTTTTTTTTTACGTAATTTTTTTCTTTTACGGACGCTTTTTCTTTTTTTTTCATTTACTGACATTATTGTCATGTTTATGTCACAGTTTACAGTTATAGAAATTACAATTTTCAAATGCTAGGTATTAATTGAGGTTTTTTTTACGGACGCTTTTTCTTTTTTTTTCATTTACTGACATTATTGTCATGTTTATGTCACAGTTTACGGTTATAGAAATTACAATTTTCAAATGCTAGGTATTAATTGAGGTTTTTTTTTTACGGACGCCTTTTCTTTTTTTTTCATTTACTGACATTATTGTCATGTTTATGTCACAGTTTACGGTTATAGAAATTACAATTTTCAAATGGTAGGTATTAATTGAGGTTTTTAAAAATGTATGCGTTTATGGTTTTTCACGTAAAATTTCATTTACGTTCTGTGATTTTTCCCGGTGTACCGGCTTCAATGTCTGTCGGCACGCCAAATTTCAGCTTTCTATGACATCCGAAAGGTACTGAACATTAATCAGTCAGTCAGTGAGTGAGTCAGTGGTTAGAAAGAGCTATATATATATATTAGATAATGTCCTATTTGTGTGGAAATTTTAGAACAAAAAAATATTTTCTGGGGAAAAAAACCCAATAAAGAAGCAATGGAATGAGAAGCATCGTGGTATTAAACTGTACCTACATTCATTGTTGCAACATTCCTGAAACCCTCGTTCTGATTGGCTGATACGCGATGTTTCCAAAAGAACAGTTTTGTTTGGCTGTTGCGGTACGCTTATTTTTTTTTTCTTGGAAATGCAAGGTTCATTGGAAATCAAATGAGGTTTATGACAGCCTCGGTGGAATAGCGGGGTTGGATGTGAAAATGTGGCCCAAATCCGTCAGATGGTACATCTTTGGTTGGTATCATCAAATCTGTCTGTCAGTCTGTCTGACTGACCGCGTTATTTGGGACCATTCAGGATCCGTCCTTATGGACGGGTTAATTTCCCCACTTTAATGCAAAAAAAAAAGTCTGGAGAAGTCAAGCATGCTGGGTATGGTTGAGGGGAGAAGAGGAAGAGCCAGACCGTGGAAATGTTGGATGGATATAATAAAGGCTGAAGCCAAGCTGTCTCTGCCAGTACTTTGGGAAGCAGTGCAGGATCGGGATGTTTGGAGAAACCTGATCCTGAATGTCACCGAAAGTCAACCACGACTAGATGGAAGTAGATAACTATTACTATAGTAAATAATATAATAAATAAATAATAAATAAAATAATAAAATAAAATAAAATAAATATAAATAATGAATATAAATAATAAATAATAATAAAAAAAATAAAAAATAATATTATAATAATAAAAAATAATAAAATAATAATAAATGAAATAATAAAATAAAATAAATATTACGTTCTGTGATTAATATAGTAAATAATATAATAAATAAATAATAAATAAATAATAAAATAAAATAAAATAAAATAAATATAAATAATGAATATAAATAATAAATAATAATAAAAATAATAAAAAATAATATAATAATAATAATAAATAAAATAATAATAAATGAAATAATAAAAGAACATAAATAAAACAAATAAAACAAATACAATAAATAAAATAAATAAAATAAATAAAATAAATAAAATAAATAATAAATATAATAAATGTTCTCGATAAATATTAGTTATATGTGGATGGCCTGAATTGCTCACTATGAATAAACCCATATGAGATCTCTGCAAGACTACAAAGTGTATACGTGGGATAAGGTATTGGGTTAGCTCAATAGAGAGATTCCGCAAGTTAACAAACGTGTCCAGACCACTCCTGACCTGATGTTCTGTTCCATCTGGGAGCAACATACTGTAGCTCCCATACAAACAATGCAACGCCTGCCTTTCCCATCCAGTGCAATCCACGCTCGTTAAGAGCACTGCTCAGGTAGCAAGACCGACGTCTTGACAGGTAGAAAAAGTGTGACACGGTCTCTATATCCAGGGGCTTCCCTTCGCAAGGAGCGAAATCTGCCTCCTTAATTGCCCAGAAAACCCCACACGTCACTTGTGCTCACAGACTCACAATAACATAGGAGGGGGTTGTGTTATGGGAAGGTTAACAAATAATGGATACTGATCAGGTAATGCAGCAGGTAATGGATGGATACTGATCAATGAATGCAACGCCATATTTCCTGAAAAAATGCGGAGCAAAATGAACGACGAAGCCCACAATGAGCTCTCGAGGTCTTCGGTGGCAAAGTACCCCGAAAAGTGCACAACCTGAACTAACGAGGCAGTTGGTGCAACAACCAAAATGTCAACAACAACCCTAATGTCATTGTTATTGTCACCTAACCAACTCATCCACCTAGTTTTTGTCACAAGTTTTTTAAATATCATGCTATATATCGTTTTTTGGCCTCATCTCTCAATGGTGAAGATCCGAATAACTTGAAATTTAAAAATTTTCAGATCCGCATCCGGATTCAGATCTTCATCAAAATAGAATCAAGTCATCCCTGTCACACATCCAACCGGTCCACCAAATTTCAGCCAAATCCATCCACAACCTTTTGAGAATCCCGTTCACAAAAAAACAAACAAACAGACAAACAAACAAGAAGACGTCATGCAGAGCACGATACTTGCAAAAAGTTGGTTTCCCTATTTAGGGAATCGATATGGAAATGCTGTTCAATTTTCAAATCGATCAGATGAAAACTGATGGTTTTTCACATGAAAATTGATGCTTTTGGAAGTTTGACCTTGAGTTGATCTTTGACGTTTTGACCTCAAAAATAATAGGTTTCCCAATTTAGAGACTCAATGTGCAAATGCTGTCCAATTTTTAAGTCATTCGGATTAAAAATGGCGATTTCAGAAATTTGACCTCCAGATGACCTTTGACCTCAAAATCAATATGATTCTCAGTTGTGACGATCTTTACAACTTGGTGAAGTTTCGCGACGATCGGTTTAGAATTGTGACCTGTAGGCCGGTGACAAACAAACAGACAGACAGACAGAGACAGACAGAGACAGACAGAGACAGACAGAGACAGACAGACAGAATAACAAACGCAACCGACGAATATACTTGAAAAATCTTCGATTTTGCAAGTAACAAACAGACAGACAGGAGTGAAAAAATAACATTCGTTCACCTTTGCGGCTTTGCTAGCAGATAAAACAAAATGGCTGGAGAGAGTGACGCGTGTCTGGAACAATCAATATAGCTATACTGGAGGAAAAAAAAGAGAAACATTGAAGAGCACGCAGAGCTTGGAAAGCCATTTCGAAAACCTCGATCAATTGATCAAGGCATCGATTGATATGAACACGAGGCCAGGCCACGGTGGTTCTGAGAGCAAGGGGTTTAAGTACAACATTTGGACAATGGGCAGCGAGTGTTGCTTTTGCTGTTGCGGACTCCGTAATAATCTCGTACCGAGCTATAGAGTGCGGCAGCTAGAGGGGTATTACGGTTAATACCTCCATTAGACACGATCACACACTTTGAGCCGTTGCATTCGGCAGCATTAAAGATTAATTCCTTGAGGCCTTCGCCCCGTTTCATCAGAGAGGCCTCGAACACACCACTGCAGAATCCATCAGGTCTGCTTCGCTCCCACTCCTGACACCAGATTGATTTGCCACGACTTTTTTTTTTAACTCTTTGATCACCGATAGCGAACGTATGATGGATTCTGGATGGGACTCTACCAAACATCAAAAAAAAATGGCGACCTTTTTGGGCCATTGTGGACAATCCTATCCGAGCGCATTGGGCTGCTGGTTGTATTGTTGTTGTTGTTTTTCTGAGTAGGCTGTACCCAGATGACCGATTGGTACACACATTGACATTGGCCTCTCAGCTGTCTAGCCTGGGGTAAATTCCGGCCTAGCTATAAACTGCCATCCCGTGGTGTTTCACAGGCAGGGTAAGCCTGGAAGTTGGCTTAACAGTTAAGGTGGCTGGCTTAAGATGTTAGGATCTTGAGTTCAAGCTGCATAAGAAAAAATAAGAAAAAAGTAGAAGAATAAGAGGAAGAAGAAAAAAGATGAAGAAGTAAAAAGAGGAGGAAGGAAAAGAAGAAGAAAAGAAGAAGAAGAAGTTAAAAGAAGAAGAAGTAAAAAGGAGGAAGGAGAAGAAGAAAAGAAAAAGTAAAAAGAGGAGGAAGGAGAAGAAGAAAAGAAAAAGAAGATTAAAAGAAGAAAAAGTAAAAAGAGGAGGAAGGAGAAGAAGAAAAGAAGAAGAAGAGGTTGAAAAGAAGAAGAAGAAGTAAAGAAGAAGAAGAAGAAGTTTAAAAGATGAAGAAGAAGTAAAATGAGGAGGAAGGAGAATAAGACAAGAAGAAGAAGAAGAAGTTTAAAAGAATAAGAAGTAAAAAGAGGAGGAAGGAGAAGAAGGAAAGAAGAAGTAAAAAAAGGAGGAAAGAAGAAGAAAAAGAAGTAGAAAGAAGTGAAAAGAGGAGGAAAGAGAAGAAGAAAAGGAGAATAAGAAGGTTAAAAGCAGAAGAAGAAATAGAAGAATAAGAATAAGTATAAAGTCTAGTTGTTAATGCTAACAGCCAACTTCAACCAACAAGACTACTTCTTTAACGGTCCCAATTACCCCCACAATTTATCGGATCGCCTGGGGAAAGCTTTTGGTCAAAATCCTGCTCACCTGACTTTCGCCTGAAGGTTGCAGGTCATTTTGTAAATTTTTTCAGGATGCCGGCGATAACTTGCCGATCATTCGTGAAAGACAACGTCGGATCCTCGACGTCCACCCACCGATACCAGCAGATGGGACATCCAGCTTAATGTCCATCTAGGGACAGCGCACGGCGCTCTACCTTTCGTGATTGAATGCTCTACCTGCGAAGCACAAATTTTGCAGTTTATAATCAAACCCAGGCTGGGCAGATTCAAGGTAAGTAGGTGTGCTACCTTGGCACCATTCTGTCGTATAATTATTTCGAGCATTTCATAAACTTTATACAAATCAAATAGTTCTAACTTTTTTTTAAATAAAAGGAAACTTTCATCTCTTTTGAAAATATAATTGGTTGTTGTTGGTGGTGGTTTGTGCAACCTAGCCGTGGCTGCTGGTTGCATCATTTTCTTGGGTGGGGCCAGCTGTGCCGCTGACGCAGTGCCCCCTCCATTACCATAACTAGTCAACCCATTGGTGTTAATTTAACGGCATGACAGGGGCTCAAACTCAGGACCCTAAGTTCTCGAGTCATCCACCTCAACAATTTGGTGTCGGGAGGTGATGACAAGGCTACACAAGAAGGAAATTTGGTGCAGGAGGAGGCCATTAGGCCCATTTTGAGCATGTGCTGCACCCGCCCCAGAAACCAGCACCCATCCACACAACACAACAACCACCAATCCTGCTAATATCCCTGTCATCTCAGATGCATCTACATACCTATCTAATTCCAATTTTAACCGATCGAATACGAGATAACCGGAGAGCAGTTGATGCATGGAATGGTCTACCTGGAAAGGGAGTGGCAGTAGATGGTGTATATTAGATTTAAATTTTAATTAGATAGGTAACTGGATGCATTGGAGGCAAAGGTTTTTGGGTACACCGGCAGGATCCTGTGTGTAGATGGACGATGCACTCCGGTGCTGGTGCAGCACAGCCATTAAAAAAAGCAAAGAAAAAAAAAAAAGCATAGCATAGCAATGCTGGTGCAGCATAGCCATGATGGGCCGAATGTCCCCCTTCTGCCCAAAAGTTCCTCTTACTTGACCTATTTCTGCTGCCACTTCCTTTCTAGCAATTACGTCATTCGTGGCCATATGCATGTTTTTAATTTCAACCTTTCCTGTCCTGCACCTTTTCCTCCAGATAGTTGGGCTGCATAGGTAACATCGCCACATCTGCTAAAATGGTGCTCTTTATAATTGCTCTGAGCCTTCCCTGCTTTCATTTTCCCCGTTGGTTACCTCCGCCACCAAAGGTCCGGCTACTATAATTTTTTAAATGATTTTTCACCACGGGGAGATAGGACCAAAAACGATACATAGACAATACAAACGATACATAGACAATACAAAAACGATGCATAGACATTAGACAATACAAAAACGATACAAAGACGATACATAGACAATACAAAAACGATACAAAAACGATACATCCCAAAAAACTGTGGACGGATGTGGACGAAACTTGGTGGACCGGTTGGGTGTCTGACAAGGATGATTCGATTCGATTTTGGTGAAGATCTGAATATGGAGTTGGATATGATAATTATTTAATTTTTTGAGTGATTCTTCAACATTCGGATATAGGGCCAAAACGATACAAAGCAGGATATCTCAAAAAGTTATGGATGGATTTGGACGAAACTTGTTGGACAGATTGTTTGTGTGACAAGGAAGAATCACTTCAATTTTAGTGAAGATCCGGATCCGGATCCAGCTGGTATAATTTTTTAAGTGATTCTTCACCATTGATTGATATGGCCAACCATGCGGAGGTATGCTCTCTACTGAGTGCAGTTCTAGTTTCCATTTGTTATGCAAGTCAAATTTCAAGTCAATCGGATGAAAATTGAGGATGTTAGAAATTTGAAAAGGTTGTTGACCTTTGGCCTATGTTGACCTTTTGGCCTCAAATATACATGGTGGTTGAATTCAGCTTGCGGATATGAAAATCCTATTCAAATTTCAAGTCAATCAGATGAAAATTGAGGATTTTAGAAATTTGAAAACATTGTTGACCTTTTGGCCTATGATGACCTTTTGACCTGTTGACCTCAAAATTAGTCGGTGATTGATTTCAGTTTGCTGATATGTAAATCATATTCAATTTCAAGTCAATCAGATGAAAATTGAGAATTTTAGTGATTTGAAAAGGTTGTTGACCTTTGGCCTATGTTGACCTTTTGGCCTCAAAAATACATGGTGGTTGAATTCAGCTTGCGGATATGAAAATCCTATTCAAATTTCAAGTCAATCAGATGAAAATTGAGAATTTTAGTGATTTGAAAAGGTTGTTGACCTTTGGCCTACGTTGACCTTTTGGCCTCAAAAATACACGGTGGTTGGATTCAGCTTGCGGATATGAAAATCCTATTCAAATTTCAAGTCAATCAGAGGAAAATTGAGGATTTTAGAAATTTGGCAAAAACGTGGTTGACCTTTGGCCTATGTTGACCTTTTGACCTCAAAAATAAATATGATTCTGTCGGACCACCCACTCTATCATTTGGTGAAGCTCAGTTTAAAATTGTGACCTGTAGGCAAGTATAAGTGAGCGGACAGACAAACACAAACACAAACGAGAGTGATCAACATACTTGTCCAAAAAATGTTTGTTTTTGCCAAGTAGTAAATATATACACAAGTTCACTTTAATGGAACAGATAATTTATCGAAACGTAATCGATAAATGTTTGGGACATTACGAACTTTTATATTATAGAGTATAGACAAAATAGCTTGCTGAGACATGGTCAATTAATTATTATTGAGTCAAAAATATATAAAATAATTTTGTTTAAATATGTGTAGGCCTGTAGTTTATTTTCCGTTTGATTCCTCTTTTCAGGATTACCGACAAGCAGGAAGTTCCAGCCTGGGATTTTTGGTCTGCCATTTGATGAAAACTCTTTTCATGATTTACTTTGAACAAGCTGTATCGCGGAGCTTCTCACAAAAGCTGGAAAAAAGGAATATTTGGTTAAATGTTGGTCTTCCATGACTCTCCAGAAAAGTTTAACTTGCACCCTTCCTCTGCAATGGAATACATTTACCCCCTCTCAATGAGCTAGCCCCAAGGTCTGCATGCTCGCCTTGGAGCTGTCCAACCTGTACCCTGGCAAAATCCTGCTCCGCATAGCCTCGGCCTCACTAATGATGCAAACCAGGAGCAAAGTGCTTCTCACCCAAAACTCTACTCCATCTCATTACAGTACTCTGCCTCAATATGCTCTCATATAAAGCTTTCATGAGGGACATTGCGGAAACCCTATCCACAGCATCGCTCAAAAATTATTCAATACTGTGGCTTAGCATCAGCTTGTATCAGCCAGCTCCAGCCTGCTTTAAACCTTATCGGCCTAAATAACCCGGCCCCAGAATGCTGCAGCCTTAATCATCCTGCTTCATATAGCTCCAACTTGTCGCAAATCTCATCTTGCATCAGCCAGCTCCAGCCACCTCGAGTCAGCTTTAAACCTTAAAAGTCTGGACAAACTAGCTCTACCCTTCTTCAAGCCTCAGACATCTGCATCATCTAGCTCCAACCTGCATCAAACTTCATCAATCTGCAACAGCAAGCTCAAACCTGCTTCAAACATTCTAAATATGCGTCAGATAGCGACAACCTGCAACAACCATCTACAGTCTGCTTCAAACTTCATCAATCTGCATGAGCTAGCTCCAACTTGGCATAAACCTTATCAATCTGCATCAGCTAACTCCAGCCTGCATCAAATTTTATCAATCTGCATGAGCTAGCTTCAACTTGGCATAAACTTTATCAATCTGCATCAGCTAACTCAAGCCTGCATCAAATTTTATCAATCTGCATGAGCTAGCTCCAACTTGGCATAAACTTTATCAATCTGCATCAGCTAACTCCAGCCTGCATCAGCTATCTCCAGCCTGCATCAAACTTCATCAATCTGCAATAGCAAGCTCAAACCTGCTTCAAACATTCTAAATCAGCGTCAGATAGTGACAGCCTGCAACAACTAACAACAGTCTGCTTCAAACTTCATCAATCTGCATGAGCTAGCTCCAACTTGGCATAAACTTTATCCATCTGCATCAGCTCACTCCAGCCTGCATCAAATTTTATCAATCTGCATGAGCTAGATTCAACTTGGCATAAACTTTATCAATCTGCATCAGCTAACTCCAGCCTGCATAAACTTTATCAATCTGCAACAGCAAGCTCAAGCCTGCTTCAAACGTTCTAAATCTGCGTCAGATGGCAACAGCCTGCAACAGCTATCTTCAGTCTGCTTCAGACTTCATCAATCTTCATCAGCAAGCTTCAGCCTGCTTCAACCCTTATCGCCTGCATAAGTTATCTCAACTTTGTTTCAAACCTTATCAGCCCAAATCAGCTACCTGCAGTCTGCTTCAAAGCTCCATCAGCCTCATTAGACATTCTCCATCAGCTAGTTACAACTTGCCATGAATTTCATCCATCTGCATTAGCGAGCACCAGCCTGCACGAAACTTCATCAATCTACATCATTGAGCACAAGCCTGCTTCAATCCTTATCAGTTTGCATCCGCTAGCTCCAGAAGCTGGATTTCAATCTCAGCCCAGCTACAAACTGTCTTCCTGGTGTCGCACAGGAAGGGCGAGGCATCAATGCATGTGCCATCCATCGGATGGATGTTAAACCGGACGGATGCTAAACTGATCGTCGCTTCTGCCAACATCAGTTGGTGGACATTAAAAATTCCACAGTGTCCTTCACAAAGACTAGGTGAACTATCGCCGGCACCCTAACTCAATTGTAAATTACTGCCCTAACCAACAGAGGGCATTGCATCCACTGCACAGCCACACCATCAGCCAATGATCTGCATTATCCTCAGCTAATGATACTACTTGCAGCCTACAACTATTGGGGATGCCTCTTCGTGGTGGTTGTACCCCCCAACGGAAGTCGGGGGCCAAATCTTCCCCCTTCTTCCCTGTTGCCTGGATTAATCAGGGCAGTGCTGTCACAGTCAGAGTGCCTGATCGGCCCCCACAGACTGGCCCTTTCCCTCTTCTCTCTCTCTTGCCCCCTGCTGGCCGTTTGTGTGTTGGGCGTGGCAAGAAGGCGGCTGTGCATGTGTGGTGAGGTGCGAGCTGCTCCGACTTTCAATCTTTCTACCCCCCCCTTTTTTTTGGTCGTTGTTCTCACCTTTTTCCTATCCATTTTTGTTTATTTTCACATTGTGTATTCTCTGTCTCCCCCCCCCCCCCCCCCACCACTCCTTTTTCATCAAACCCGGTACCACAACCCTCGTCCTCCCTTCCCATTTTTCCTCCCCCCACCTCCCAGTTCAACGCCGTTCCGCCCGCTCGGTCTTCCCTTCCTCTCACCGTCCCCCCCTCACCCCACTCGTTCCCCCCTCACCCCACTCATCCCCCCCTCACCCCACTCATTCCCCCCTCTCACCCCACTCATTCCCCCCCTCACCCCACTCTTTCCCCCCCCCCCTCTTCCCCCCCTCACCCCACTCGTTCCCCTCCCCCCACTCGTTGCCCCCCACTCGTTCCCCCCAAGGCCGGATTAACCATTAGGCAGACAAGGCATGTGCCTTAGGGCCAGCCAAAAATTCGGGCCACAAAAATGGACAAGCAGTTTTCGTCAATTTTTATTATTTGCTCCGTCAATAGATTTGCTCCGAGAACTGGACTCCAGTTCCGTAATTGAAGAGTTTGCAGTTGTAAACGTGCACAAGGTTACAATCTAAGGTCTAGTAAACTGTAAAGCAAAGTGCCAAATCTGTGCGTTTTGTCATGCATATATTCATACACTGCAAATTGTATAGACTAAACTAGTTTGAAAGTAGTTTCTTTTCACATTAAATATTTGTCTTTTTTTGTATTAAATATTTTGTTCATGAATCAGTTCATCTTTTGTTCAGTTCATAGACTAGTTCAGTTCATAGAATCAGTTCATAGACTAAACTAGTTCACATCTTTTGTCTGGGGTCCATTTCCATGAGCCCGAGATCTCGTTTAAATTGTTCAGGCCATTCTCTAAAATTTCAAAATGTGCCTTAGGGCCAGCCGAGGCTTAATCCGGCACTGGTTCCCCCCCACTCGTTCCCCCTGCCCCTCCCACCACTCGTTCCCCCCGCCCCTCCCCCCACTCGTTCCCCCCGCCCCTACCCCCACTCGTTCCCTCCGCCCCTCCATTGCATTCCTCGCTTGTGTTGCGATCTCTATTTTTTTCCCACTTTTGTTTCTTCCCCTGAGATACAGAGAGAGAGAGAGAGAGAGAGAGAGAGAGAGAGAGAGAGAGAGAGAGAGAGAGAGAGAGAGAGAGAGAGAGAGAGAGAGAGAGAGAGAGAGCCCACGCCATTTGGTGAGATCGCGGGATGAGTCCATCGGCACTCTGACAGGTTGTCGTGATTTCTCGCTCTTTTCCTCATTGAGAGGTGTGTTTCCTCACGATAGTTTCGCTCGTGCTGGTGTATGCCGAGTAGCGCTTTTCCCTTTTTCCCCCCACTGGTACAGGAAGCTGTCCACCCTTTCCAAATCCATCTCGGCTTAGGCCGAGGGTTTTCTGATCGTCGTAATGTCGGCACGTTCCCGCTACGCGGCCTTTGACTTGAGAGCTTAACGTGGAAACATGGCGTGGTTTGCGTTCCCCTAACGAGGTCAGCGTGGAAGACATCGTTATTGCGGTGGGTAACATAATCGGGCCTGAGAAAATCCGTGCAGCTTCACGGATGAACAAATGCCTGGTAAGACTCGTAGCTGCAGAGCAGCTGGTACATGAAATTGTGGCGACCGGTTTGTCTACCGAGAATGGACATTTTGTCCTGGTCTCCCCACTGGACACCCCAGCCGTGAAAGTCTTGATATCAAATTGTCCCCCATTCCTGAAAAACGATTTAATTTTAAAAGAGATTTCTCGGTATGGTAGTGGTGTGGTGTGGTACTCGGTATGGTACAGTCACAGTGGTGTCGGAGATCACGATGTTATCTCTTGGGTGTCGCAACGAGCAGGCTAAACACATCATGTCCTTCCGCCGACAAGCGTACATTGTGTTTCCTGCATCCAATGTGGACAAGTGCTCAACGCGGTATTTACGTTTCGTGTGGATAATCACGAGTACCAGGTATATGCGTCCACGGAAACGCTAAAATGTTTCGTCTGTGGGAACTTTGGGCATCTAAAAGGGTTTTGCCCACAAATTGCCCCCAGCGTAGCCGAGCAGACAACACCCCCTGATACTGTGACAGAAAATGTACCATCGACATCGAAAACCTCCGAAAAATAAAACGTTTGGGATGGTTTTACACTCGTCTCCTCTTTGAGGAAGAGGAAAACACCTCGGAATGTCCCGCCGGCTCCACCCACAAGGAAAATAAGGTGGTGTTGGACTCCGATGCATTGGACACAGTACCACCTGATAAAACATCGATGAATAATCAATATGAAGTATTGCTAAATGTGAATGCAGATCCTCTGCCTGCTGCTGATATCGACCCTCAGACTAATGTGGAGGAGTTACATGTGCTACCTCCAGATGAGGTTGGAGTGCAAACTACGTTAAATCCTTGTGCGGATTATGACAAGTCGGGGCAAGACTCGACTGGGGGGCAAAAAGAGCAAATTTCGACCCCTCAATGTTCCAACGCACCTGACAGCGATCTTTCAAATCAATAGTCGTTGTACTGGCAAATTTAGAAAATGTACCTGAGCACAATGATTGTCCAGAGGAAGAACCTCAAATTGTGCAACAGGTTGCAGAATCGCCCCTCCCCACCCCCCCACATTACCCGGGATTCTGGTGGAACCTCTCCCTCAACCTGTACCTACAGAAACAGGGCAGGATGACACCTGCACACCACAGAGTATTCTGGTGTCTCAAGAGCCAGAGGTCCCAGATAGTGCTTCTGACATGTCTGAGGAGGAATCCTATGACATTGAGGAATTCCCCACATACAGTGATTCCAACGTCTTACCATCGCAAATACTCAAGTTTCTGAACCAGACCTTTAGAAAAAGACATATTGAAATAAAAGGTCATTTTTCTGATCTCCATGGGTTTATTGAAATGGCAAGATGTATCATTCGCCGACCCAGTGACCACAATTTCATGGAACCCCAATGCAGTAGGCTTAAGAAACACATTGTTAAGGCAATAAATGAACTAAAAGGATGATATGCATATTTCCCTTTCCTTACCTCTTTTACATCTCCATGACTATTTTTGGTAGCCTCAATATAAATGGTGGTGCGAGCCAGTCTAGGATGCTCCAAGTGGTCAACCTTGTAAGGCAACGGAAACTAGATGTGGCTTTCTTACAAGAAACCCACTCTACTCCATCGTCTCATGCTATCTGGAATCGAATGATGAAAAAGGCCGGCTACTTTAGCGATTCAACCTCTCGTACAGCAGGAGTTGCCTTTCTAATTAATTCCCTTTTTTGCCCGCTCCAACTCTCATTTCAGGAAATAATCCCAGGTCACTTAGCTTCACTGGATTTTGTTGATGGAGACATAAATTTTACTTTAAGAAATGTCTATGCCCCTTCAAAGGGCACAGACCAACGAACCTTCTATGACGGGTTAAGACTCCACATGATGCAGTTGGACTTGCAGAAGTGCATTATAATAGGTGCTGGTTTTAATTGCAACCTGAGTGCGATCGGAATGGCGCAGAACCTCACCCTGGACCAGCCAGACTGTTATCTAAAATAATAAGAGATTTTGGTCTTCAAGATATCTGGCAGATGCAAAATCCAGGCACCCATCAATTTACCTGGTGTAAGGTTGCCAATAATCAAGTGGCCCTTGCCAGACTTGATAGATTTTATATAAATTTGCCATTTGCCAACCTCTCCCCCACCACTGAAATTTCCCCGTCTGGTTTCTCCGACCATCACCTCATTACCATGAGTTACCATGTAGGGTTATCTCCAAATCGCCACTCTTTTTGGAAACTGAACATTTCCATATTAGATAACCCCTCCTTTAGGAATGCCTTTGAGAGGGTGTGGTCCAATCTGAGAGGCTCCAAATCCAGTTTTAAGGACCAGCGATTGTGGTGGGACAACACAAAGGTCCAAATTAGAAGTTTCTGTCAGCAGTTTTGTTTTCTAAACACACAGGTAGAACGCAGAATGAAAGTGGAGGTGGAGAATGAGATTCTCCAGATTCAAACAAATTAAAAAACCCATCCTACCCCCCAAAAGAAACGAAGACTATGAGAAGAAGTCTCTTCTTGATAATATAATTTCTAATCAAACCCAAGGAGCGCTAACGAGACTACGCTTTCTGCACCTTTACCTCCTGGATTCTCCGACCCGGTTTTTCTTTGATTTTGAAACAAAATTTCCTCATTCCCAAATTACTGCTTTGAAACGTCCTGATAATTCAATCACGACCAACCCTGTAGAAATTAAGAAGGATGCAAGACTCTTCTCTACATTTTACCAGGCAACAGATGTCGATGCAGAACTTGTTCCGAACTTGTTTGATGGTGTCGGTACACTAACTCCAAAGCAAAGAACGAATCTGGAGTCACCGCTCACGCTTGAGGAACTTTCTGTTGCCCTTAAAAGCCTGGACAGAGGGAAATCACCTGGCCTGGATGGTCTGCCAGTGGAGTTCTTCAAGAAATTTTGGGACTTGATTGGACCTGATTTGCTTCTGGTTTTCCTGGAGAGCTTGAAGAAGGGTGAACTTCCACTGAGCTGCAGGAGAGCCGGCACCCTAACCGATTACTTTTGGAACCCACCCCTTAAAAAGGATTGCTTATGCAGATGACATCTGTGTCTGCATCAAACAGTAGGAAGACATTGATTTGATGATGAGTGCATTGGATCTCTTCAGCAGGGCATCATCGGCCAAGATAAATTGGACAAAAACAGAAGCGCTGTGGCTTCAACCCTCTACCTACCCCCTACCTGCCCCACCCCCTGTATTTCCTCTCCCTGCCAATCTTTAGTGGAGAAGAGATGGGATTAAGTTCCTAGGGGTGTTCCTTGGCTCTGGGAATTTTGTGAGGCATAACTGGGAAGGCTTGTTGGCACACATTGAAGTACTGTTACTGAAATGGAAGAACTTGCTCTGCCAACTGTCCGACCGAGGTAGGGTACTAGTCATCAACAGTCTGGTCACCACTAAGTTATGGTACAAGGTTCTCTCCCTGCAGCCGCCCAAAACTCTGGTGGAGGACATACAAAAATGCATCACCCATTTCTTCTGGTCAAGAAAGCATTGGCTGAAACTTGAGATTCTAAACCTACCAACTGCAGAGGGTGGCCAAGAGCTGGTCAATGTCAAGTGCCGCATCATGGCTTTCCGCCTACGAACAACATGGCGCTTCTTGTTTGAACCATGTTTGGCCTGGAGACTGCTTACCAGCTGCATCTTAAGTCAAGCGGGGAAGTTGGGCCTTGCACAAGAGCTGTTCCTGATGGACTCGACCAAGATAGACCTATCGATGCTACCTGCCTTTCACCAAAGCCTACTGAATGCGTGGCAAGCCTTTA
This sequence comes from Myxine glutinosa, assembly GCF_964187855.1. Taxonomy (NCBI): domain Eukaryota; kingdom Metazoa; phylum Chordata; class Myxini; order Myxiniformes; family Myxinidae; genus Myxine; species Myxine glutinosa. Next base: position 46,887,878 of record NC_136265.1, read on the forward strand.
CCTGTCTCTGTGACCCCTCGACTTATGTTCGATCCATGTTCTTCAATGAACCATTATTTCACAACTCTGTATTTGGTGAGTGGGTGAATGAAAGCACATTCATTCAAAAGTTTATAGATGCCTCAGTAACAAAAGTGTGTCACTTGAGAAACGCCACCAATGGCAGGTGGATCAGTGCTACCGCTCTGGCTTCGACGGTTGGCATTAGATCGTGTCGCAGAGTTGACAGCTTTTAGAAAATGGTGCTTCGCATCTACTGTGCCTCAAATGGCTGGGCAAGCAACCCTCCTGTAACCACTTCTGAATCTTCTCCGCCCTTCCCCAATCTTTGTCTATCTGGTTCTCTCAGTTTGGAACCGATTAGTTTTGGCTGCTCTCTATCCTTTTCTGGGAGCAATCGAAAGACCCTGTATGTGCAATGCTTAAAAATCCTTTTCCTTTGTTGTCCTCCCCTGTACCCTGTAGATGGCCTGCAGTCCTGCCGAATACCCCTCCCCTTTACCCTATTTGGGGGTGGTACTATTAACAGCCTGTGCCGAAACGTGTTGGGGATCTTCAATGGATAATTGCACATTGGATCCTGCCCACAAATTCCCTAATTCACCGCTTCTCGCAAGCGATAAGTGAGCAATGTCCATTTTGTGGACAAACTGAAATCTTGCCCCATGCGTATGTATGCTGTGACCGGTTAACTCCTTTATTTGTTTTCTTTAAAATGTTACTTGCACGGTTTTCTTTTGTTTTTTATTTTCCTGCCTTTATTTTTGGCCCCAGTGGGCGGTTCAATTCCCCAACAACAATTTTGATTCATTTCTTTCTTGCGCAAGCCAAGTTGGCGATATATAAAACCAGGAAATCAAAGATACGGAATGATTCGTATAGTACGGATGTTTTGGAAATGTTTAAAGCTCTCTGTGTTTCAAGAGTGAAGCTGGAATTTTGTTGTTGTTCTAAGGTACAACTCTGAGAAGCAGTGGTGTGTGAGAGATGCATTTTGCAAAATAGTTGAGGGTCAGTTAGTATTTACTATGTAGTTGTTTTCCTTAATACTTGCTTATTTATTTGCTGATAATTTGTTCATTTATCATGTAAATGTTTGTGCAACTGTTGTGATTGTTTTCTTTGAATCATCATTTATTGTTTTTTTATTTATTATACTTTTGTAATAAAAGGACATAAAAAGTCAGTCACTGTGTCTGTCTCTCTGTGTCTGTCTCTCTGTGTCTGTCTCTCTGTGTCTGTCTGTCTCTCTGTGTCTGTCTCTGTCTGTCTCTGTCTCTCTCTGTCTGTCTGTCTGTCTGTCTGTCTGTCTCTCCCTGTCTCTCTCTGTCTCTCTCTCTCTAACTCTAACTCCGTCATGGCCCTGGCTTCGTGAAAGTGGGGGTACACCATCATGGACGTGGGGGATCTTTGGGTCGCTCCTGGGAGATCAATAGGCTGTCTCCATGCCGTGAGATTGTATGAGAGAACTGTCCAGGATTATACAACAACAACAACTTGCAGCCATGTTCTACAGAAAAATAAGCAGCAGCTAGATCCAGCAAACTTTATCATTCTGCCACAGCAAGCATCAACCTACTTTAATTTTTATCAATCTGCATCCTTGAGCTTCAGGCTGCTTCAAAATGTATCGGCCTCCATCGGTTATCACAAGCTTGTTTCAAAGATTACCAGTCTACATCAGCTATCTCCCGCCAGCTTCACACCTTATCAGCCTGAATATGTTATCTCCACTTTGCTTCAAACAGTATCGGCTTAAATCAGCTAGCTCCAGAATGCTACAAACCTTATCATTCTGCATCAGCTACTTCCAGGGTTCTTCAATCTTTACCAGACTGCATCAGTTGGTGCCATTCTGCTTAATCCCTTAACAAACCTGCTTAAACCTCTTCCTCCGATCAATAACATGGCGTTCTTTCATCGCAACTGCTTTATGGAAGTTAAGTTGTCGTAAGTAAAAAGCAATAAATCAATGAATGGTAGGCCTATCTATAAAACTATGTTGAATATAATGTCTTTTTTTGGCTTTTTTATTAAATATACTTCTGCAAATATAAGCAATAAAGAACCACCTTTAGAGGCCATTTTTCCCCACAGAGCGGGGGTTGGCCTTTTTCGGGCACCGTGGTCCCCTTTTTGAAGCAATGTTTTATGGCCGGATGCCCTTCCTGCCGCCAACCCTGTTAGTCGCTTTTTTTTTTTTTTTTTTTTTCTTTTTGTATACTGAATCGAGGCTCGTGAAAGAGCTAACATTTATTTCACAAACAAATCAACCAGACAAACAAAATATATAAAAAGAGGGAGCGGAAGACAAGATGGGGAGAGAAGGGGAAGCACACAAACATAACATTTGAGAGCAGGGAAATGTGTGGAAGGGAAAGGGCTTGGGGGAGGAAGCGTGGGAAGGGGGGGGGTGAGGGGGGTGGGAGAAGTATAAAACACAAGGACACCAAGGACTTCCAGGACAGAAGTTTGTATTTCAAAAAAGTTGATTTGGGGTGAAATTAGCGGGGGTAGAAAAGATCAAGGTTTTGGATGGGGGAAGATAAGAGATGGTGGGGAACAGCTGTTTTAAATACCTGGAGGGTGGAGTGGGATTGAAGAGAGTGAGGGAGTTTGTTCCAGAGGCGGGAGAAAAGAGGAAGGAAGGAGTGAAGATGAGCAGAGAGTCTTGATTTTGGCAGTTTAACCATAAGAGGGTTGCAGGCAGATCTTGTGCGACCTGTAGGAAAATTTGGGGGACAGAGCCCAGAGAGAGCTGGGGGGGCAAGGCCAGAGAGGAGTCGGTAGAAGACGGAAAGACCACCAACCTGCCTGCGGTGAGTGAGTGAAAGGCCCTTGGAGTTAGCTTCATCGCGGGAGATTCCAATGATTCTGAACGCTTTGGTTTCAACAGCGTGAAGACAAGCTAGGTGTGAGGCAGGAGCACCAGCCCAGAGGGGAGAGCATTATTCCATTGAACTGTGGATGAAAGCCTTGTATGTGGTGAGGAGCTCAGGTGTGCCAAGGAAGGACTTCGCATGACGGAGGATGCCCAGTTGGCAACTGGCTTTGGAGGCCAGATTTGAAATGTGGTTTTCCCAGGAAAGATATTGTCTCCTTCCCTTGACTCCTTCCCTTGACTTCCAATAAATTACTCATATAAGAAGAAGAAGAAGAACCACCTTTATAGGCCATTTTTCCCCACAGAACAGGGGTTGGCCTTTTTCGGTCCCCTTTTTGAAGCAATGTTTTACGGCCAGATGTCCTTCCTGCCACCAACCCTGTTAGTCACCTTTTGCGACACACAGGGAATTACCAGTGAACTGGTACTCAATTTGCCGACCTCGGAAGGATGACAGGCTGAGTCAACCCCCCCTGGTGTTAATTCAAAGATCGACCGGGATTCAAACTCAGGATCCTCGGATCCCAAGCCGGCACCCTAACCGCTAAGCCAACACCAGGCTACAAATATAAGCAATAATCAGTTTGAAATAAGTTTTGATGGAATTTTAGCAAATATATCACTCCGCATGCTACGTAACCAATTGTTACGGTTCTCCGCCGCCCTTCTTCCCCTTACCAAGGGGGAATTAATCCCCTTGTTCTTTCTGCGCTTGGCGGAACCGTGACTTGAAACGCCCCTTCCGGGCAAACGCAAAGTAGGGTTTCGGGACCAAGTCTCGCTCGTACCTAATTCCCTGCGCCGCCACGGAAGCGAGGAAGCAAGCCTCGCACGAGCCACGTGTGGTTTTGGTACGCCGAGCGGATTGAGTACCACGTGGTCCGTGCAGTTTAGTAGTGGAACCCGATTCGAGCGGTTCTATTCGTACCACGCTTAGCCAATAGGTGAAAGTATTAGGTGAATTAGCCAATAGAAGGTGTGAAAACGTTTTGTTACCTAGGAGACATGCTGAATGGAGAAGGTGGATCAGACTCGGCAACGGTTGCTGGAGTGAGATGTGCATGGAAGAATATTTGGGAACTGAGTGGCGTGCTGACGAGGATGGGAGTGTCGTTGAAGCTGAAGGGAAAGGTGTATGCTGCATGTGTGAGAAGTGTTATGATTTATGGGAGCGAGACATGGGTAATGAACGTAGAGCAGCAACGAAGGTTGGAAAGGGTGGAAATGCGAATGGTTCGGTGGATGTGTGGAGTATCGTTGAGAGAGAGGAAGACAAATGATGAATTGCGAAAGATGATGGGAATAGAGCCTGTGATGGATGCTGTGAAGAGAAACAGGTTGAGATGGTTTGGTCATGTGTTGAGGAAAGGATGAAAGTGACTGGTTGAGAAGAGTGATGGAAATGAATGCAGAAGGAAGTAGAGGACGGGGAAGACCGAGAAAGACTTGGCTAAAGATGGTCGAAGAAGAAATGCGGGCAAGGGTGTTAACAAGGGGAGATGCAGAAAATAGGGCAAAATGGAGAACATTGTCATGGGGACCGCAAGGCTAACCCCTGCTCTTGCAGGGAAAATGGCTTTAAAATGCCTGTTGTTGTTTGTTGTATATGACTCCGCATGATACACATGTCCAATGAGGGTATTCAGGTGGGTGCTAGAGACACCAATCTGGACCCCTTCATGCAATCTGTTTCTGAAATTTTCAAAATCATTGGAATCTCCCGCGATGAAGCTAATTCCGAGGGGCATTCACTCTCTCACTGCAGGCAAGTTGGTGGTCTTTCTGTCTTCTACCGACTCCTCTCCAGTCTTGCTCCCCCCAGCTCTATCTGTGCTCTGTCCCCCAAATATTCCTACAGGTCGCACAAGATCTGCCTGCAACCCTCTTGTGGTTAAACTGCCAAAATCAAGACTCTCTGCTCACCTTCACTCTTTCAATCCTCTTTTCTCCCACCTCTGGAACAAACTCCCTCACTCTCTTCAATCCCACTCCTCCCTCCAGGTCTTTAAAACAGCTGTTCACCACCATCTCTTATCCTCCCCCATCCAAAACCTTGATCTTTTCTACCCTCGTTAATTCACCCCAGAACCACTTTTTTTTTTTTTGGGGAAATCCCGACTTCTTTCTTTCCTCGAAGTTCTGGCAGTGTCCATGTCCCCCCTCCCCCCTACCCATTCCCGCTCCCTCCCAATGTCCCTGCTCTCAAATGTTGTACTTGTGTGCTTCCCTCTCTCTCCCCATCTTGTCTCCCGCTCCCTTTATCTTATGTTTTATGTGTCAGTTTGTCTTTTTGTGATTAATGTTAGCTCTTACACGAGCCTCGATCTTGTATTTTTTTAAAAATAATAATAATAATAATCACCACCCAAAATTGTAATTTCTGATCGTTTGGCTCATGGTCCGTTGCCTCAATTTGCATGAGCCTGTTGAAATTATTTGATGAAAGTAATTCATTCGTTTGAGCGGTGTATTTTGATAATGTCACTGATTCTTTGTGAGCTTTACTAAAAGACATCATTATGGCCCAGCTCCCCACTGTCCCAACCACAAGCTGCGTATTTACAACCAAGCCCCTCCAAGCCTCCGCAACACAATGTCCTTGGTCTCGGTGCCGTTGCAACCCGGGCTCCCTGGAGGCACTTACGCCAACGGAACGCAATGGCAGCCGCCACTGTTGGACACAGGACGCAGGCCTCATTACACTGACATCAAAGTGTGGACCCCGACTTCCCCAGGCTCATCAATGGGGCTTTTTATCCGTTCCCTCTGGTGCATATGCAAGCAGTTCCATTAGGCGTATGCCGTCTGTTAGTGGTTTCAAGAGGTCGTGATGCTGAGGAAGTAATGTGAGAATTGGAGGTCCCTATACTCGTTCACTCACGTGCGCCTTGTCCTGGCCCCTTAGAATACAAATAGCAACAAAATAACAAAAAAAAAACACAACAAAGACGTCATCCAGAGCACGATACTTGCAAAATCCACCCCTCCGCAAAATAAAAAGTTGCCATGGATACATCAAATTGTCCATTTCATCAAGATTAAAATTGACGATCTTAATCAATGCTCGAGTCAATCAGATTAAAATTTATGATTTTGCAGATGAAAATTGATATTCGAAGTTTGACCTTGAGTTGAGCTTTGACCTTTTGACCTCAAAAATATTTGGTTTCCCAATTCAATGATGCACTGTGTAATTGCTGTTTAATGTCCAAGTTAATCGGATGAAAATTAAAGATTTTTCAGATGAAAATTGATGTTTTTAGAAGCTTGACCTTGAGTTGACCTTTTGACCTTAAATATAGTTAATTTCCCAAAATCTGTGAGACACTCTGCAATTGCTGTTTAATTTTAAAGTCAATCAGATGAAAACTGATGATTTTGGAAGTTTTCCCTCGAGTCGGCCTTTGACCTTTTGACCTCAATAATAGTTGGTTTCCCAATTACTAACCCAATAGGCAATTGCTGTTTAATTTTAAAGTCAATCAGATGAAAATTGATGATTTTGGAAGTTTTCCCTCGAGTTGACCTTTGACCTTTTGACCTCAATAAGAGTTGGTTTCCCAATTACTAACCCAATAGGCAAATGCTGTTCAATTTTCAAGTCAATCGGAGGAAAAATGACAATTTTGAAAATGTGACCTCAAGATGACTTTTGACCTCAAAATCAACATGCTTCTTCCTTTTGACCAATTCTACCATCTGGTGAGGTTTTGTGAAGATTGGTTTAAAATTGTGACCTGTAGGCAATTATTGACAGACAGACAAAAAGACAGAATAACGCGCAAGACCAACCAATATATCCCACCCCCCCCCCCCCCCACCACCCCTTCCCATGCCTCCCCCCTCCCACAGATCTCCCGATGTCCATGTTCTCCACTGTTGTACTTGTGTGCTTTCCTCTCTCCCCCTCCCCCCCATCTTGTCTCCTGCTCCCTTTATCACATGTTTTATGTTTTAAGTGTCAGTTTCTCTTTTTTTGTGATCAATGTTAGCTCTTACACGAGCCTCGATCTTGTATACAAAAAACAAGTGAATCCTCTTGGATTGCGCTGAGGTTCGGGCATGGAATTTCTAGGAGGAAGTATAATTTGTATGCAATGAAAGTACATGTAATATGGGATCGAGTAAGATCGAGTAAGCTTCACCTGTGCGCGTGCGCGAATTTACGTCACGTCGGCAGCGAGAAGGCGTTCCCCAACACGAACCAATCAGGAACTGCCACGCCCACTTATATGATCTCAGAATTCCTGTGACAGGAATTAGCGTTACACTGGCTGGAAGTCATTCGCTCGAGGCGCTTCCTCAGCGCCAATCACCAGTGCGCGTGCGCGAATTTACGTCACGTCGGCAGCGAGAAGGCGTTCGCCAACACGAACCAATCAGGAACTGCCACGCCCACTTATATGATCTCAGAATTCCTGTGACAGGAATTAGCGTTACACTGGCTGGAAGTCAATCGCTAAAGGTGCTTCCTCAGCGCCAATAAATAAATAAATAAATAAATAAACATTGCGCAGGCTTTGATTGGCCAAATGGCCTCTTCCTGCATTGAAGTTCCTTGTAAGGGAAGATATCGAACATATATTACAATGAAGTAAGCCTGGTGTTGCTTAACAGTTGAGGGAGCTAGCTTGAGATCTCAGTTTGAGCTCCTGGCAGCCGTTTAATTAACACCAGCATGGTTGACTCAACCCGTCAGCCTTCCGAGGTTGGCAAAATGAGTCGAAGATGGCGGGTTATAGAGAGGCAATCCCCAGAAAATGATGCAACCAGCAGCCACAGTCAAAGCACCATTATTCGTAAGTTGAAAATCTGGGGTTGGGGTGCGGGGTGATGTTTTTCCCACAATATCGAGGCTCATAGATGACAGAGCGGAAAAACGCAATGTACTGATAGTGTGGCATAGGGAAGTGGGGGCGCAGTTTGGGCACAACACGCAAGGAAGTGATTGAACAGGAAAGGAAGACAGAGGGAGAGACCTGGAAGTAAGAGGGTTGGGTTGGGTAGGTTTCGTACAGGTAGGGATGTGGAGGGAGGTCACATGACATGGTGGTGCACCACATGATGGAAACCCTCGAGGGAAGACTGAAACTGAACCGTCCCAAGAAGGCGGAGTGGAGATGAGCAAAAAGCCTGGATTTTAGGAATTTACCCGGGAAGGGATTAGGAAAAGGGTTAATCCTCAAAATTGTTTCATGTTAATGAAATTAGTACAAATTACCTTTCTTTGTATATACCTTTGAATTTGATTCACTCCATATTTTCAAAGGCGCTCGTAAACTTGTCTTGGATAAAAACCCTCTGGATACAAAGACCGATACATCGGTTCTGATTCCCTTCATCTCTTGAAAATCTGAGCAGCGGTGATTCATTGAAGGAAAATAATCGCACGAGAGGATTGTTTTTTCTTCCCAATATAGTCTCGAAAATGTTGGTCCGGCCGTGCCAGAAAGCGCCATGACCTTATTTTCAATGAAGGCAAGCTGCACCTGATTACACCTGCGCCATTTCTTTTTCACTGGATCAATTCTCTCGAAATGGAAGTTTTCTGACTGCAACTCAAAAACACACTTCAACAGTATTTTCTTTTCCCCGCAATATAGACCTCTTTGACTTGAGAAGGTACGGCCAGGGAGGGATTTCAGTGAAACAGAGAACGGAATATTCCGACGCATGGTGAAATAGGGCCTTAGGCTATGAGCCAAATATTTTGAGTGTATTATTTTATTTTATTTTTTTGAGTTAATATTAAATATTTTTATTTAAATATTTTAATTTTGAAATTAATTAAATATTTAAATATTTTTATTAAATTAAATATTTTTATATATTATTTTTAAATATTTTTGTTTATTTTAATTTTATTTGTTTATTTTTAAATATTTATTATTAAATAAAATTTTAAATATTTTAAAATTAAAATTAAAATTAAATATTTTTGAGCCAAATATATGAGCCAAATAAGCTATGAGCCAAAAAAGCCCCCAAATTGACCGGTCGGTACCATACAGATGGAGTAAGGCTCATTGTGATTTTTAGCAAGATATATGTCCCTAGATATGAAAAAAAAGTGATAGCAGTGTATAACTCTCGGCCATCTCTGTGTTATCACCCGAAATATTATTATACGCCCGCTTCGCTTCGCCAAAAAATGTGATATTTGCTAAAATTGGAATAAATATGTTTTTAAGGACCACAGAGTGCCAATAATTTGCATACTGGATGCCAACTAATATAGTAATAGAAATATAGAACATTTGTGGGGGTTATTTATCAAATTTTTGATATAATGACAAAAAATATGTTAAATTTAGTGAAAAAGTGGTCGAAATCGCTTCGAGTACTGTATAATTGATTGGTAATAATACTGTATAATAACAAGGCGTATTTGTTCGAGAGATCATGATAAACCTAGAGTGTGGAGCAAGTTTGCATGCATTGTGAAATATAATGTAGCTGATGTTACAAACCTACTTTAGGATACGAGCTAATACCAAAAATTACACTGAGATACCAAAAGTAGTCGACGAATAAACCTAAAATGTTCAAAAGCTATGTTTCGTTCCAAAATATCAAAATTAGGGGGTATGGTTGAACATATTTTGAACTTTGCCAAAATATGTGCCCCAAACAACCACCATATTACAAAGTAATGATATATTCCAATGCAGTGGTTCCTTGCGAAGATTTTGAGGGGTCAAATGTTACTCTGGGAGTTTTCATTTTTGAAATATTGACAAAAATGTACAATGTGAATTCTGAACTCGAAGCGATTTCGACCACTTTTTCACTAAATTTAACATATTTTTTGTCATTATATCAATATTTTGATAAATAACCCCCACAAATGTTCTATTTTCTATTACTATATTAGTTGGCATCCAGTATGCAAATTATTGGCACTCTGTGGTCCTTAAAAACATATATTTATTCCAATTTTAGCAAATATCACATTTTTTGGCGAAGCGAAGCGGGCGTATAATAATATTTCGGGTGATAACACAGAGATGGCCGAGAGTTATACACTGCTATCACTTTTTTTTCATATCTAGGGACATATATCTTGCTAAAAATCACAATGAGCCTTACTCCATCTGTATGGTACCGACCAACCCCCTTGGCTCATAGCCTACCTGCAGTGTGGCCTAGATGGGCGCATACTCGCCTCGCAGCTGCTTAACATGGGTTTGAATCCCGACCCAGTTATAATTTATCATTCTGGTAAAGGCCGTGACCGTGTACACTGTACACGGGGAAAAAATTATAAACGTTCACAAAAATCTGTGAACATGTACACGTCAAAAGCCAGTCTCCATCCACCTGTCCGTTCAGGGCGGGGTTTACGCCACCAGCCAATCAGATCAGTTCCCCCCGGCGCAAGGTGGGGTGAAGAGAGGGGGAGGACCTGCAAATATATTTTATCACTGCCATGTCTTTACTTATATGGATATGTCATTTTTTATTTTTTTATTTTATTTTTTTTTAACCTCCGCCACCGAAGGTGAATGGAGGTTATGTGTTCACTCCTGCCAGTTTGTTTGTTTGTGAACAGAATATCTCAAAAAGTTGTGGACAGATTTGGACAAAATTTGGTGGAGAGGTTGGGTATTTGACAAGGACGAAGTTATTCGATTTTAGTGAAGATCCTGATTCTGCCCTTGATTTGAGAATTTTTTTGAATTGATTCTTTACCATCGAGAGAGAGGGTGAAAACTGATATACAGCATGATATTTGAAAAAGTTATGGACGGATTCGATCGAAACTTGGTGGACTGGATGGGTGTTTGACCAAAGACAAATCAAAGTCTGGATCTGGATCAGAGAATTGTTTAAGTCATTCTTCACCATTGAGTGATAGGGCCAAAAACGATATACAACATGATATTTCAAAGTTGTGGATGACTTTTGACAAAACTTGGTGGATGAGTTGGTTAGGTGACAAGAACAAGCCGATTCGATTTTGGTTCAGGTCTGGATCCATATCTGCCCATCAGTGGGGTACAAAATGTAAACTGCTTACCTGGTGGAGTTTTACATATATATATGTATATATATTTTTTATATATATAATTATTTGTCTGGTGTTGGCCTGGTGTTGGCTTAGCGGTTAGGGTGCCGGCTTGGGATCCGAGGCTCCTAAGTTCGAATCCCAGTCGATCGCTGAATTAACTCAAGGGGAGTTGACTCAGCCTGTCATCCTTCTGAGGTGGGCAAATTGAGTACCAGTTCACTGGGATGAATGATCACGGTGTGTACCCCGATTTAGAATAGGTACACCGTATCCCTGCGCATCGTGAGAGGCGACTAAGGGTTAGCGTCAGGAAGGAGCATCCAGCCATAAAAACATTGCCTCAAACAGGGAACCATGAGGTTATGGGGCCCGCAAGACTAACCCCCGCTCTAGCAGGGGAAAATGGCCTTAAAACGATCATTCATTCATATATATATATAAACTGTGAGAAATAGCAGAAACGATACAAGCAGGGTGCCTCATTTGCATTAAATAAATAATCGTAATAAATTTAATAAGTGGCGGACGTAGCTTCAAGACGGTCGATCTTTAATTTTCGACAAGCTTTCGACCAACAGGTCTTCTTCTTAGTCTACAAGAACAGCAGGCATGCATATAAGACAGGTATGTATGATGTTGATATATGAACAACATACATACAAAAAGAAGAGTATCGTTAACGCTCACTCACCTTCCTCGAGTTCAACGAAAGCGAGTTCAATTTTACGTTACAGTTTGTGCACGCTTACATATACAAACACATACAAGCACATATTCATATACTGTTTATATATATATATATATGAATACATTGAATACATTGCCAACATTTGTTGACGACATATATAAAGGTAAAAGTGTGTTTATAAAAAAATTATGTGAATGAGTTTCGGTGAATGAGTTGATGAGTTGAGGTGGATTGAATGAGTTGAAACATCCGTTAATCGTCAAAATTTATGCCATGAGGGAATTTTGTCCAAAGTTGGTGTATCTAAAAAGTCTCGCGTCTCAAAATTGTGGTGTGTGATCGATTTGTAATTGATTTGATGGCAGAGATTTGAATATCGTCTATGGAGTGATCCGGTTGATTAAAATGTACAGTGCAAGGTAGAGATTTGCCCTGATTGGTGTGAAAGTTATTGATCTCTGACCGTGTGTTATTAAAGCGTGTGTTGAGTGTGTTCTCAGTGTTTCCAACATTGTTTGGTGAACTTTTGACAAGTGATTAGGTATATGACCCATGTAGATTTACAGTCCATATAAGGAAGTGATGGGAAACTTTTGTCCGGTGCTGGAACTGCAGAATTTGTTTCCTTCAAATAAATGCTTGTGAATAATACTGTCAAGCCCGTGGCCGTAGAAGACAAGCCTTGGCCAGATAGCCGAACAGTTATTTTAACTCCGAGGCATATACCAGAACTTGACGGATTATCTTTTCATGCATGCCGGAAAGGGCCAAAGCCTTACTTGATGGGACGGTCGCCACGGGGTTTTCCCTCGAACCCACAAACGAGTAATTGAACACGACACAAAAGTAAAATGCAACAAATAATGGTTTAATGAAAATATACGTGAAGCAATAAAAATAAAAGTTGAGGTGTAGTATAACTATAAGGCTAAGGCGAGGGACTCTCCAATCAGACACAATTACACGACACGGGGAAATAAAATAAAATAAAAAGAAAATCCCCCCTTTTAGTTGGCACTCAGCTCTGGTCTCAACGAGTACTTGGTAGGGTCGCCTCAAACCACCCCGCGGGAAATGCACAAGACGGCGCGAATCGCCACATGGCACTTCAGCCGCGAAGCGGCGACAAAACGTGTCCTTAGAGCACCACCACTCAGGAACACCAACTGCCTTCGTTTGTTCCACGCTCCACAAGGCTCCAATTAATCTCTCAGGCGCTCCCAACACGCAGCACAACCATCAGAGAGAGATGAAATGTGACTGCTCGCCATGAAGCCCAGGACAGAGAGAGCCAAAAATGGAGAGAGAGAGAGAGAGAGAGAGAGAGAGAGAGAGAGAGAGAGAGAGAGAGAGAGAGAGAGAGAAAAAGAAAAAAATGGAGAGAGAGAGAGAGAGAGAGAGAGAGACAAAAATGGAGGGAGAGAGAGAGAGAGAGAGAGAGAGAGAGAGAGGGAGAGAGAGCCAAAAATGGAGAGAGAGCGCGCGAGAGAGAGAAAGAGAGACAGCGAGACAGCCAATAATGCTGTGACCGTCCGCCATGCAGCCAGTACCAGAGAGAGAGAGAGAAAGAAAGATAACACATTCTTCCTCTTGTCAAACCCTCCAGCTCTCCGACGTCACAACCAACCCTGACATCCCATCGACTCATCCCATCGCTATGACCAATCATCCCCTTTAGGGCGGTGCCTCATGGCCTGCCCGACACCCAATGATGAAGCTCGGGGCGTGGCCTATCAAATATCACCACACCACACTCAACCCCTCTGAGGAAGAGAACTAGTTTGCTCCCGAAATGTCAGGTGATTAATAAAGAATGGAAATTATTTTTCCTGCTCAATGTGCTATTTACAATACATATCCTTACTTTTTCCACATGCGAAATTTGCATTTAAGTTTGTTTAAATCATACAATGGACTACAAAATGTAAATGTTTCATGATATTTGTTATATTATATCACCTTTATCTATCAATATTGTTGAAATGAAGATCAAATAGCTGTATGTTGAAATATGTTGAAAAAGTCAAAACTTTACATGGGGTGTAGTTACTTTTTCACGTGACTGTATATATATTGTTACGGTACGCGGTTAAGGATGGTATGTTTGCCGAGCGGAGGCTCCGCGACCGAACAGTTGTTCCCCGACTAAACCCGATTCACCCAAACGTTGGCCGTATCGCGCCACCGCTATTCAATCGGGAAAAGACTAAGACGACGAATGCAAAGAGGAAGAAGAAGACGTACAGAAGAGTAACGGGGTTTATTATTATTTACACACATAAGCAAAAAGAGCAGTCACGGGTATTTACAGCGGACATGAAAACGCAGGTGACACAGTGAAAATTACTAGCTTATACAGACTTAGTTACTACCCAGGACAGCACGAACAAAACAAACTCACGTACGCAAATGGGGAACTTGCAGGCAGGAATGGCTGGAAAGGATGAGCAGGTGGGATCACAGGGCACAGCGAGCAGGTCCACTCCGGGTGGGAAGCGGGGAGCCGGCAGCTCCTTGTATTCCGCTTTACAGCGCACGCCGGCAGCTCCTGGTATTCGGCTTTACAGCGCACGCCGGCAGGGTCACTCGCTGCCCCGTCAGGGCTTCACGCGGCTGGTTGAAACGGGGCTGGACTCATCTGCCGTATCTCTTTGCAACTCGTTCGTAAAAGTTCCTCTGCTTTCTCTTGGACCCTTTCTTTGTCGTGTACCTCTCCACGCAGCTCAGCTCGTATTCCCTCCTCTCACTTCTCTCCAGCGCGGGACTGACACGCCCCCCTCGGTTTCGGTACCGCCCTCCCCCCCGTGCTCTGTTTCGTGACCTTATATGGTAATCCCACGGGCTTGTCTCCTTATTTGGGCATCGCGCCGACGGCACGCCCCTCATGGCGAGCCACGGGCTTGTTTCCTTATTTGGGCATGGGGCTGCACAGCCCCGCCCTTCGTGGTGCGCCCTGGGCTTACCTCTCCCTGGCGACCCCGCCCCTCCTGTTCAAACAGAGCACGGAGCACATATTCACTATAGCAGCGAATTGAGAGGGCGTGCACCCCACGCTTGTGAACTGCTTTACCCACAGATGGAGAGTTTGGCTGGGAAATGGAATTATTGAAGGGGAGCTATTCTTAATTGATTCGGTGCAATGGAGTGTCATTCTAATGGAAGACAAGGCCTTACTCTAAAACACATAATAAGATATAAGCTACTGAACAAGGGTTTTATCGTGTCCTGCAATGTGGTGTTTATGGAATTAACTACCGAGACGCCCTTTTTATCTTTACACAACTCCGGAGGCAGGAGGGGCCATATCCAAACAATGTTCATCACCATTTCCAATACAATACAACACAATCAAAAAAATGCAATCCTCATATCCGCAACAATATATATATATATATATATATATATATATATATATATATATATATATATATATATATCTATCTATATATATATATATATATATCTATATATCTATCTATATATATATATATATATATCTATATATATCTATATATATATATATATATATATCTATATATATATATATATATATATCTATATATATATATATATATATCTATATATATATATATATATATATATATATATATATATATATATATATATATATATATATATATATATATATATATACAACATATATATATATACATACACACACACACACACACACCTTTAAAAACGTCTTGCCAATGATGATAATCTTGTTTTATTCGCACAAGAAGTCCACAGTGTTGGCCAGTAAGGCCAAATATGATTACAGTATGCCCCAAAAACAATTTTCTGGTTTGCTGTGTGTCCCAGAAAACATCAATTTATTGAATTATCACCACTTTAAAGTACCCACCTAAGGTGTTACAAGATGGGCACTGCCACCCAGAGAGAACAAAGCAAAGCTCTGACTGCAACTCAAAAACTCCATGCAGGAATATTCCGATGCTACTGATAAAAATAAAACATAGCTTTATTCAATATCCAGACATGAATTCAATATCCAGAAAATTGTATCCAGAAATATTCAGAAATCAATATGTTGTACCTACATTATGCCTGGCTTATCTTCCAGACCTTTATGCAAATAATGATGGATTATTGTATAAAATTAGAAAGATTACAACTGGAGAGTTCATAGAACACCTTACCCCACGCAGTCTTGAGAAACAAGGACATGAGCGGGGCCTACGATTGGAAAATTTGATTGGTCGAGACGACGTAAGGTAACGTAATATTTTGTGCAAGTACTACTAACCTGGAGGTTTTTGAAAGTGCCAAAAGGCAAATTTTGTTCTGCAGTGTTCAAGTGTATAATTCAATTGAAAAAAAACGAAAAAAAATTTAAAGTTCAAAGTTTAAAATTTTAAAAGAAAGAACAAAATTGGAAGTTCACCGCCATTGATGCAGCATCTTTTACACCACCTAATTTAACACGTTACATTAGTTATTCATGCCTGTTGTTGTGTTTGCCCTTAAAAACTAAGTTTCCTGTTTGGAATCATTAAAAAAAATTCACTGCCAGAAAGGCAGACAGAGTAAAAAAAAAAACTTTTTTTTTTCTACCTCACTTCTTTTCTGCGCAAGCAATCCAGACAAATTCAGAGCCAAAGTACTGCTAAACCACAGGTTCGTTTTCCGATTCGTGTTCAAAATATAACATTCAATTGAAATTAAGTTGTTCCTTGATCATAAACTGATCTTTGTACTTTGTAGACAGACTGACGGACAGACAGAAATGAACCAATTGCTTAACCTCACTTTACACTTCACGCATGTGGGGTAGTTAGCTTGTGACCTTGCCTCGTGCTAAGGCGAAGAGAGTAAAAACCTTTCTCGACTCCTCTCCCACATCTAGTCCTGACGGCATCAGTGCTCCGATACTCAAAACTGTTCATCTGCCTTGCCTACTTCTGTTTCTCTGCTATTTTCCAGGTGATTTTCAAAGTGTATGAAAAGAATAATGGAGCAGATCTGTCTTGTCTATTGTTGTTTGCTCCCTGTACTGTTAATCATATCATGATCTGTTCTCATATTGTTGTCAGCTCCAATTTGGTTCCATTGCGTCCAATTTGAGTTCGGATTTGTCTCGGCTTCGCCGTGCCACATTCCCGCGAGTCATAAGCGTTCCACATCCTCACTGCCTCTCTCTCTCTCTCTCTCTTTCTTGTCTATTTTGCTTCCTAGTCTGAAGCTCCTGCTTTATTACCTACTGGTATAAAAGCCCATCAAAAATGACGGGTTGGAACAGTTTATTCGAAGGTGCAGCCTTCCGAGCATGCCAAAGTCTGAAGCCTCGGCCTAGTGTCAGGTGTGCTTATATCTTTTTTATTTATTATACATCATATGGATGTAAATGAACACCCATTTTACTCTGCGTGCGTTGTACATCACGTGCAGTGTTTTTCACCTCCTTGGGCCTTGTATTTATTGTTACTAGGGAGATACCCGTGCTATGCACGGGTGGGAGGCCAGAAGCAAACAGGCAATGCAGATACGGCGAATGCTAAAGCATGAAACCAATAAATACCACATTCCTGTAGCACCTTCAGTCGCACGTCAGACATGGACAGCAAGTTTGTGAAGGACTTCCATGAAAAACGTACCCGTTCGCAAACAAACGGGTACGTTCACGTATAGAAACATCGATCGTGGGACCGTGGCGAATCTGCATATGGCAATCCACGAATTTCACGTTCAGAAAGTAGAAACCATCACGGCATGTCATCATTCACTTGAACTCGATATCTCTTTTTTCATTCCAAACAACATATCTCCAATCACAAATTAATCACAAAATAAACTTTTAACAACATTGTTAATGTTTCCTTCATTGTAAAAACTACCAAATCAACAGTTAAAAGGATTTTGAGCCGAAAGATGTTACGGCCTTGGTAAGATCAATGGAGACAGCGATCTGTTAGCGTAATGACCACCCAAATAGCTATGTGGAATTCTCTCATATAGAGATTAAACGTCGTTTGAACTTTGGCTGAGGTCATTATTTACTTTTAATGATGTTTATATACGAATGATGTTTAATGATGTTTATATTGGTTTTGGGTCGTCCTTTCCGCATATCTCGTGGGATTGTAAGTTGGAGAGACGGTCGTGATGGCGGGGAGGGGGATGGAATTCTCTCAAGCAGGGATTCAACCCGTGTCCTTATAAAAGGTGTTTGTCCGAGGTCACCGAGTTCGATCGGTGCAGCCGTGCAGCGATCGGTGCAGCCGTGCAGCGATCGGTGCAGCCGTTTGTGCGGCACCCGGGAAAACAACATCGTCACAATGAACGTTATGCGAACGCGAATGTTATGCGGGAGCCCAAACCTGAGAATGCTGGAGACCAAAGCTGAAATTAGGAAAACTAAATAGCCTACTTTACTCCTGGAGATCCCAGGATTACCCACCCAAAATATCGTTGCGATCGGTTTAGCAGTTTTTACGCTACCTTTGAACGGACAGACAGACGGACGGACATTTGGTGAATTATAGTAAGATTTGAAAAAACGCTTCTGTACACCGCCCTTGAGGCTCGGTTTGCAATCCACCATGTACAATTCCAAAAGAAGACATAATTACTCTTATCGAAAATGTTTTTCGAGTTTGTTCTGTCCTCAAAAATAGAGCGTCGTGAATACACATTCATGTTAAAAGATTGGCCTTTAAAACACGACTCACATCGTCCATCAATGGGACAGACAAAAGTACAAACGCACAAACTGACATTGTGTTTTATATGGTAAATATCTCTGCATAGACTCAAAACTTCTCAACAAAATAAAAATTAAAAAGAAAAACCACCTCATTCTCTTATTCTTACCCATCACTCCTTCCTTCTGCTCAGTTTCCATCGTTCTTCCCTCTTATAATCTTCAAAACCTCCTTTCTTGCTCCTTCTTTACTTACAAAACTTGTATTGGAAACTCTAAATTTATTTTAAATGACATTTGAAAATATTTCCTCTTCCTTTACACTGTTTTCCAAGTGCCCCCCTCACCCCCCTTTAGTGCTGCTCCCCACCCCAATTGCCAAGTGCTCCCCACCCTCTTATAAAATGATTTCTCCTCTCTCGGCTTCCCTCAATTTGCTCACATACCCCATGCCTCATGGGGTTCATGCAGTGGTGCTATTCTTCATGCTTATAACCAATCTTCACTCCACTCTGGCCAGGATGTCGGTTTTCGTTCAGCAGAACTTGAGATACATAAAAACCCAGTTTGTAGCAAATCCATTCATTTCTACACCTCGACTCCCCCATGGCCACTCATATCTTCTCTCCCATCCCTCACCCACCAGCCCTAACCCATTATCCACCCACCCATACCCCCAACTAAAGTCCAAACCCATTGTCAACCCACCCATACCCACCCTCAAACAAAACCCTGAGCTCCTTTTCTTTCCCCCTCCATATACCTGAGCCAATACCTGAGGTCTTCATTCAAATATCACTGGTCTCTCCATTACAGGTTAATGCTGCAACTTCAGACATTGTGTTTAATGGAAACATTCCTCTCAGGATATCTTAGGTTCCTCTGTGTCTCTCCCAAGCTATTCTCTCCTCTGTCTCGACAGGCCACTTCCCCCGCCCTGGTAGTGGTATACATGTCTATGTCCAGAAAACCATTCCTCACCAGGCTAACATCGCTAAGCACTCCGGAATGCCTCTATCTGCATAATACTTCAATGCAACTCCCTAATATTTGTATGTGTAGTTTACGGTCCACACTATGAGGATGACTCCATGTACACCTCGATTTATGCGAACAGATATGTACTCACAACCATGTACTCAAATTCATTTTTCCTCATCTGTTGCAATTAAGATGCCGCCATACCAGCTGGCTGGGTGTCTGCTCTGCAACAATCTGCCGTGATGTACCCAAGGCCTTCTGTAACTCTGAGTTTGAGTCAATTTGTAAATTTTACAATCTAGATTTCTGCAATGGTACGTCCTGCCTCCGAGACCCTCAAAGGTAATGGCGAACATTCCATCCAACCACTCCTGTTCCTCCTCTGTCCCACTTGGCTCCTCTGGTCATTTTATTGTCAAATACCGGATCTGACTTTTTAAGAGAGTGACATCTAGGCCGCAAAATCTGGTTGTTTTCCCAATTCAAGCAAAAGGGACAGCAATCTGCTCTCTCACAAAAGGATTGGGATGCAGTCACCAGAGTATATGATATGGTACTGATTTATCTGGCAAATAGTTTGACAAAAGCTTTCTTTCTGTCATGTTTACCCTATCTGTCAATTTCCCGACCCAGATCTCAGTCAACGGTGCATCATCTCTTCTAGACTTGGTTATGACTAACTTCCCTGCAAATGTCTGCTGCTCTTCTTCTGCTGCAATCGGTTCATCTGATCATTTCCGTGTTAAAGTGGACATCTCTCTGGCCATTCTTAGAGAGCCTCCTCAGTGACGAGTCTGGCATTTCACTCAGGCCAACTGGCACCGTCTTCAAGCAGCCATCAATCATCTGGACTGATCTCCCATCTCTAATGCCTCTGACATCAACTCATCCTGGGAATTCTTCCAAAGAAAATTGCTCTCTCATGCACAGATTTATCCCATCTCATCTTCAGTTGTCATACCTTTCCTCCTGTCTATGGTACACTGAATCTTATGGTGAGGCAGTTGCCCTGAAACAATTTGTCTTTGCCTCATGGAAGGCAAATCCAAAGGAAGGCAATCTCCATTCCTTTCACAATGCTCGGAACAGGTGTGTGTCTACCCTCAGGAGAGCAAGGAAACAATATATCTCGACTCTCAAGACTGAACTCTCAAACCTGCCTCCCTCTTCCATATCCTGGTGGCGTCTGGTCAAATCCGTTTCTGCTGTTTGTTCCCCCTCCATCCTCTCCTTTACCTCAAACGGCAACACAGCTGACACCACACATGAAAAAGCTGAATGTCTAAACTGTGTGTTTGCCTCAAAATTTTGTGTCCCAAACCCATCTCTCTCTGTACCCACCGTACCCAGTCGAACCCAGCAGCTCCTGGACTCTGTGTTCTTCTATCCTGACAAGGTGGAAAAGTTTTTGTCAAACCTCGACTCTAATTCTGCAACTGGACCAGATGGCATAAGCCCACGGGTCCTAAAATCTTACTCTGCCACTCTATCTCACCCTATCTCTATTCTCTTCACCCTCTCTTTTGCCCAAGGTCATCTGCCATCAGCTTGGAAATCAGCCAACATTACCGCTTTACACAAAAAGGTGCACAAACAGATCCTAGCAACTACAGACCAATCAGCCTTCTCCTCCAATGGCTTGATCTCGGATCATCAATTTGGATTCAGACCAGGTCATTCTACTCTAGGCATGCTGCTTCTGCTGTGTCAACAATGGATGGAGGTCCTCAACGCCAAACAGGAAATCAGAGCTGTCTCCCTTGACATATCACATGCCTTCGATACGGTCTGGCACCCCGCTCTGCTCACCAAACTCTTCTCTTATGGCATCCATGGTAACCTCCACATGTGGCTTGCAGACTTCCTCTCCAGTCGCAGTCAACGTGTGGCCCTGAATGGAATTCTCCCATCTCCCCTTCCTGTTCCTCAAGGCAGTGTTCTAGCTCCTGTGCTTTTTCTGGTCTTCATCAATGATCTCTCCGCCTCTCTGGAAAATCCTCTCTTTCTCTTTGCTGATGACTCCACTCTCTGCCGCCCCATTCCTCATCTCTCAGATCGGCAGTCTGCAGCCTCCTCGCTCTCCGTAGACCTGGACAAAATCACAAATTGGTCAAACAAGTGGAATATGTCTTTCAATCCTGACAAATCTCACACTCTTACAATGTCTCTCCGAAACGACCATCTGGAAAACCCTCCCATCTACTTTCTCAACAATCCCCTCGAATAAGTTCTGTCACTCAAACTTTTGGGTCTCACTATCTGCGATGATCTTTCTTGG
The DNA here is from genome assembly GCF_964187855.1 of Myxine glutinosa. NCBI lineage: Eukaryota > Metazoa > Chordata > Myxini > Myxiniformes > Myxinidae > Myxine > Myxine glutinosa. Next base: position 46,909,384 of record NC_136265.1, read on the forward strand.
GAAAACTACATTTCCAAGCTGGCCTCCAAAGCCAGTCGCCGACTGGGCATCCTCCGTCGTGCGAAGTCCTTCCTTGGCACCTCTGAGCTCCTCACCACATACAAGGCTTTCATCTGCAGCTCAATGGAATACTGCTCTCCCCTCTGGGCCGGTGCTCCTTCCTCACATCTAGCTCGTCTTCACGCTGTTGAAACCAAAGCGTTCACAAAAGACTCTCTGCTCACCTTCACTCCTCTTTCCTCTTTTCTCTCGCCTCTGGAACAAACTCCCTCACTCTCTTCAATCCCACTCTTCCCTCCAGGTCTTCAAAACAGCTGTTCACTACCATCTCTTATCTTCCCCCATCCAAAACCTTGATCTTTTCTACCCCTATGAATACACCCCTAATCCACCTCTTTCAATCTGACTTCATTCCTGAAATTCCTGGTGGTGTCAATTTGTTTTATATAGTGTACCCCTCCCCCCCACCCCTCTCCCTTCCACAGATCTCCCGATGTCCCTGTTCTCTACTGTTGTTGTGCTTGTGTGCTTCCCTCTCTCTCTCTCTCCCGCTCCCTTTATTGTATGTTCTCCCTTTATTATATGTTTTATGTGTCCGTTTATGTTTTTTTTGTATTTAACGTTAACTCTTCCTCGATCTTGTATACAAAAAAAACAAAAAACATCTATGGCTGTCTATCCATCCTCTATGCGATGGTACACTGAACATACTGTGACGAGATGGTTGCAGTTAAGCAGACCGTCTTCCAGAATCTGTTGTCTCGAGCTGTACCTGGCATGATTTCTAGTCTGATCGCGAAGATTTGAAGATGTACTGCTCTCTCCGGGCTGGTGCACCTGCATCACACCATGCTGAGCTTGATGCAGTGGAAACCAAGGCCTTCAAGATCATTAGAATGCCCCACGATGAAGCTGAGTCTATGGGCCTATCCCTTTGCCATCACAGACAGGTTGGTGGTCTCTCTGTCGTTCACGTCTTGCATCCTCTGCACTTATCGTGCTTTGTCTCTGCTCCCCTTGAGTCCAGGTTTCTGCAGGGCTCACACAGTCCACCATAACCCCCCAAATGGTGAAACTTCCAAAATCCAAGATCGCTGCTCCAATCCACACAATTATTGTACACCGCTCCTTTCCTATGCCATCTCCAGGCATTGCAAATCGTCATTGCCGGGCACCAAAGGGGGCTCGGCAGTGACGCACGCTGAAAGAGAGTACTCAGTTTTCACTCTGGTTTCTTTCTTGTTTGTTGTACACCGCTCCTTTCCTATGCCATCTCCAGGCATTGCAAATCGTCATTGCCGGGCACCAAAGGGGGCTCGGCAGTGACGCACGCTGAAAGAGAGTACTCAGTTTTCACTCTGGTTTCTTGTTTGTTTTCTTTCTTGGTTGTCCGGGCGATATCTCAGCCATCCTTTGAGCTAGGAAGCTGAAATTTCGGCACAGTAGTGAGCAGGTCCTTTGTCAAATACGGTATTTTTTGTTTTTTGAATAATAAATTAATTGAGGAGTTATTTAATTATTAGCGTTTAATTAAGTACTTATTTAATTAATTAAATTCCATTTCTCTTCTGACCATTATTAACTCAGGCACCTTTTGAGTTAGGAAGCTGATATTTGGACATGCCAATGACCAGGTGATTTGGCTGCAAAGGATATTTTTGATTTATTAATTAATCAATTAATCGATTAATTATTTAATTATTCGATTAATGACAAAAAATTTTTTTTTTTTTAAGTTACAGATTCTGATGAAATAGTGGTAGTTTATGTGTTCTCTGACCAAATTGATTAATAATTTAATTTTTTTATGATTATTATTTTTTTATTTTCATTATTAATCATTTATTTATTTTCTTTCTCATTTGGCCAATATCTCAGGCACCTTTTGAGCTGGGAAGCTAATATTTGGACATGAGTGACCAAGTGATGTGGCTATCAAGGATATTTTTGATTTATTGATTAATCATTTCATCTATTAAGTATTTATTGATTAATCGATTAATTATTTATTGAGTAATCAATTAATTATTTAATTTTTTATAAATGACTTATTTCATTAAATTTCTAAAAGATACATCTTCGGATGAAGCACTACTGGTTTAGTTATGCGATTAGCCAATTGATTATGAAAACATTTTGTGATAATCTTTTATTGATTTTAATGATACAATTAATCAATCAATTAGTGTACACCTCTCCCTCCCAATGCAGCCTCAATGAGCTGCACTGCGGTATTGCCGGGCGCCGGAGGCGCCCCGGCAATGCCGCGCTGCAGCATATTTAATTATTTGGCATGGGGCGGTGTACTTTGAATGTATGTGTACTTGTTTGTTTTCTTTCTTGGTTGTCCGGGCGATATCTCAGCCATCCTTTGAGCTAGGAAGCTGAAATTTCGGCACAGTAGTGAGCAAGTCCTTTTTCAAAAACGGTATTTTTTTTTTTGATTAATCAATAAATTGAGGAGTTATTTAATTATTAGCGATTAATTAAGTACTTATTTAATTAATCAAATTTCCTTTCTCTTCTGACCATTAACTCAGGCACCTTTTGAGTTAGGAAGCTGATATTTGGACATGCCAATGACCAGGTGATTTGGCTGCAAAGGATATTTTTGATTTATTAATTAATCAATTAATCGATTAATTATTTAATTATTTGATTAATGACAAAAATTTTTTTTTTTTTTAGTTACAGATTCTGATGAAATAGTGGTAGTTTATGTGTTCTGTGACCAAATTGATTAATAATTTAATTTTTTTATGATTATTATTTATTTATTTTCATTATTAATCATTTATTTATTTTCTTTCTCATTTGGCCAATATCTCAGGCACCTTTTGAGCTGGGAAGCTAATATTTGGACATGAGTGACCAAGTGATGTGGCTATCAAGGATATTTTTGATTTATTGATTAATCATTTCATCTATTAATTATTTATTGATTAATCGATTAATTATTTATTGAGTAATCAATTAATTATTTAATTTTTTATAAATGACTTCTTTAATTAAATTTCTAAAAGATACATCTTCGGATGAAGCACTAGTGGTTTAGTTATGCGATTAGCCAATTGATTATGAAAATATTTTGTGATAATCTTTTATTGATTTTAATTATACAATTAATCAATCAATTAGTGTACACCTGTCCCTCCCAATGCAGCCTCAATGAGCTGCACTGCGGTATTGCCGGGCGCCCGAGGCGCCCCGGCAATGCCGCGATGCAGCATATTTAATTATTTGGCATGGGGCGGTGTACTTTGAATGTATGTGTACTTGTTCCACTTTTTTTTTTTTACATCTGCCACCAAAGGTGGATGGAAGTTATGTTTTCACCCATGTCTGTCTGTCAGTTTGTCCGTTTTTTTTGTTTGTGAACAAAATATCTCAAAGTTGTGGGCGGATTCGGATTAAATTTGGCAGAGAGGTGGCGTATGTGACAAGGACGAAATTATTAGATTTTGGTGAAGATCCGGACTCGGATCTGGCTACTGGAACTTTTAAAGTGATTCTGCGCCATTGGGAGATTGGGCCAAAAATGGTACATAGCATGATATCTCAAAAAGTTGTGGACGGATTTGACGACACTTGGTGGACTGGTTGGGTGTCTGACAAGGAAGAGTCGATTGGATTTTGGTGAAGATCTGAATATGGATTCGGATATGAGATTTATTTAATTTCTAAGTGATTCTTCACCATTGATTGATTTGGCCAAAGATTATATAATCCAGGATATCTCAAAAAGTTGTGGACGGATTTGGACGAAACTTGGTGGACCGGTTGGGTGTGTGACAAGGACTAAGCGATTCAATTTTGGTGAAGATCTGAATATGGATTCGGATATGAGAATTATTTATTTTTAAAGTGATTCTTCACCATTGGGAAATAGGGCCAATAGCAGAACCTACTCTGGGATACAAAACAAACTGTTCACCTGGCGGAGGTATGTTCTCTACTGAGTGCTGTTCTAGTTCCCATCTGTGGAACCAACTTCCACAGTCTCTTCCATCTCATTCTTCCATCCACGTCTTCAATACAGCTCCTCACCACCATCCCAGATCATCCCCCATTAACTCCCGACAATCCCAACTCTTTCTAAATTTCTAGTTTTTCCTTCCTGAGAGTTTGCTTCTGTATCCATCTTTTTCAGCCCCCGCATCATTATTTACCCCTCATTCCTACCCACATCGCTTATTTGGCCGTCTCAGTCTATCTTGTCCCTTGACCATGCTGTTGGGTCTCCCCCTCTCTTCCTGCTGTTCCTTTTGTGCTGTTGTGTCCTGATCTGTTCTGTGTTCTAGCTCTTCCACGAGCCTTGACTTTGTATACAAAAAGACCACCTGATAGTCTCTCATATTTACACTACTGAGCTCCACTATACCCTCTGAGACTCTCCTTTCACTTATTATATACAGTGCCTTCAGAAAGTATTAACACCCCTTGATGTTTCACATTTTGTTGTGTTACAGCCTGAATTTAAAATGGATAAATTGAGTTTTTTTTTGTCACTGATCTACACATATTATTACCTCAATGTCAGTGGAATTTTTTTGAATATTTTACAAATTAATTAAAAGTGAAAAGCTGAAATGTCAAGGCAATAACAATACAACCCCTTTGCTATGACACTCCAAATTGAGCTCAGGTGCAGCCAATTTCCTTTGATGATCTTTGAGATGTCTCTATAACTTGATTGGAGTCCACCTGTGGCCAATTCAAATGATTGAACATGATTTAGAAAGACACACACCTTTCTTTATAAGGTCCCACAGCTGACAGTGCATGTCAGAGCAGACAATCCACCATGATGTCCAAGGAACTGACCGTAAAATTCCAAGATAAAGTTGTGAAGAGGCATAGATCTGGGGAAGGGTATAAAACAATTTCTAGTGTGTTGAAAGTTCCCAGGAGCACAGCGAGCTCCATCAATAGGAAATGGAAAGAATATGGAACAATGCAGACTCTTCCTAAAACTGGCCGTCCGACCAAACTGAGCAACCGGGGAAGAAGGACCTTGGTCAGGGAGGTGACCAATAACCCAATTATCACTCTGACAGAATTACAGAGTTCCTTGGCTGAGATGGGAGAAGCTGCCGGAAGAACAACAGTCTCTGCAGCACTTCACAAATCTGGGCAATATTGGAGAGTGGCCACACGGAAGACACTCCTGAGAAAACGGCACATGGCAACATGCCTGGTGTTTGCAAAAAGGCACGTGAAAGATTCCGAGCATGAGGCAAAAGATTCTGTGATCTGATGAGAAGAAAATTGAACTATTTGGCCTGAATGTAAAGTGCTACATCTGGCAGAAACCAAGCACAGCCCATCACCGATCTAACACCATCCCTACTGTGAAGCATGGTTGTGACAGCATCATGCTATGGGGATGCTTTTCAGCGACAAGGACTGGGAGACTTGTAAAGATAAAGGGAACAATGAATGGAGCCAAGTACAGACAAATCCTTGAGGAGAATCTGCTTCAGAGTCCAAAAGACCTGAGACTGCGGTGAAGATTTACATTCCAACACAACAAAGACCCCAAGCATACAGCCAAAGCAACACTGGAATGGCTTCAGAACAAGAATGTGAAAGTCTTCAAATTAATCCAAACCTATCGCAAAATTGTAATTTTTTTCGATCAGACAAAAATTAAGCCCGGGATTAATTTAAAGCAACTCTTTTACTGAATAATTTGTTCTCTCTGAAGAGTGTTTCTCTGTTTCTCGGTGAGACAGATAGACAGCATAGTATTGGCAACCCGTCCCCAATTTTTCTTTTCTTTTGTTTTTAAACTAAATATTTTTAAAGCTCATTAGATCAGCGCAAAAATAAAAGGCTTCCTTTTTTATATACCGTGGTATTTGTACCACGGGTTTCTCCTAGTAGAGAAAAAAAAGCTCCAATTCAAGCTTGGTCTGTTTTGGGAAGACCAGCCAAATAGAAGCAACAACTAAATTCAGGAGGAAGTGTAATTCGAAGAGAACACTCTTGTTCTCGTATAACATGGGGAATTAAGAACTGAATGATGGAGTAAGCTGCACATCGAAGGTAAAGTTCAGCCAGCTGTTTAATTTCAACGGAAGCCACAAAACCACCCTTGCGCCCCATCACTCCCTTCCTCCACATGTGTGTTAATATTTAGACAGACACTCATGATTATGCTGCTGTTTAATAACAATCCAAGCAACAACAACACCGAGCACTCTGTTAGAGCTGCATTATTGCAGGTCCAACTGAAGAACGACACTCCGCTCAGCTTTTCAAACTCTCATGGGAAGCCTCTGGGTGAAAGGGCTCATTTTTAATAAGCCAACTTTCCAATGGCTGATGGAAAAGCAAATGAAATGAAAAACGCAAAAGGATTAAAGAAATACCACAAACGTATTGGTATCACAAGGCAATCAAAAATGATATTTCACATCCAAAGGAATAATTTTATTATTATTGGGCATTGGAAGATCGCACCATTAAGATTAGAGTAAAAGGCAATGAGGGTAGCACTATTGCCCAAAATGGAGAGCCTGATGCCAAACAAGCCTCGCCGTTGCTGAGGCTCCTGTGATAAAGCTTCTGTTGAGTATGCGGGTGTCTTCTGATACCTCAGGGAGATGGATGCCCCTGCCTTGCATAACCCCAGGTCACCTGTGGGCAAGGTGTTAGTACCTGCCAGCCCCTCTTACCAGGGTAACGGTCCGCAGCCATGTGGTTTAAATGGCAGATGGCTCTGCACACCTGGTGGATGAGAGTCCAGTTGACTCCAACAGCACGGGGGGCGGAAAAGGGTGAATTCCCCAATGGCCAGCAGAGAGACTGAGATGAGTGGCGATCCCCGCCCCCCCCCCTCTCCCCGTCTATACCACACACTTACCCGTGTGTACCAGCCATAGAAAGGCAATGCCGTCATTGCCCAAGGAGACACGACATCATCAAATCTTGCATGCCTCGAGATAATGGAAATCCGAACACTTCGCCGCAGCCTAACGTTTCGTTCATGAATTTATATTTCTCTATCAACCATCTTTCCATCTCCTTCCAGGAGGGAAATAAAATTAAGACGAAGGTAAGGCTTTCCTGTTAAAGTCAATCATAGTGTCAAACTTTGCCCTGCACACACAAAAAAACAATGAACTATACAGCTGGACTTGGCCCTGACCCCCAATGGAAGAGATAAAGACACAGCATTGCAACTCCCATTTCCTTGTGTTTACCTTGCGGCCGTGTCGTAACAGGGTCAAACAAATCTATCAAGAGGACTACACTTTTGGTTGTTTTTTTTGCTGTTTTATTGCAGCTCCAGCATTCAAATATCTCGATCCGCATTCACAAAACCTCTATCACTCCCAATGGCAGATGCTTCTCCTCACGCCCCTTCTTTCTCGCTCCAGCCTTTGGCAAACTTTGGCATCAAAAACTTTTGTTACGAGGATTCCATTTTCACCTGAAGGATTGCTGTTCCTTTGAATCGGGTTTAGATTTTTTTTTTTTGATTTTGCCGCTGGGTGTGTGCGTGCTCAAAAAGCTTCTGAAAGGTGGCCCAAGCTTTGTTGTAGTTGTATTCACATCAAGGCCAATGATCTCTAGATAATACTATAAATTGCCTGAGGTGGTTGGGAAACACAGGATGTTCCTAAATTATATTGAACACCGCTCCTTTCCGATTCCATCTCTCGGCGCTGCATGACGTCATCACCGGGTGCCGAAGGGGGACCGGCAATGGCGCGCGCCGAAAGGGAGTACTCAGTTTTCACTCCGTTTGTTTCTTTTCTTGTTTGTTACTTGCTGGCAAAGATTCCGGCAAGTATGTTGGTTGGTTGGTTTGTCTGTTTGTGCGCAGTACTATGTCTACATCGTGGTACATAGCATCGCCATACTTTACACACATATGTGTCTTGCCCTGGAATAGACTGTGCCCAATTTTTAACTCTCGGCCCAAGGCCTCCATTATGACGTCATAATTCGATAAGTACAAAACTTCATCCAATCAAGATGCAATTTCTTGAGCACCATGTCGGCATAAACTGGTGGAGAAAAAAAGTAACGATGACATCATCGGCCACGTAGTTCGGCCACCATCTTTGAAAAACCGAAAAATTTTGCACCTCTATAACTCCGAAAATGCTGAATAGAAAAATTTGAGACATGGCTCATTGTAAAGAACTCTCCATGGGGAATAAAATATGTTAATGATGATGTCATAGGTGCCTACATTATGATGTCATAATTCGACAAGTACAAAACTTCATCCGATCAAGATGAAATTTCTTGAGCATCATCAAGGAATAAATTAGTTTAGAAAACAAATAATGATGACATTGTGGCGGACACGAAAGCCCACTGGCGTGGTGACATCATTCCGCGCACCAGGTTGGCGGCGGCCAGGCCCGAGGGGTAGGCGTGGCCTCAGGATATACACTGGGCGCGCAGCCCGGAGCGCGCCAGTGCTACAGTGACCTCTTGTCAATAAAGACACTTTTGTTTAACCGCGTTGTCCGCTTCCACCTTGGTAGCAAGTCACGCGCGTAGCACCGCGCTTCATTGGTGACTCCGACATTTTGGTCAGCCATCACTGACCACCCGAACCCGCCACAACCATGGCAACCAACGCGGTAGCGATAAAGCTCCCCGAGTTCTGGGAAGCTCAAGCGGAGATCTGGTTCCTGCAGGCCGAAGCCCAGTTCAGGCTTCGACGCATCACGGCGGACGAGACACGCTACTGCCACGTGGTCGCCTCCCTCGGGGCCAGTGTGGCCGCCCGCGTCGTGTCGGTCCTGAGGAACCCACCGGCCGACGACAGGTACGAGGCGATCAAGCGTCTCCTCCTCGCCACGTTCGGCCTCACGGTGGACGCACGGGCCGATCGCCTCTTGGACATCCCCGAGCTCGGTGACACACGACCGTCGGTCCGAATGGACCATATGCTGTCGCTCATGGGCGACGAAACCCTGAACGCTCTATTCCGGGCGTTATTTCGACGCCAGCTGCCGGCACGAGTCCGCCTCGAGTTGGCCGGTTCCGCGACAACGGAACCCCGTGCGTTCGTGGCCGACGCCGACAAGTTCTACGCGGCTTTGGACACGCAGGCGAGTTTCGTTGCGTCCGTAGCGGCTCCCGAGCCCGAACCTCCTGCGGGTGCCCACCCCTGCTCCGAGGGGCGCCTCGTGGCGGCGGCCATGCCCCGCCCACCACCACCGCGGAAACCCCGGCCTCCGGCTTCGCCACAAACCTGGTGCCATTTCCACGCTAGGTTCGGCCACGAGGCTCGGCAATGTCGCCCGCCGTGCTCATTCGGCAGGTCGGGAAACGCCCGGGCCGGCCCTCGGTAGTGGCATTGAACGCCGGCCGATTAAACAGCCTCCTATACATAACGGACACCTTATCCGGGCGCCGTTACCTGTGCGACACGGGAGCGCAGGTGAGGGTCGTTCCCGCCGGTACGTCCGACAAGCAGTCCGCGGGCCGGGGCCCCACGCTGCTTGCTGCTAACGGTACGCCCATTCACACGTACGGAAAACGCTGCCTTTCTCTGCGGTTCGGAGGGCAGGTTTCCCGATGGTCGTTCGTCACTGCCGACGTGCCTATGGCACTGCTCGGCGCGGACTTCCTCTGTGCCAATGGCCTGTTGGTCGACGTCAAGCACAGAAGGCTTGTCCAGGCTGAGATTTTCAGCTCGCTCGCTTGCGCGTTGCCCGCCTCGTTGAGCAGCTCACGGAGCGGCTCATCGAGCGGCTTGCTGAGCGGTTCGGTTCCGGCCAGGTTCATCTGCACGCTTCCGGCAGCGGACGAATTCACCCGCCTCCTCGCCCGTTTCCCGGCCCTCACGAGGCTCACCTTCTCGGCGGGGACTGTCAAGCACGGGGTGGAACATCACATCCCCACCGCCGGGCCACCGGTCTACGCCCGGGCACGCCGCCTTGAGCCGACGAAGCTCGCGATAGCCAAAGCGGAGTTTGCTACGCTGGAGCGGCTCGGCATCGTGCGGCGCTCCGAGAGCGCTTGGGCGTCGCCGCTCCACATCGTGCCCAAGCCCGGCGGGGGATGGCGACCGTGCGGGGACTACCGCCGTCTCAACGACGCCACCACCCCCGACCGCTACCCCGTCCCCCATATTCAGGACTTTTCCGCCCGCTTGGCGAATATGTCCTTCTTCTCGAAGGTGGACCTCATACGCGGTTACCACCAGATCCCCGTCAGGCAGGAGGACATCCCGAAGACGGCTGTCATCACGCCGTTCGGTCTTTTCGAATTTCTTCGGATGCCCTTCGGTTTGAAGAATGCGGCTCAGGCGTTCCAGCGCCTCATGGACAGCGTCTTGCGCGACTTGGATTTCGTCTACGTCTATCTGGATGACATCCTCGTCGCAAGTGCGTCCCGCGAAGAGCACCTACACCATCTCCGCACGCTCTTCGAACGTCTGGGCCAGCACGGCCTGATCGTGAACCCCGCCAAATGCTGGTTCGGTGTCGCCGAAATCGACTTTTTGGGGCACTGCGTCACCAGGCACGGGGCCATCCCCCTACCGACCAAGGTGGAGGCGGTGAAGGGGTTTCCGCGCCCCCGCACGATCAGGGGGCTCCAGGAGTTCCTGGGCATGGTAAGCTTTTACCACCGTTTCCTGCCCCGCATCGCCCAGCTCCTGCGCCCCTTGCACGAGGCCCTCCGAGGGAAGCCGGGCAAAGGTGACGTCACCTGGACCGAGCAGATGGACGCGGCGTTCGTGGGCGCGAAGGTCGCCTTGGCTAACGCCACCATGCTCGCGCACCCGGCGCCCGATGCACCGATCGCCCTCACCACCGACGCCTCGGACTACGCGGTGGGCGCGGTGCACGAGCAATGGGTGCGTGGAGCTTGGCAACCGCTGGCGTTCTTCAGCCGGCAGCTTCGCCCACCCGAACGCCGTTACAGTACCTTCGACCGCAAGTTGCTCGGGCTCCACCTGGCGGTCAGGCACTTCCGCCATCTGCTCGAGGGCCGTGCGTTCACGGCCTTCGTCGACCACAAGCCACTGGTGTTCGCAATGGGCAAGGTCGCCGAGCCGTGGTCGGCCCGGCAGCAGCGTCACCTCACGGCCGTGTCCGAATACACGACGGACATCCGGCACGTCGCGGGGAAGGACAACCCGGTGGCGGATTGCCTTTCCCGGTCCGTTGCCCACGCGGTCCACCTCGGCATCGACTATGCTCGGATGGCGGCGGACCAGGCCGCCGACCCCGAAGTCCAGGCCTTGCGGACCGCCGTTATGGGCCTCCGCGTCACCGAGGTGCCGTTCAACGGCGCGGGCACGGCCCTCTGGTGCGACGTCTCCCTCGGGCAGCCTCGCCCCATCGTGCCCGCGGGAGTGCCGGATTTTCGACTCCATCCACGGCCTGTCCCACCCGGGCACGAGGGCCTCCCAGAGGTTGATCGCAGACAAGTTTGTCTGGCATGGCCTCCGGAAGGCCGTCCACAGCTGGGCCAGGACGTGCCTCGCGTGCCAGCGCGCGAAGGTGCACCGACACACCCAGGCCCCATTGGCCCCGTTTGCGGTGCCGGAACGTCGGTTTGACCACGTTCACGTGGACCTGGTGGGACCTCTGCGCCCCTCGCGGGGTTTCACCCACATCCTGACCATGATGGACCGCACCACCCGGTGGCCGGAGGCCGTGCCTTTGGCGTCAACGACGGCGGCGGACGTCGCGCAGGCGTTCATCGACACCTGGGTCGCCCGGTTCAGCGCCCCCTCGGACATCTCGTCCGACCGCGGCCCCCAGTTCACCTCGGAGCTCTGGGGGGTGGTCACGCGGGGGCTCGGGGTCCAGCTGCACCGCACCACGGCCCTACCACCCCCAGGCTAACGGCCTGTGCGAGCGGTTCCACCGCTCGTTGAAGGCCGCGCTCCGGGCGACCCTCCACGACGGCGGCTGGGTCGACAGGCTCCCCTGGGTCCTGCTGGGCCTCCGGACGGCGCCCAAGGAGGACCTGCGCGCATCCGCGGCGGTGTTGGTCTTTGGACAACCGCTGCGGGTGCCGGGCGAGTTCCTCCCCGACCCCACGGCACCTTGGTCCGCGGTGCAGGAGCGCTCCGTGCTGCAGGAGACCGCCCGGAGGTTCGCCCCGGTGCCGACGGCGCACCACGGGCACCCACCCACACACGTCGCCCCGGAGCTTCGCACCGCGGAGTATGTCTTCGTCCGGCACGACACCCACCGGACACCACTGCGGCCCCCGTACGACGGGCCTTTCCACGTGCTGGAGACTGGGGTGAAATACTTCACCTTGGACATCGGCGGTACTCCCGACCGCGTCTCGGTGGATCGACTCAAACCGGCCCACCTCGACGTGGACCACCCACCGCCGGTGGCTCGGCCCCCGCGTCGGGGCCGCCACCCGGCGGGCGGACCCCGACACCGCCCAGCACCGCCGGCACGCCGCGCCCCGGTCCGGCACCCATCCCGGGTACAGCCGGGGGCATCCCAGCTGGCATCCCTGCACCCCGGACGCCGCCGGTCGCCAGAGGGCGCTTCGGCCGGGTCATCCGTTTGCCCCGCAAACTGGCCCTCGAGGTGCGCGGGAATTCTGGGGGGGCGCGTGTAGCAGACACGAAAGCCCACTGGCGTGGTGACATCATTCCGCGCACCAAGTGGGCGGCGGCCATGCCCGAGGGGTAGGCGTGGCCTCAGGATATACACTGGGCGCGCAGCCCGGAGCGCGCCAGTGCTACAGTGACCTCTTGTCAATAAAGACACTTTTGTTTAACCGTGTTGTCCGCTTCCTCCTTGGTAGCAAGTCGCGCGCGTAGCACCGCGCTTCAACATCACAAATGCCTTAAAAACCACTGAAAATACATCCTGGCGAGGGTTTGCAATCTCCGATTGCTCTTTTCTTGTTATCCTTATTGTCAAGGTCACCCAAAACGCGAAATCAGGGGGCTCGAGTTTTCATTTAAAATATATTTCAAACCACTATAACTCTGAAAGGACAAGAGATATGCATACACTTACTCAGTTACCTTCAAATGCTTAGCGTATATACATGTATAGATTTCCCGCCATTTTGATCCAAAATGGCCGATTAAAAAAAAAGTACATTCCGTAAAGTCCTCGGTCTCTGACCGATTTTTCATTTTCTTTGTTTGTTTGTTTGTTTGTCCCGGTGATATCTCAGCCATCCTTTGAGCTAGGAAACTAAAATTTAGGCACAATAGCGAGCAAGTGCTTTGGCAAAAATGGTATTTTTAGTGTTTTGATTGATCAATTAATTGATTAGTTACTTAATTATTATCAATTTCTTAAGTACTTATTTATTTCCTTTCTCATCTGGGCAATATCTCGGGCACCTTTTGAGTTTGGAAGCTGATATTTGGACATGATGATGAAGTGATTTGGCTGTAAAGGGTATTTTTGATTTATTGATTTACTGATTAATCAATTATTCGATTAATTATTTAATTATTTGATTAATTCCTTCATTAGTTTTCAAAAAGTTACAGATTCGGATTAAATGGTGGTGGTTTAGGTATGTTATTAGCCAAATTATTGAGAAACTATTTATATTATGATTATTATTTATTTATTTAATTATGTAATTAATCAATCATTGTATGTCTCCCTCGCAATTCTGTCTCCATGTGCTGCACTGCGGCATTGCTCGGCAATGTCGCACGCTGAATGATATGTTATTTATTTATTTATTTAGCATGGGACGGCGTATTTTGAATGTATCTCTACTTGTTTCCTATTTTAAATGTAAATAAAAAGATAACTACTCCACATACAAGCGACCATTTTGCACCATCTTATAACCTGACTCAGAGTTTTTCTCGGCCTGTCAGTAGACTTGGACATTGTGCACCATTCGTGGCTCTCAGAACATCCGACATTCAATTTCAGTCCATATTCTCCACAACGTGTCCACAGTCAGAGATTTTTTTGCAAGTCACAACATTTTTCGGAGTTATTCCACACACCGGAGAGACACCGGAAAGAAAACAGTGCAAATACGAATTATTTGTGTTCGGCTACAAGATGGTAACCACCATTCATTGTTTTTTTTACTTATATTCAAAATAGGAAAGATACTTTTGTAACACCCTGTAGATGTCAGTTTGTAGTCTGAAGAATCAATAAATAGACCAGCATGGTCACTTAACCATGAAATTTGAATGATAAATTTAAACCTTGCTGAGGACCTTACCTCCTAATACAAATGAGAATGACAACAGCACTCGGTAGAGTGCATACCTCCGCCAGCCTGAACAGTTTACGCATTGTATCCACTGATAGGCCGGATCGTCCGTGATAGACCGTGATAGATCGTCCCTCTATACAAGGGGAAAGGTGACCCTCTGGAGTGTGGCTCGTACCGAGCGATAAAGTTATTGGAGCATGGAATGAAGGTATTGGAAAGGGTGTTGGAGAGGAGGATAAGGAAGAAAGTGAAGATCGACGAAATGCAGTTTGGATTTATGCCAGGAAGAGGAACGACAGACGTGCTTTTCATTGTGAGGCAGTTGCAGGAGAAGTACATGGAGAAGAGGAAGAAGTTGTTTCTTGGGTTTGTTGATCTGGAGAAAGCATTCGATCGGGTTCCACGCAAAGTATTGACATGGGCATTGAGGAAGTTAGGAGTGGAGGAATGGTTGATCAGAGTAGTGATGGCAATGTACAAAAGAGCACGCACAGCTGTAAGGACGAAGGACGGGAACAGTGGTGAGTTTGAGGTGAAGGTGGGAGTGCATCAGGGGTCGGTACTAAGTCCACTACTATTTGTAGCTGTGATGGAGGTGCTGGCTCAGAACGTAAAGGAGGGTTTACCGTGGGAGTTGTTGTATGCAGATGATCTGGTGTTGATTGCGGAAAGTATGGATGGACTGAAGGAAAAGATGAACACGTGGAAGGAATGTATGGAGACAAAAGGTCTGAAGGTGAATATCGGAAAGACGAAGGTGATGGCAAGTGGTAAAGCATGTGGTGAGGTGGAAAGAACTGGGAAGTGGCCCTGTGCTGTGTGTAGGCAGGGTGTCGGAGTGAACTCCATTCAGTGTACAATGTGCACTGAGTGGGTTCATCAAAAATGTAGTGGTCTGAGAGGGTCATTAACCAGTGTGGCAGCTACATTCAAATGTAAGGTGTGCACAGAGGGAGCTGCAGATGGAGGAAATGTTGAGTTGGATCTTGGAGACGGCGTGAAGCTGGAAGGTGTGAAAACATTTTGCTACCTCGGAGACATGCTGAATGGAGAAGGTGGATCAGACTCGGCAACGGTTGCTCGAGTGAGATGTGCATGGAAGAAGTTTCGGGAATTGAGTGGCGTGCTGATGATGAGGGGAGTGTCGTTGAAGCTGAAGGGAAAGGTGTATGCTGCATGTGTGAGAAGTGTTATGATTTATGGGAGCGAGACATGGGTAATGAACGTAGAGCAGCAACGAAGGTTGGAAAGGGTGGAAATGCGAATGGTTCGACGGATGTGCGGAGTATCGTTGAGAGAGAGGAAGACAAATGATGATTTGCGAAAGATGATGGGAATAGAGCCTGTGATTGATGCTGTGAAGAGGAACAGGTTGAGATGGTTTGGTCATGCGTTGAGGAAGGATGAAAGTGACTGGTTGAGAAGAGTGATGGAAATGAATGTAGAAGGAAGTAGAAGACGGGGAAGACCGAGAAAGACTTGGCTAAAGATGGTGGAAGAAGAAATGCGGGCAAGGGGGTTAACAAGGAGAGATGCAGAAAATAGGGCAAAATGGAGAAGATTGTCATGGGGACCGCAAGGCTAACCTCCGCTCTAGCAGGGAAAATGGCCTTTAAAATGCATGTTGTGTTGTTTGTATCCACTGATAGGCCGGATCTGGATCTGGACATGAACCAAAATTGAATCGGATTGTTCTCGTCACCAACCAAACTCATCCACCAAGTTTTGTCATAATCTGTCAACAACTTTTTGACATCATGCTATATATCGTTGTTGGCCCTATCGCTCAATTATTATGAAGAATCAATTCAAAAAATAAAATTATCTTACCTGGATTCGGATATTGACCAAAAACTAATCAATTCGTTGTTGTCACACACCCAACCTGTCCACAAAGTTTCGTCTCAATTCGTCCATTTTTTTTTTTTTTGAGATATTGTGCTCACACACAAACAGACAGACAGGTGTGAAAACATAACCTCCATCCACCTTCAGTGGCGGAGGTAATAAAATCAAAATATTTGTGGAATTATTTCAGCTTGTGAAATTCTATCAATATGCTGAATTTGTTTTATTCCCCCAAAAAAAGACAAAACAAAAGATAAGCAGGATAAAGGAAGTAAGCCATATTACTTAGGCTTAGAGAATGGTGTAATAAAGATAAGGTAAGTAAAGGAAAAATAAATATTTTTGTCTTCCTGTTCAGAGTTCCCAACAGTTTACAAGCCTCATGAAGCCGTGATCGGAGTTTATATACAAAACAAGTTGGATTTCTCAATCAGCTATTACTGTTCTTATTATTCCTGTGAAAAGGTACCGACATAACTTTTATGTCATCAGTGTTCTGCATGCAACATAAGTTTGAGCCTTAACTTAAAGAGAGGAAAGACCAAAAGAAAGCATACATTGTTAAAATTTATTTTAATAAATGGAAGGTAATATGCATATTGACTGGGCTCTGGACAAATCAGATGATGTGTCAGGACAGTATGGATTTTAAAAAAGCATAGGGGCAATACACCTGACGCTCAACTGGTAGAATACACAGTATACTGAACGGACTAAAGGTATTTTAAACCAATTTCAGTGGTTGCTAGAAGACAGGGCAGCATGTAGAATCATATTAACATAATCATTAGACTTCAAATAAACAAACAAAAAAATACCTATTTTGGAGGGCACCCCCCTTCCCCCTCCACCCCGTGTACCTTCTCAGACCCCAATTTTTCCAATGCCTTGAACAAGCATTGATACATCACGGGTGATGAAGGTTGTGGTGAAGTTTCATCGAAATTGTGTGTGTAGGTTCTGTGAAAAAAGCAAATACCTATTTTAGGGAGCAAGCCCCCCAACCCCATAGACCACCTTAGACCCCGATTTTTTAAATGCCAGGAACAAACTGTGGTACAACACGGGTAATTAAGGTTGTGGTCAAGTTTAATCAGAATTGCATGTGTAGTTTCTGAGAAGAAAGCAAATACCTATTGTGGGGGGGGGGGGGGGGGGGGGGGAACCCCATGTAGACCCCTAAAGGGGAGATTTTTTTTTAATGCTGTGAACAAGCTTTAGTACAGCACGGGTGATGAAGGTTGTGGTCAAGTTTCATCGAAATTGTGTGTGTAGTTTCAGAGGAAAAAGCAAATTCCTATTTTGGGGGGTCAAACCCGGACCCACTTTGACCCCGGTAAACCCCTTAGACCCCAATTTTTTCAATGACATGAACTAACTTCAGTGACAACATAAAAATATAATTCGTGCCAAATTTTGTCGCAATCCCATTAGCGGTTTCGGAGAATAAGTTTCAAGTGTTTACGGACTGACGGACGGACGTGCCATCGCATAAGCTCCCCTGAACTTCGTTCCAGGTGAGCTATCAATGGAAGGCAGTGAGATGAATTGAAGTAAAATGAAGATGGTCATGGGGGAAAACGTATGCCGTGCTTTTGGCAAAGTTCCCTCGACTTTCTGTGGTCAAACCTTTATCCCCAAGTGAATTCACATGGCTTTTTGAACACTTGTCTCTCAAGGTGCAAAGAAAAGAGAGGCAGTCAGAGGAAAGTGGGAGAGTTTGGGAGGCTTGATGAAAAGGAAAGAAAAATGACCAAAAAAAAAAAGGTCTTTGCAAGCATGAAGGTTTTTATTAATAATCCATGTCGCTCTCCAGGGACGGAGGCACAATAAGCTTTGACAAAGTGGCTGACAACCCAATGGAATAAGCTTTCTTCATTGGCTTGTCTTTATTCTACTCCTCTTTCCTTTCTTCTATTCGTCAATCCCTGAGGTGATCCCAGCCTCGTTTGATTTCCACACATTTCTCATTCGCATTCAGTCTTTAAAAAGAGGTCAGACTCTTTTACACATTCACACATTCACACATAATACACGCATTCAAATTTCAAAAAAGGCAAGATACTCCGCAACATTGATCACCTTCTCGGTCCTTGCTTTTGTTCAGTGTCTGGAACATCTGCACTGGAGCGCTCTCTGCCTGGCGGTGGATGTAGCGGGCGATATCAAATGGAAAACGTTCGTATACTGAGCAAAACAACCAAGATGTGTATGTAGGGTGAGCCATAATTAAATCCATATTTTAAATATCGTAATACCTCGCTTAGCACTCAGGATACGTTCCTCGAAAAGAGAGCGTTAATGGAAAATGTGCTGAAAGGGGCCATTATATCATTGTTTGTATGGGGATGTGTTCCCGACATCATTATTGATTACGCATGAGCAGTATAAGAGGACTTCATTTATTTATCGTAATAGCGCTAATAAATAATCGAGAGGGTAACCGTATTTTTAGGTTATTTCTCCAAAATAACCTCAGAGTCCTGGTGTCCGTCCGTCCATAGGTACGTAGGTCCTTTAACATTTGACAAAAACAAACTACTCAACTAATATGGAACAAATTTGGTACGATGCATCAGGACAGCAAGGTCGCATGGAGTTGTGCTCCCCATCCAGATACGCCCCCGATAATGGGAGTAAATGGGGGGTGGGGAGGTGTGGTTGTCCCAAATATTGGTATTTCATTCAAAAATCTTCCTCTCTGAAACCGCCAGACAGATCCAGACTAAACTCACCACAAGGCATCGGGATCGTGCTCCTCATGTTCATATCTCTCCTGGAAAGGAGGCCAAGGGCCCCGACACAAAACCCTCATTTTCACCAAAACATGTTCTTCTCCACAACTACCTGAGAGATAGACAAAATTTCATAAAATGCACAAGGAGAGTAAAGTCGCATGGGGATGTGCTCCCCATCCAGATCTTCCCATTTAAGGGGATAAAAGTTGGTTTTCCCACAAATATTGGTGATCATTCAAAAATCTTCTCACAAACCGACAACCGGATCCAGACTAAACTGACCACGCCACATCATGACCATGCCCTAACCCTTAAGTTGTGCTCCCTATGGCCACATCTTCCCTGGAAAGGGGGCCATGGGCTCCCTCCCCATATCCCTCATATTCACTAAATCATATCTTGCTCACAAACTACATGACCGATATGAACCAAATTTGGTACGATAGATCAGAACATTAAGGTCTCATGGGGTCGTATTCCCGGCCCATCTGGATCTGCCCCCTATAAAGGGCTGTAAAGGGAGTTTGTCGTCAAATCCAGGTAATTTCTTTTAAAGTCTTCTCAGAAACCATGGCGAAATAGATATCAGTCCCCCACAGGCTATTTTTATTATAACATCATTTAGAAACAAGAGGGCGAATTGCTTTGCAATAAATGCCCCCTATCGGTCCCAATATTTTGCATATTAAAGCCATAATTTTTTTTTTAATTGGTCAAACGCCCTGAAACTCGAGCTCGTTCTGTAAGTTATCATAGTAAAGTCATGTCCCAAGTTTCAGTTCAATATGTTGAAGGGTATGGGGAAAAAAAGTCTGGAAAACCATAGGTGGGACGGACAGACGGAGAACGTATATTCCTCTACATGTAAGGAACTAACAACAAAAATACAAAATGTGTACAAACATCAATAAAAATAATTTTCCATCACTCCCACTCTGCTCAAACTCCTCCTACATGGTAGTTTTGGGAGAAGAGGTGGGAGGAGTCATCCTGCTGCAAACCAAAGGCGGGGAAACTGCTGATTGGCTCAGAGCAGTGCATAGCGCATACAGTACAAATAAAGGTGCGTTTACTCGGCAACATCCTGCGTGTGATAAATCCTCTTAATTTTTCTCCACGACAGAGTTCGATAACAATTCAGCGTTCTACGGGGCAGCATTAAGCAATGAATTACTGTATATAAATACTCTCTTGTTGTTATAGAAGTAGAGCATTAAAAATTGGTTTGAGGTTTGGTGAAGTTTGGCCGGCTGTGATTGCAGTTGCGCTCCTTCCCTTTCCATCCCCCAGGTATATCTGGGACGAGATAAACAAGGAAATTACTCTTGATAAAGGCTAGTGGAGGCACAGTGCATGCCGGGTTGCTGGGCAAAACGTTGGGTTTTTAAGACAACACTATTGCTTGGAGAACAGTAAAATGGACGTATTGGATATAATTCCTAAGCGCCGTTCATTACTTGACATGCAGTGCATTCAGAAAGTATTCAGACCCCTTCACTTTTTTCACATTGTGTTATGTTGCAGCCTTATGCTGAAATCGTTTAAATTCATTTTTTCCCTCATCAATCTACACTCAATACCCCATAATGACAAAGAGAAAACAGGATTTTAGAAAGTTTTGCAAATTTATTAAAAATAAAAAACTGAAATATCACATTTACATAAGTATTCAGACCCTTTGCGATGACACTTTAAATTTAGCTCAGGTGCCTCCCATTTCTCTTGATCATCTTTGAGATGTTTCTACACCTTGATTGAAGTCCACATGTGGTAAATTCAATTGATTGGACATGATTTGGAAAGGCACACACCTGTCTATATAAGGTCTCACAGCTGACAATGCATATCAGAGCAAAATCCAAGCCATGAGGTCGAAGGAACTACCTGCAGAGCTTAGAGACAGGATTGTGTCGAGGCACAGATCTGGGGAAGCCTACAAAAAACTTCTGTTGCATTGAAGGTTCCCAAGAGCATAGTGGCCTCCATAATTATTAAATGGAAGAAGTTTGGAACAACCAGGACTCTTCCTAGAGCTGGCCGCCCGGCCAAACTGAGCAATCGGGGGAGAATGGCCTTGGTAAGAGGTGACCAAGAACCCGATGGTCACCCTGGTTGAGCTCCAGAGATCCTGTGTGGAGATGAGAGAAACTTCCAGAAGGACAACCATCACTGCAACACTCCACCGATCTGGGCTTCATGGCAGAGTGGCCAGACGGAAGTCAAACAGTTCAATCTTGGTTTCATCAGACCACAGAATCTTGTTTCTCACAGTCCGAGTCCTTTAAGTGCTTTTGTGCAAACTCCAAGCGGGCTTTCATGTGTCTTTCACCGAGGAGAGGCTTCCGTTTGCAGAAGATTTTGTTTTGTCATCTGACCAAAGATGGCCGATAGCTGCCAGCTATAATTACTAAGCTATAATTACTCCATACAGCAAAATTACTAAAACCACGGTGAGGGGGAGCTATGACATTCTATTTCTTTTTCTTTTCAATTTAAAAATTCACTGCACTGATTTTGGCATATTATTGGTGATATTAAATTCTTCTTCAGTCAGCTCACATACCAAACTGATATTAAATTATTAGTTTCTAATATTTCCAATAAATTACTAATAGAAGAAGAAGAAGAAGCACCTTTATAGGCCATTTTCCCCCGCAGAGCAGGGGTTGGCCTTTTTCGGTCCCCTTTTTGAAGCAATGTTTTACGGCCAGATGCCCTTCGTGCCACCAACCCTGTTAGTCACCTTTTGCGATACACAGGGAATCACCAGTGAACTGGTACTCAATTTGCCGACCTCGGAAGGATGACCGGCCAAGTCAACCCCCCTGGTGTTAATTCAGCGATCAACCAGGATTCGAACCCAGGATCGTAGGATCCCAAGCCGGCACCCTCACCGCTAAGCCAACACCAGGCTGTTTAATAAATTACTAATATTAGTGTTAAATTTAATTACTGACCTTTTCCTTGAGTAACCTATTCAATTCTGCGTTGTTTTCCCATCTTACTTAGAATGGAGTGAACTCCTTAACTTTTATCCAAAAATGTGGAAGAGTCAGCCCACAAACTTTCACTGAAAAATGCCCCATATTTTACAGCATAGGTTGGGGCAATGTGCAATACATCTGTCAGAGCAAAATGCTATAAAATTCCTGCTTCTTCCAAATGGTTTCATCAATCCCTGCGAACATTTCTTTTTCTTAAAATCCCAAAGATGCAATGCCTGTAGTCTTGCAGGTATGAAGCAATTACTCCAAATCTGCTGACTTATTTAAAAAAACACGAAAAACAAAAGGAATTGAGGGATAAACAAAGACAGCTGTTGTTTTCTTAACTTCCTTGCAAGAAATTGAGGGACAAATAAAGGCGATTATTTTAAATTGTACAAAATTAAGCAAATTTTTGGTTTTAGTTATAGTATTTCAGTTATTTTATTTTATTTTTAATAAGTAATAAGTTTGTTTTTTTTACAAAATGATGTCTCCCAAATTCTGAAGATTTGGGATGCAAATAAATCTCAAAAACAACATCGGAATGAAATTAAAAATCTCAAAGAGGATGAATAAAAATCAATGTACCATTATTGCAAAGAATGTCACTCAGGCTTCGTTTTTTCCAGACTTTGAGTGTCCAGACTAAGGTGAGAGCAGTGCTGGAACATGCTGTCATGGCGATGTCACGGTGCGTTCGCAATTACAATGGAACATTTTGTGAACCATTCTAGCGTTGTACGCCCCACCACCTTACATCGTGTAAGCTGCGCCTCAAACACACCATGTCCTATATTGCCTTCGGGTTCCAGTGAAGCTTTTCATGAACTGTTCACAGCTTGGAATGGTGCCCGGGATTACAGTATCTTCGGCCATTTACTACGCCCTCACATATTGTGTTTGACAACATGGAGGGCATTCCGAAGCTGCTGACCAGAAACAGCCAGCATTTGAAATGCAGAAAAGGAAGAAATCCATAATTATTTACAGGCGAGAAACCCGTTCTTATGGATAGAATTACGGTTGGGTTAATTCCATCAGAATTGTGATATTTTAGTATGAGCTGTAATACCACTGCTCACCAGTGGTGGCGCCCTGCCATACATATTTACAGATAAATAATTGAGGATTCCCCTCTCCCCCATCCTGAACCCCAGGTACTATAATTTTATTATACCACCTAAAACCTTCCCGTGCACATTGTTAGTATTACCTCTAGTTTTCAACTCATTCCGTTCAGCGGTTCAGGGGTGCATAGAAGTCAAACAAACACATAAACAGACATCTCGAATTATAGTATGCTCTTTCCTTCAATGCAGTGCGTGCTTTGTACATTTGTAACCGTTTGCATATTATGATAGATTATTCGTAAACTAAATGTCTGTAGATACAAGACTACATGGCCTGGTGTTGGCTTAGCGGTTAGGGTGCCGGCTTGGAATCCTAGGATCCTGGGTTCGAATCCCAGTCGATCGCTGAATTAACACCAGGGGGGGTTGACTCGGCCTGTCATCCTTCCGAGGTCGGCAAATTGAGTACCAGCTCACTGGTAATTCTCTGTGTGTAGCAAGAGGCGACGAACAGGGTCGGCAACGAACAGGGTCGGCGACTAACTGGGTTGGTGGCAGGAAGGGCACCGAGTTAGCGGCTGTAAAACATTCCTTCAAAAAGGGGACCAAGGTGCCTGGAAAAGGCCAACCCCTGCTCTGTGGGGAAAAAATGGCCTCTAAAGGTGGTTCAGTAGATGCATGACTATAGACCGAAGACATGAAATAAAGAGCATGGAGTCAAAATGCTGAGTTTGGAATTCCATCTCCCACTTGGTCACATGTATCGTTAAAATAGAAACTGTGCAGTTCATGGCTCCGCTTGGTTGGAGAATGGTAACTACCACCCCTTGTAATGAAAGTATACATAGTGAGAATGAGGCATTGATCCCAATTTGCACAATCAGCCCATTATCAAGGCCTTAGCCTCTTCCCCAAAGTAAAGGACATCTTAACCAGAGTCAGCGCCGTGTGTGGGGAGATGCATTTCTGTTCATTTCATTAATCATTCACACGTTTGTTCACACTCTGGTCTTGCCATTTCAGCCACTCCATAAAGAGTCTTCCATGCGATTTACGGGGCAAATATGAAGTATAATAAAGCCTACGCACAACCTGTAAAAACAGCATCGCGCAAACCCCAATATGACCTGTATTGCCCACTGCCTTGTTAGGTCAGTGTATACAAGCAAATTGGACAAATATTTGAGTAGTTTCCGCATTTTTCACAACATACATCTGCACCAGACTCAAATCACAGTGAAGATGTGATTGATGTGATGTGATGTGATGTGAAAACTGCACACCGCAGTTTGCCAAAGGTTTTCAGCAGGAGTAAGAGTTCCCTTCAGAAACAGGAGCGTTAAATCTGGTGTTACAGCTTCCATTTTGAGTTTGTCAACAAGTATATGCAGAACATCCAGTTCTGGATGCTTCGTGTGAGCAATTGGACGATGACATCCTTACAACGCAAATAAATAGTCTGTACATTAGAGAAAAGGCCCTATTTTGGAAATGTGGTCCCAATTGGTTCCAATTACTGTGAAGAAAATGCTCCATCGCAGTAGAATTTGTAAATATACAAGTAGCATGGGTCAAAACGATCACAGCCTTGGTCTGTGTGCTCAGCTAAGTTGTTGGTGGTGAACAGCTTCTTTGAAGACCTGGAAGGAAGAATGAGATTGAAGAGAATGTGGAAGTTGCTTCCTCAGTGGGGGAAAAAGCGGACCGAATGAGTGGAGGTGAGCAGTGATTCTGGATTGTGGGAGTTTCACCAGAATCGAGTTTCTGGTGGACCACGTTCATCTACAGAAGCCTGGGGAGTTGGGAATGTGGGGGGATAAAGCAAAAAAAAAAAGCAGAAGGTGCAAGACTAGAAAGTAGGCTGTAGTAGACAGAGACCACCAATTTCTGCGATGGAAAAGTAATTGGCCCACAGACTCAGCTGCTTCTCGGGAGATTCCAATGATCTTGAAGGCCTTGGTTTCCATTGTGTCAATCTGAATAAAGTATGAGGCAGGGTCAACAGCCCAGAGGGAAGAGTAATACTCCATCAAGCTGCGGATGAAGACCTTGGATGTGGATAGGAGTTTGGTTGTGCCAAGGAAAGTCTTTGTACGACAGAGGATGCCCAGTCAGCGAGTGGCGTTGGAGGACAACTTTGAAATATGGTTTGCGCAAGAAAGATCATGGTTGATGGTGAAACCCAGGAATTTGAGTGACTGAACTTCCTCAAGAGGATTGTTAGACAGGAGGGTTTTCCATTCTGTCCGTTTGTAGAGAGAAAGTGAGATTGTGAGATTTGTCAGGATTGAAAGATATTCCAAGTGTTTAACTTTAATCAGCTTGTGATTCTTTTTCAAGTTCTGAAGCGAGGGAAGACACTGCAGCCTTCCTGTCTGAAGGATGAGGGATGTCACGGCAGAGGGTGTGTCATCGGCAAATACATATAGAGGATTTTCCAGAGTCAGGGAGATTGTTGATGAAGAACAGAAATAGTACTGGGTCCAGAACCCTGCCTCGGGGCACTCCAGCCTTAATATGGAGAGGAGATGAAATGATTCCATTGAGAGCCACATGTTGGTAGAGTAGAAGTCAAAAACTCAAGAGTGGAGTTAGCCTTGCATTCCATAGGTGGAAAGTTTGGAGTGCGGCATGGTGCCAGACTGCATCGAAAGCCCGAGATATGTTTTGAGACGGCACTGATCTCATGTCTGACATTGAGAACCTCCATCCATTGTTGGGAGACCCAAAGCAGCAGGTCCATGGTGGAGTGACCTGGTCTGAATCTGAATTGATGATCTGAGATGAGGTTGTTCGAGAATAGGAAGCATTTTATGCCAAATACGGTAATCGATTCCACATGATCTTGCTGATATTTGGAATTAAGCTGATAGGTCTGTAGTTAAGGGGACCAGTTTTTGTATGCCTTTTTACCTGCACCACCAAAGGTGGACGGATGTTGTGTTTGCACCCCTGTTTGTCTGTATGCCTGTCTGGAAGCAGGATATCTCCAAAAGTTATGGACGGATTCGGATGAAACTTGATGGATAGGTTGGGTGTCTGACAAGGAGGAATTAGTGAGATGTTTGATGTTTCAAAAAAAATATGGACAACTTATGCCAAAATTAGGTGGATGAGTTGGGTAGGTGAAAAGAACAAGCCGATTCGATTTTGGTTCAGGTCCGAATCCAGATCAGTGGGATACAAAACGTAAACTGTTCAGCCTGGCGGAGGTATGCTCTCTACCGAATGAAGATCTAGTTTTCACATGTGGAAGGTCAACCTCACAACAAAAGAAATTCCAATTCTGAATCAAATTGATATAAAAACATGAAATAACGGCACTTTGGCTGATCGAGCATTGTATGACCCCAGGACTTACAATGACAGCACACACACACACACACACACACACACACACACACACACACACACACACACACACACACACACACACACACACACACACACACACACACGTAATTAAAACAAATGGAAAGGAATAAACAAAGCAGTGTCATATTAAAGTCACAAGTTGTAAAAGCAGTTATTTAAAGTTTGTCACTGTCGTCTGTAAAAGTATAACTACTTATGGAGATTGTTCTGAACAATCAGTTTGTGCTCAATCGAGCATGCATCTGCAAGGGTTGCACGCATGCACGTGGTGCGCGCACTCACACGCACAAACACACTCAAAGACACTCAAACACATACATACATACACAGAAACACAAACACATACATACATACATACAAACACACACATACATACATACCTACACAGAAACACACACATGCATACATACACAGAAACACACACACACACACACACACACACACACACACACACACACACACACACACACACACACACACACACACACACACACACACACACACACACACACTCAAAGACACTCAAACACATACATACAAACACAGAAACACACACATACATACACAGAAACACAAACACATACATACATACATACAAACACACACATACATACATACCTACACAGAAACACACACATGCATACATACACAGAAACACACACATACTTACATACACAGAAACACATACATACATACATACATACATAATACATACATACAAACACATACATACATACATACATACATACATACATACATACACAGAAACACACACATACATACATACACAGAAACACAAACACATACATACATCAACAGAAACACAAACACATACATACATCAACAGAAACACAAACACATACATACATCAACAGAAACACAAACACACACATACATACACAGAAACACAAACACATACATACAAACACATACATACATACATACATACATACATACACAGAAACACACACATACATACATACACAGAAACACAAACACATACATACATACACAGAAACACAAACACATACATACATACACAGAAACACAAACACATACATACATCAACAGAAACACAAACACATACATACATACACAGAAACACAAACACATACATCCATACACAGAAACACAAACACATACATCCATACACAGAAACACAAACACATACATACATACACAGAAACACAAACACATACATCCATACACAGAAACACACACACACATACATACACAGAAACACACACATACATACATACACAGAAACACAAACACATACATCCAAACACAAACACATACATCCATACACAGAAACACAAACACATACATCCATACACAGAAACACAAACACATACATACATACACAGAAACACAAACACATACATACATACACAGAAACACAAACACATACATACATACACAGAAACACAAACACATACATACATCAACAGAAACACAAACACATACATACATACACAGAAACACAAACACATACATACATCAACAGAAACACAAACACATACATCCATACACAGAAACACAAACACATACATCCATACACAGAACACAAACACATACATACATACACAGAAACACAAACACATACATCCATACACAGAAACACAAACACATACATACATACACAGAAACACAAACACATACATACATACACAGAAACACAAACACATACATACATACACAGAAACACAAACACATACATACATACACAGAAACACAAACACATACATACATACACAGAAACACAAACACATACATCCAAACACAAACACATACATACATACACAGAAACACAAACACATACACAGAAACACAAACACATACATACATACACAGAAACACAAACACATACATACACAGAAACACAAACACATACATACATACACAGAAACACAAACACATACATACATACATACACAGAAACACAAACACATACATACATACACAGAAACACATACATACATACACAGAAACACAAACACATACATACATACACAGAAACACACATACATACATACACAGAAACACACACATACATACATACACAGAAACGCACACATACATACATACACAGAAACACAAACACATACATACATACACAGAAACACACACATACATACATACACAGAAACACACACATACATACATACACAGAAACACAAACACATACACACATACACAGAAACACAAACACATTCATACATCAACAGAAACACAAACACAAAGAGATAGAAACCCACAAACACACACGACCAAAAGGTATTTTCATTCGTATTATCATGCTTCTGCACTTGCCTTTTCAAAGAATGTGAGTGCTCAAGGGGCGGCAAAAAAGACTTAAAAGCACAAACCACCATCATGGAATAAGGTCCCAGCTTTTATGTTTGTCTCAAGGTGCTTTTAAGAGAACAACAAATTTTAATTGTTTTTGTGCCGAGCTGCTTTGCCGTCATAAGTGCTCCATTATTATCCAGTCCCACGCCCGATAATCTAACAGCATGCTCGTCCACATAATGTAAAATTTCCATTTTAAAACAAATATGCCTCGTGTGAAAGGCAGAGCCATTCCGCTCGCTGAGATAAACGCGATTAACTGCGCCGTTTCGTTCTCCTCCGTGCTGAGAGGAAAATCAACTTTCCCAACAAAGATGATGCCCCGTCCCGTAATGTGTCTGCTTTGCCAGGACTCGAACCCTCGCCCCCTTCTTCATATGCTACACCCATCTTTTCCCACTCTCAACACTTCCTTCTGTTCTCCAATTGACACCTGCAGTGACGTTCCCAATTTTTTGTTCCAGTTTTCATGCTTCAAATGAAATCCAGCCGATGAAAAATCATTCCCGTCGTCTTTGGAGCCGCTTCCGAAGAAGGATGGGTTCCTTGGTTGTCGAGACACCTAGGCCTCAAGATGGAGACTGAGGTGAACGAAGAAAGCGCTCATTCGTCGTCGTCGTTGCTGAGACACCTCGGCCTCAAGATGGAGACTGAGGTGAACGAAGAAAGCGCTCATTCGTCGTCGTCGTTGCTGCGACACCCCGACCTCAAGATGGAGACTGAGGTAAACGAAGAAAGCGCTCATTCGTCGTCGTCGTTGCTGAGACACCTCGGCCTCAAGATGGAGACTGAGGTAAACGAAGAAAGCGCTCATTCGTCGTCGTCGTTGCTGAGACACCTCGGCCTCAAGATGGAGACTGAGGTAAACGAAGAAAGCGCTCATTCGTCGTCGTCGTTGCTGAGACACCCCGGCCTCAAGATGGAGACCGAGGTAAACGAAGAAAGCGCTCATTCGTCGTCGTCGTTGTTGAGACACCTAGGCCTCAAGATGGAGACCGAGGTAAACGAAGAAAGCGCTCATTCATCGTCGTCGTTGCTGAGACACCTCGGCCTCAAGATGGAGACTGAGGTGAACGAAGAAAGCGCTCATTCGTCGTCGTCGTTGCTGAGACACCCCGGCCTCAAGATGGAGACTGAGGTAAACGAAGAAAGCGCTCATTCGTCGTCGTCGTTGCTGAGACACCTAGGCCTCAAGATGGAGACCGAGGTAAACAAAGAAAGCGCTCATTCGTCGTCGTCGTTGCTGAGACACCTAGGCCTCAAGATGGAGACTGAGGTAAACGAAGAAAGCGCTCATTCGTCGTCGTCGTTGTTGAGACACCTAGGCCTCAAGATGGAGACCGAGGTAAACGAAGAAAGCGCTCATTCGTCGTCGTCGTTGTTGAGACACCTAGGCCTCAAGATGGAGACCGAGGTAAACGAAGAAAGCGCTCATTCATCGTCGTCGTTGCTGAGACACCTCGGCCTCAAGATGGAGACTGAGGTGAACGAAGAAAGCGCTCATTCGTCGTCGTCGTTGCTGAGACACCCCGGCCTCAAGATGGAGACTGAGGTAAACGAAGAAAGCGCTCATTCGTCGTCGTCGTGGTTGCTCAGCCAAGGAAACAAAATCCACTTCACTTAATGGCCGTGGTGGTGTCTCTCAAGAAAAGTCTCTATTAAAGATTGACGTGCTGTGTGACTCCTGAAATAAGCGAAAACGTCCTGCAAGGAAAGGATACCTCGCGTAGTTAAAACGCGTCGTGACACGAGATCAGGGGGTGTCTTCCATTAACAAAGCGCCTTCTCCAGTGAATTGTTAAATCTGGCAATTGAGGAGCTACTCCACCGGCCAACTCGATATGCTGCTGGGAACATGCCATCTCTAATTGACTTCGTTTTCACCAAAGACGAGCGTGACATGGATATGTACCCACGTCAGCGACCATTGTGGAATAGTGACCATGCCATGCTATCATGAACATAGATCATAGATGGTGCAACCCCCAGACTCCAATCTGGCTGCCGCAGGGTTTTCTGGAGGGCAGACTACATAGTAACCCTAAATTAGCCATATATTAGCCAATCTGTGAAAAAATTTAAAAGAAGCTAGTTTCAACTGATTTTGGTGGGTATGGGTATGGACAACTTCCAAAAAAAAGTAAGGATGGATAGGGGTTGGGGAAACCTTTTTATTAGAGGTCAAAGGTCATTGACCTCTGCCTAAATCATATAAAATTGTATTTCAGCAACAAAATATGGTATATAGATGATCTTGGTGTCAAAATGCACAGGATTACGAAAGAAGATGACATAAGATAATTATTGACCCTTGGGACCAAATCCTGACCTCTGAAAATGAGGTCAAAGGTCAAAAAAGCTGTTTTATCACTAAAATGTCATATTTATAACAGGAAAATTACCATATTATATAAAAATGAGCAAAAAAAAAACCGAAGAGGTTAATTTCAACTTACGTGGTGGATATGGGGGTTATTATTTATTCCAAGAGCAGAGGGGGAGGGGGAAATTACCTTTATTGGGATCAAATGTCATTGACCCTAGACTAAAACACTATATATTGCATGAATGAAGTCTTTGTTTTGTCTTTGTTTCAGGAGTGATTACTGAGAAAACCTAGCTAGCCTACATGTACCTTGACTACCCCAGTGCAGTGAGATGTCCCAAAAGTTCCCTGAGGCCTTTGGAACAATACTGTAAAATAACAAAATTACCAGGATGGATATATGTGAAATATGTAGTGAGGACTTTTCAGAAGCAGGAAAGCTACAGAGGTTGTACAGAAAGGGATATGAGAATCTAATAGAGCAGTGTAGACTTATCAACAACTCTTCATTATTGGAGCGATTGGAACAAAAATGGAGTAGCAACACTCCTATGACAGTCCATCGTAGATGCCGAACCCTTTTCATGCAAAAGGAGCCAGATGTTGAGGAGCAAGAGCATGCGCCAAGACCAAAGCGACAAAAGGTGTCTCAAGCAGTAAATGATGACAAAGTTGATGGTAAGATAAAGTAATTCTTTACTTGATTCATGTAAATTTCATTAAGATTCCAAGCCCATACCTGTTTTATGTTATTTTGTTTGAATTTTGAATGTTTGAAGTTAGTATGGTGATTTACATGGGATGGCAACTAACTTTGTCCATGTTTTCATGTAATGTTTTCAGGCCAGGGTTCTACTCGATTTCCGTACAGTGAAAGATGTTTCATATGCAATGAGGACATCCATTTTGATGAAAGACATCCTGATAGACAGCAGACCATACATCGAGCATCAACTATGACGCTAAAGAAATCACTTCTGAGAATCGCAAGTGAAAGAAAAGATAGTCTTGGAATGGCTGTGAAAGGACGCTTGGAAGGAATGGCAGATCTTGTCGCGGAAGAGGCTGTCTATCATAATAAATGTTACAAGGGGAATCACACAACACGCTACAGCGATGAGCAATTTTCTGGACAATTTTCTGACCAGACAATCGAAGAGACACTCATGCGGAAAGCCAAGTCAAATGGAGGCTTAACAAGAGGAAGAATGCGCAACGAGAGCTCTGTGAAAGTATGGGCTGGTACGTTTTCACATCTCAAGCTTCTGGGGGACCTGATGGAAGAAATGATTGGTGGAAAGCGGAGTAAGAGGACCCACACAGACCTTGGGGCAAAGCGTCTAGAGAAAGACAGCCAGCACGTCAAGTTGATTTCTGCATGGTTTTCAACTCATAACCCCTTCATAGAGGTTAGTATAGATCTGTTTCATTTACTGATAGTAGCACAGAAATCATTCCACATTTCAGTTACTATTTGTGGAACATTTACTTATCATCTTAGCTATGTAAAATAATATTTCATTTTTCATTTCAGGTAAAAGACCCCAACACCATTACTTCGCTGTCTAGTGGAGTAATAACTACCGACAAGTCAATTGTCAACTGTGATGATGCAGTGAGGATAGGCCATGAAATGCAAAAGGATCTTGATAATGAGTCACCGGTTAAGAGCATGAAGACAGCAAAGAAATGCAAAAATCTGGCTGAACTTCAGAAGAAAGTAAAGGTAGGCGACAAGAGGATCTACATCGAAAAGACCCTTCTTTTCAATAGACTGATTTTCATGGCAGAGAGAGATGAAGGGATCGAACACATGTTCAAATTTGAGCTGACCCCAGTCCCAACATCTCTCTTCACAATGGATCGCATGATGAGAAAACCCAAAAAGCATGAATTTGGCAAGATGCTCAAGGAAACAGCTACAATACTTGACGTGGACATAAACAGCAAGATGCATGTTGTTGATGGAGGGTGGCTACTTCATCAGGTAAAGTGGTCCAGCGGTGCAACCATCAAGACTATAGTTGATACATATGTCAGATATGTTGACAACAAATTCAAGGATGCTACTGTAGTGTTTGATGGCTACGGGGAGGAATCATCAACGAAAGACCATGAACATATGCGGCGGATGGCTGGGAAGAAGGTTTCTCCGGACATGAGGGTCACACCGGAATTGACTATATCATGTGACAGAGAGGTTTTCCTGGCAAATGAGAAGAACAAAGGAGCCTTAATCATGATGATATCTGCAGAGATGGCAAGCCACAATATCACTGTACGCCAAGCAAAAGATGATGGTGACACGCTGATTGTTAGGTCTGCAATGGACTTGGTCGCAAGTGTTAAATCCCCAGTTGTTGTTGTCGCCCAGGACACTGATATTTTGATATTGCTCTGCTATCATAGGCCTATCCACTGTACTAATTTCTATTTACAAGCAGATTTTGGTGGTCTTTACGACATCTCTAGCATACACATCGGAGACAAAGAAGAGTTCCTCTTCAAGTATGGCTGGTCTGGAAACGACACTGTTTCATGCATTCATGGACATACCAAATGTGCTCTCTACAAATGCAGATTTCCTGCCAGTGTCATTACTGCATTCACAAGTCCCACTTCAACCGACTCCATAATTCGAACAGCTGGATTAAAAGCCATGCAGATCACATATGGCTGTGGGGATACTCCCCTAGAAAAGTCTCGCTACATGAAGTTCAAGAAGCAAGCAGCCAAGGGCAAAATCGATCCTGACCGCCTACCACCAACGGAAGATGCAACAGCTCAACATTCCCTTCGTGTCCATCTTCAGGTTGTGGTATGGAAGCATCTTGACACCTCTATTCTTGATCCCAAAGGAAGAGGATGGGAGTTAGATTCCAACAGAAAACTCAGACCAAAAATGCTATCTGTTGGTATCGCGCCAGACAACCTTCTGAAAGTAATTTGTTGCAACTGCAAGGAAGGGGAGAGGCAATGTCAAACAATGAGATGCAGCTGCATGAAAGCTCGCATGTCGTGTGTATCTGCATGTGGAGTGTGCTGTGGGCATTGCGACAATGGAACAGATAGCATAGATGCAGAAGAAGAAATTGGTAGCGATGAAGAGGAAACAGACTGAGTATTATTAATTTGTTGTTGCCGATAGATACTGTAAGTTCTAAGTTGTGAGTAGTATTCTGCAAATTGTTGATTATAAATTCACATATACTTTACATACACAAACTATTTGACACTAATTAACTTTACCCCCCCCCCCCCCCCCCACTGCTTATTTTGACCATTAACCTCGTATTTTGGTGGTGAAGAATCCATTTCATATTTAGTTTGTATCTTGGTATAATTCTGTTACTGTTACCAATATGATATTTGATATGATATTTTGGTGATAAGACATCTATTTTTGACCTTTGACCTCATTTTCGGAGGTCAGTAATTGGTTCCATGGGTCAGTCATTATTCTATGTCATCTTCTTTCGTAATCCTGTGCATTTTGACACCAAGATCATCTATATACCATATTTTGTTGCTGAAATACAATTTTATATGATTTAGGCAGAGGTCAATGACCTTTGACCTCTAATAAAAAGGTTTCCCCAACCCCTATCCCTCCTTACTTTTTTTTGGTAGTTGTCCATACCCATACCTACCCAAATCAGTTGAAATTAGCTTCTTTTAAATTTTTTCACAGATGAACCTTAACTTA
This sequence comes from Myxine glutinosa, assembly GCF_964187855.1. Lineage (NCBI taxonomy): Eukaryota > Metazoa > Chordata > Myxini > Myxiniformes > Myxinidae > Myxine > Myxine glutinosa. The sequence goes on from NC_136265.1 coordinate 46,943,949, forward strand.
GGGATACTAACATTACCATTCACGGAGATGCAGCAGGGAGAGTTTAGGACCTCAGCGAACACGACACAATAAAGATGTTGTGGGCACACGTAAAAGAGCGCATCCTTCACCTGGTCACAACATATGCCAGTTACGCCATGACGAACCGATACGTCCCAGTTTACCGTGGATATCAAGGGACCTGCCAAAGCAGCTTATGATAAAGAAAAAGAAATGGCGGTGTTATCGACTCACCAGAAACCCGGAAGACGATCATTTTCAGGCTGCAGAAAGCCCCAAATAAACTGTACACCTACTTCCGCGGAAAACGCAGCTCATGCGTTGGGGTAAGTACTCTCAACGACAAGGAAATGAGAGACATGGAGAAGGTCCAGGCCAATGCCTTGTGAATCATTATTCCATGGTGTTTACACATGGACATCTAGGTCCCATTCCTGGTCTTCCTATCTATGAGCGGAGGGCTTCATTGATCACACTCTGTATATGGTCCTCATCATGGAACGTGGAGTCGCAAAGACAGTTTTAGGCCCTTGATTACAACCAATCCCCTGGCCCCGATGGTCTGCATCCTAAAGTTCTACAGAAACTGGCAGCTGAGTTAGCATTGCCGCTGTGTTGGCTGTTCAACTTCTTGCTTGCTACTGGGAGTCTCCTGAGGGACAGGAAGGAGGCACATGTATTGCCCATCTTCAAAAATATTGAAAAACATGATCAGGCCAATTACCGACTGGTAGGCCTTACTTAAGTGGTGTGCAAGGTATTTGAGTGCTTGTTAAAGCAAGAACTTATGGCGCAAATGGAAGGGCAGAATCTACTTACCCAGAAGCAACACAGCTTCCGCAAACATCCTTTGTTTCCAGACCTCAACTGTGCCTGTGATGGATTTAATATCATAGTTGTAGGCAAGGGGTTTGTGCCATTGTCACCGCATGGGAGACATTTTGCCATTGCCTCCTTTTGAGGATTTAGAGTGCAGGGCGGCCATGCCCCAGCATGCATCTTGCTTGACGAGCCGTTCCAGACCACGTGGCCTGAATCTCTCCAAGTCCATTGCCAATCTGTTGAAGGTGGCCCTGAATGCAGTGTCACTGCATCAGAACTGGGCCAACCCAGAAGAATGGAGGAATCGTGTGTGGTCACAAGAGGAGGACGCCAGGTCAATGGTCGAGGCCCAATATGAAGAGCAAATGAGCAGGTGGAGCTCAAGCAGTGATGAACGGAGTGCTCCGGACACTGGAGTGGGATGCACTCGGTCTCACGTTTATGTGTGGGACCACATCTCCCGGGTCCTGAGCCGGCAGATTCTGTCTCCAAGTCTGTTGCCACGGCCCGTTTGCAAGGCCGGGAAGCACGAACCGCAGCGGTGCTTGCTCTGTGTTCTGTAGTTGCTTCTGGGCTTCTTTTTTTTTTTGGATACAAGATCGAGGCTCGTGTAAGAGCTAATATTAATGACAAAAACAAACAAACGGACACATAAGACAAAATAAAGGGAGCGGGAGACCAGATGGGGAGAGGGGGAAGTACACAAATACAACATTTGAGAGCAGGGACATCGGGAGATCTGTTTGAGGGAGAAGGTTTGGGGGGGGGGGGGTGGGGGAGGTAAAAAAAACAAACATTGAGTAAAAAACAAAACAAAAAAAACACGGACACAGCCAGGACTTCCAGGAAAGAAGTCAGTATTTCAGAAAAGTGGATCTGGGGTGAATTAACAGGGGTAGAAAAGATCAAGGTTTTGGATGCTGGAAGATAAGAGATGGTGGTGAACAGCTGTTTTAAAGACCTGGAGGGAGGAGTGCGATTGAAGAGAGTGAGGGAGTTTGTTCCAGAGGTGAGAGAAAAGAGGAATGAAAGAGTGAACTTTCAGTGAACTTTTTTATCAGTGACTTCTTGAAGTTTTAGGACACCATGCAGTAGATCTCGTCACTGCTGCCGGCACTCCGTGTGCCCTGGCATTGAGCTGAGGGAATCCAATCTTAGACACATCACGCGTAAATTTTAAAAGTAGATTTTAGTTTTTTTAATAGGTGAAATACTGCATAAATGTAGATTTCTGTGGCATTCACTTTTGACTTGGCTTACTAAATTCCTGACTGGATGATGCCAATGACTGTCAGTAAATGTCGACACCCACAAAATAGCGGTGTGTCCAGTTACCAAGTTCCTTGTAGAGCCCTCACCAAGTGGCATTACTCCATTCAAAACTCAAGCAAGAACTCCATTCAAAACTCAAGCAAGAACTCCATTCAAAACTCAAGGAAGAACTCCATTCAAAACTCAAGCAAGAACTCCATTCAAAACTCAAGCAAGAACTCCATTCAAAACTCAAGCAAGAACTCCATTCAAAACCGTTAATAAGGAGCGATTGGCTTAAAAAGTGTGAGCTAGCTCATGGTAGGTGAACACACCCCTGGCATGTTGGCCTGTTGAGGAGAAATTGGAAAAAAATAATTGAATTGAACATTCCCAATATAAGTGTTGTAGTGGTGACTGGTTAGTTATGGCTGTAATCAGGTCGTGATAAGAAAGACACTTGTGTGAATATTATTTGCCAATGTGTGGAGTCCTTGAGAGCCAATGGGCATTTGGGATACAGAGATACCTTGGGTGTGTTCCATTACCAATCAGCTTGTACAAGAAGAATAAGAAGAAAACCACACCTTTTGCATCCACAGATGCATAACGCTGCCGAAGCAGTTTCCTAGGCTATTGGGCACAATCCTACAAGAATGATTTTTTTTCATGACCTAAGTGAAAAAAAATTCAGAATGCAAATAATTTCGACGTCATACGTCACGTGGTTCGCCCGCCATATTGTTTTCCATGAAAAAAACTAAAACCCCTTTTTCTCCACAACGGCTGAACAGATAGAGCCCAAACTTTTGCAGACATAATCGCATACCCATGGCGAACAAAATGTTCCCAGGTGATGATGTCATACGTCACATGGTTTCAGAGTTATGAAGTTGTAAAGCATAAACTTTACAAGCATTACGCCTCGGTCCCCCGTCGGTGAAGTGATGTGAGTTGACAAAGTGGAAGACGCAAGGCGGCCATCTTGGATTTTGACGTGGCGACCCAATTTTCAATAGCGTTCTTCCTTCTGCCGAGATACACCCACACACCAGATTAGAAGTTGGTACTTCGCTTATTTTTCAAGATATTCCGCTCAAGGTTCAGACATACATGGTGGTGGCCATCTTGGATTTTGACGTGGGTTGCACCCACACATCAAATTAAAATTCGGTCCTTCGCTTACGCACGCACACATGCACGCACAATCCTACAAGAATGATTTTTTTTCATGACCTAAGTGAAAAAAAATTCAGAATGCAAATTATTTCGACGTCATACGTCACATGGTTCGGCCGCCATATTGTTTTCCATTAAAAATACTAAAACCCCTTTTTCTCCACAACGGCTGAACAGATAGAGCCCAAACTTTTGCAGACATAATCGCATACCCATGCCGAACAAAATGTTCCCAGGTGATGATGTCATACATCACATGGTTTCAGAGTTATGACGTTGTAAAGCATAAACTTTAAAATTTATCTCCTCCCTCATTTTTGAGAATATCGAGTGGAAACTTTATACAAATGTTCGGCATGTGGGGAAGTTAAAACATTACTTGGGAAGTTGCGATAAGTCACATGGTTTGGCCGCAATAAATAAATTGAACGAAAATCTTACAAAGCTTCTATCTCTTGAACCGCTGCATTGATGGACTTGAAATTTTAATGTAATGTATCTGTCATCAAGGGGAATACGTTTTAAAAATATAAACATGATTTGTTGTACGGATAGATTTATGGATGGACGGACAACCCCAAAACATAATGCCACCGGCCACCTTCAGGGGCGGAGGCATTAAAAAAAGCTTTGCAAATCGTTGATGGTGGATTGTTTTTTAAATGTTCAGCCAAAGACTTTGTGATCACTCTTCATGATTAATTTTCTGGGTGTTAGGGTGAAATTGGCTGATATTCGAATCTCGACCCAGCTAAAACTGTCATCCTGGTGTCTCGCATGCAGGGCCACGCAGCATCAACGTGTGTGCTGTCCCTCGGATAGACGATACCCGGGGGGTTCCGTCTGCTAGTCGTAGTTGGTGGACGTTACAGATCATACCGTCACCTTCACGAAAAGTAGCCAAACTATCGCCAGCACCCCTGACCAAATTACACATTACTGCTCTATCCTACAGGGGGCGCTGCATAGCCAATCAACTGCCCACTGGACAAATTATGGCAAACCATAGACAGTTGCTGCCAGTAGTCATGAAAAAGCGAAGGAAGGTGATTAGCATGTTTTAAGCTCAATTTAGTTCCTTGAATCCAAGTTATACTGGCAAAAAAGAAAACGAATATTGCACAAACGACAGTTGGTGCACAACATCAAACAGATGGGACAATGGATTGAGTCAACAGAACTTTGATCGGAGTGTGTTACCTGCTGTGGTTAGCATACTCCTGTAGAGCAACCTCGTTTGCTCTGATGAAGCATTAACGCCCAAATGTCAGCTTTCCCTTGCTTCCCACGACAGTTCTTATACTCCTTATGATGATTCCATCCATTAGAATGACATAGCCAGCTTTTATCTCCAGAGCCCAAGTGGGATAAGAGGACTTTTTCTTCACATATATTGTCTTAATTTACAGGTACACATGTGAGCGCAATCTCTCTTCATTTAAGAAAAATGGATTACACTGGAAATATTTATGGCAAAATTAAATAAGGGATGAAACCCACAATAATGTTTCTCCAAAATTTGAGTGAAGTGTAATGAATGCTTGAAAATACCACCTCAGAATTATGTGGCCATTATTTGCAGTATACAGTATGTACCTCGGACTAACACTTCAAAACAAGAGTTCTATCACGATAAAATTTAATAATCAGCACTCACACTGTAATTAATGACATATACACGACATGGCCAAAAAGATGTGGACACCCGGACATCACACCCATATGTGCTCGTCGAACATCTCATTCCAAAATCATCGGCATTAATATGGAGTTGGTCCCCCCCTTTGCTGCTATAACAGCCTATACTCTTCTGGGAAGGCTTTCCACTCGATGTTAGAACATTGCTGCGGGGATTTACTTCCATTCAGCCACAAAAGCATTAGTGAGGTCAGGCACTGATGTTGGGCGATTAGTCCTGGCTCGCAGTCGGCGTTCCAATTCATCCCAAAGATGTTCGATGGGGTTGAGGTCAGGGCTCTGTGCAGGCGTCAAGTTCTTCAACACCAATTTCGACAAACCACTTCTGTATGGACTTCGTTTTCTGCAAGGGGGGCATTGTCATGCTGAAACAGGAAAGGGCCTTTCCCAAACTGACGCAAAGTGGAAGCACACATTCGTCTAGACTCTGGAATGTCATTGTATGCTGTAGCGTTAGGATTCCCATTCACTGGACCTTAGGGGCCTAGCCCGAACCATGAAAAACAGCCCCAGACCATTATTCCTCCTCCACCAAATTTTACAGTTGGCACTATGCATTCAGGCAGGTAGCGTTCTCCTGGCATCCGCCAAACCCAGATTCTTCCGTCGGACTGCCAGATTGTGAAGCGTGATTCATCACTCCAGAGAACGAGTTTCCACTACTCCAGAGTCCAATGGCGGCGAGCTTTACACCACTCCAGCCGACGCTTGGCATTGCGCATGGTGATCTTAGGCTTGTGTGCGGCTGCTCGGCCATGGAAACCCATTTCATGAAGCTCCTGATGAAGAGTTGTTCTGCTGACGTTGCTTCCAGAGGCAGTTGGAACTAGGTAGTGAGTGTTACAACTGAGGACAGACGATTTTTACGCGCTTCAGCACTCCGCGGTCCCGTTCTGTGAGCTTGTGTGGCCAACCACTTCACGGCTGAGCTGTTGTTGCTCCGAGACGTTTCCACTTCACAATAACAGCACTTACAGTTGACCGGGGCAGCTCTAGCAGGGCAGAAATTTGACGAACTGACTTGTTGGAAAGTGGCATCTTATGACGGTGCCATGTTGAAAGTCACCGAGCTCTTCAGTACGGCCCATTCTCCTGCCAATGCTTGTCTACGGAGATTGAATGGCTGTGTGCTTGATTATATATACCTGTCAGCAATGGGTGTGGCTTAATTGGAAGGGAAGGGAGGATATTGGAAGGAATTGGCCATGTAGTGTGTGTGTGTGTGTGTATATATATATATATATATATATATATATATATATATATGCGTCTTTGTATGTATGTATGTATGTATGTACGTTCACTCTTTACACATTATTTGACCAGCTGTCATGACTCCACCCACAATCGTAATGGAAAAAAAAAAATCGTCCGCCATTTTGGTAAGCCTCTTCTTCGGAAGTGACATCTTTGGAAGTGTCATATTCACAATCGCCATGCCATCCCTAAGTTTACGTAGGTCTAAGTATAAGTAACAATATTGTCTGAGGGAAGGCACATGCATGTGAAACACCAGGATGACAGTTTATTGTTGGACCGAGAATAGATCCAAGGCCATCGTGCCAGCCCAGCTCTCATCTCTCACTCCATACACCTTTTTGGGGGAGATTGGGGGGGGGGGGGGGGAGGAGGGGAGTTAAAAGACCAACAACCATGCACCATGCAGACCAAAACCATTCCAGCTGTGATGTTCACACCAGCCATTTGCAAGTTGCTTCATCATTGTACCTCGTACATCGTGTTCTTTGCTGCCATCTCCCTTGCACGGGGATAGGACATTGGCTTTCCCTGCGCAGGGGATTTCCAACAAATCTTTGTGCCGTGGCTTCTCATGCTTGTTTTTTCACATTTACTCTCAGTGGGGAAGGAATTTCATATTCAACTTCAACGGCACTGGGTAGAGAGCATACCTCCGCCAGGCTGAACAGTTTGCGTTTTGGATCCCACTTATAGGTCAGATATGGATTTGGACCTGAACCAAAATTGAATCGCCTTGTTCTTGACACCGAACCAACTCACTCATCAAGTTTTTATCGTAACTCGTCCACAACTTTTTGAAATATCGTGCTATATATATTTTTTAGCCTCGTCTCTCAATGGTGAAGAATCACTTAGTATTTTAAAAATATTCTCTGATCCAGATCTGGATTCAGATATTTGACACCAAAATTGATTTGATTCTTCCTGGTCACCCACCTAACCTGTCCACCAGGGTTTCATTCAAATCCATCCACAACTTAAATTTTGAAATATCAAGCTATATATCATTTTTGCCCTATCTCTTAATGGTGAAGGTTCGTGTAAAAACTTCTCAGATCCAGATCTGGATCTTTACCAAAATCGAATCATTTCGTCCTTGCCACACACCCAACTTCTCCACCAAATTTTGTCCAAATTAGTCGACAACCTTTTGAGATATCCTGTTCACAAACAAACTGACAGGGGTGAAAATATAACCTCCATCCACCGTTGGTGGCGGAGTTAACGAGGAGCTGTGAGGTTAACATCCTATCAATAAACAGACTTATAGATCTTTTGGATGGTTTGGCAGGTTGGCCTAGACTAGAGATTAGAGGTATGCACACTTGCCTCAAGACTATCTAGCCTAGGTTTGAATCTCGGCTCGGCTATAGAGGTGTTTCAGTACCCGTGATGGTGCGTGGACGCCCTATTGGTCGGTGAGCTAAACAAGAGAGAAAAGGTAAACAAGACCTAATGAGGCCAAATAATTAGTGTAACCTTCCATTGCAGCAAGTCAGAATAACAAGATAAACGTGCTAGATTTTAGAGCAACTGATGCTATTGTTGCCAGTGAAGTGACTATAACCAACATGGCGGCATGCATTGCATTATGGGATTACTCTGAAACCAAAGATGGTATAAGCATCATCTCAGTGTTTCACAGGCAGGATCATGCATCAATCACATCAATGTGAGTGCTGTCCCTCGGATGGACGTTAAACTGGTCGACCCGTCTGCCGAAATTGGGTGGGAGAAGTTAAAGATGCCACGGTGTCCTTCGTGAAGTTAAAAACATGGCCAAATTCCAGCCCTAATGACAACACCCAGTAGGCCGATAACCCTTGCTCAGGAAGCTGTTTCAGCGGTAGCAACGCTCTGTGTTTTGAGTATGATACAAGAGAGGCAGGGACAGACAGACATATATATATATATATATATATATATATATATATATATATATATATATATATATATATATATATATATATATATATATATATATATATATATATATATATATATATATATATATATTTTTTAGGGGTCGCGAAAGGCGAGAGAACGAGGCCATTCGTAGGGTTCGAAGATGGTTTATTGTAACAGCAAGATCCAGCACACTAAACTCGAACGGACTTACGGAAGTCAGCATGCTTATATAAAGCCAAAAGCCCTCTTCGGAGGGCGTGGCTCCGGCAACCGCGTGTGCGTCACGTCCGCACAACCACAAGTCCAAAAGGCCCGTGCACGTGTATTATGCCCAAATAAGGTAATCACATAAGGTAACCGCCACAACATATATATATATATATATATATATATATATATATATATATATATATAAATATATATATATATATATATATACATATATATAATATATATATATATAATATATATACATATATACTATACGTTTTTTCACCATATACATGCCAAGTTTTCAGTTAAACTTGTATGATCCTTGTATATTTTTCTTCACTTTTAATATTCCATCTCATCTCTTCTTTATCATCTATGCATGATTTAATGCAAGCGATCCGACTTTGCAAAAAAATAAAATAAATAATAATCACTCATATATATATATATATATATAACACGAACTACACTGCCATGGATGCCAAGTAAAGTACAAGTCAAAAGGCATGGAGGAGACGAGACGGACTGGAGCTACAGCACGGGATAAATAAGATTAAAAGCGTCAGGGGCGGATCCAGGGGGTGCGCACCTCCCTCGATCCAGGAGGATGGTGCATGAGGTGCGCACCACCCTCGATCCAGGACCCTAACAACCCTACCTGTAGGCTCCTGTGAGGCCGAACGCTCATTTTCTTGCCTGCGTCGTCTGAAGACCTACCTAAGATATTCCATGAGAGAAAGTCGGATGGCATCTCTGGCCCTCATGAACATGCACCATGACGTCACCATAATCCGCACATGATGTGTGTGACATTTTCATTCAGAAACACAAGCGCCGTCTATTCCAAAATAGCATAATTTACGATTAATAAAATAATTCCATTCCGCTGTCCTGTCTGATCTATTTTGTGGGGACCTCGGCGCATGGCCGCCAGCCCCGCCAGGCTTTGCCGATCGCCATCATTTCACACTATGGGAGTGCAGGTGCACAGGTGTTTTATAACTACTGGTGTCTGGTGAGCCCGTTGGTCCAAATGGACCAAATTTTCATCGGCTTCCATGTCCTTGCAGCACACCTGCCTGCTATAGTGCTTGAGTTGGAATAAATGCTTTGTTACAATATTATCATTGTTTTTGTTATTTATTTACTAATGAGAATGGCATGCCAAGGAAGGACCTATTAAGCTGCTCTATACACCTTAACATGGCGTGCGTTTAGAAACATGGGAATTCTTCTGGATTCTTTGTAGTTAATTAGCCTAATTAACTCAGGAGGTCATAACAATCATTTCGCGAGAACTACACAAATCAGAAATTCCATATCAGAAAGCTCTAGTAGAACTACACAAAAACATGCCGCTCGCATGCACACCACACACACACACCTATCTGACCATTAGTCATCGCGAATCTGTTGAACTGTTGGACCAGGGAAGAACACAAGGAACTGCAGAAACTTCTAAGAACGCACGAAATGGCGTTTCTGACGATCAATTTTAAAAAATTTCCTGGGGGAGGACCCCCACCCCCCCCCCCACTCAAGCGCTATAGTTTCTTGCACCTCCCCCCCCCCCCGCTTTGAAATTCCTGGATCCACCCCTGAGCGTAGGCTTCTCGATGCAAGCACACGTAAATCTTGATATGCATGGCGGACAAGATTCATGCAAGGGATTAGAAAAGCTCACATTAAACAAAGTACGAGCCCGAAACATTCAGGATTAAAAGCCTTCACAACCAATGATACAGAACTAATATCCATTGAAGGCCCATATATCTATATAGAGGTGATGAAGATGAAGCGTCAAGGATCAGTTTTTATGTCAGCGAGGAAATTCCGTTGCAACATTCATTCAGTACGTCAGTCTACATATTACGTATGCAAAAGTGTGGCATGTTTGACCTTCACATTTAATACTACGGCAGAATTGTAATTTTGATTTATAAAGCAATTTTTGATTTCATGGCAACATAGTCGTTCCTAAGTAGCCTATCCCTATGTTTGATTTTTGGTCAAATTGGATAAGACTATAACTTCCAATCAGGCACGGTGGCTGGAATGGTTCGTTGAGCGTCCGCACCGAGTCTAGGAGGTCTGCAATTCGTGCTCCGGCCAAACCATACCAAAGACCCTTTTTTTAAATGGGTTTGTGCTGCTTCCTTGCTTGATGCTCGGCATGTAAAAGGATAGCGCATGGACAAAACGCTGGGAAGGCAATGGCAAACCACCTACTATAAACTGCCTTCTGCAGCACCCACGTTCTCTAAAGAGTATGGTACCGTAAAATGGGGTGAATAGGGACAGCAAGGTGAACAGGGACACAAACTGAAAAAAGTTCGGAAATTTTTTTTCGCTGAAAATTGATAACCATACTGATTTGTTGATATTTGGGTCGAAAGTGTTCTCTTGTTTTTAAAAAAAAGCAACTTATAGTCCCTATTAACCCCATATATGGGTTAAATAGGAATAAATAGGATTTTTATGGCTGTCCCTATTCACCCCGTTTTATGGGTGAATAGGGACAGTCACTAATACAAAGAAAAAAATAATCAAGAAATAGGGAGTTTGGAGAAACTTTTTATCCCATATTTTTTTTCATTGGCACCGTGGTTTATATTATGGGTGCATATTATGTGCATCCATCTGAGCTATCAATTTAGCAATAAGTTGGAAACTCAGGATTGTTTCTTGATTATTATTTTGTATTAGTGACTGTCCCTATTCATCCGTAAAACGGGGTGAATAGGGACAGCCATAAAAATCCTATTTATTCCTATTTAACCCATATATGGGGTTAATGGGGACTATAAGTTGCTTTAAAAAAAAAAACAAGAGAACACTTTCAACCCAAATCACGAAATCAGTATGGTTATCAATTTTCAGCGAAAAAAGTTTCCGAACTTTTTTTTCAGTTCGTGTCCCTATTCACCTTGCTGTCCCTATTCACCTTGTCCCTATTCACCTTGCTGTCCGTATTCACCTTGCTGTCCCTATTCACCTTGCTGTCCCTATTCACCCCATTTCACGGAACGTCAAAAAGAAGAAGGAAAAAAAATACATGTGTGTATTCCGCTGGAGAGCAAGCCAAGGGGTGTATATATCCTTACTCGGGATATTAAGCCGGCTATCCCATCTGCATTGGAAAATTAAGATAACGGATAATTATAACATTGCATCTTTCACAAACGTAGGCCTTTGTGCCAGTACCACGGTCAAAATCCAGAACCCCTCCTCTACAAGTGGAATATTAAATTTATGATTTTGCTCCCCTATTAGGACCTTTTCTGATGTATAAATCAACCACGGTATAATGTACTGCACCAAATAATCGAGTGTTTTTAGCTGAATATGATTGTAATTATTACTATTAGTCATTAAATACAGAAGAGATAATGCTAGTTTGGAATTAATCCCTTTACTCTCTACAGGCCCAAGCACTCTTTCCTTTCCACAAATTCATATTCATCCTTGACGCTCAATGCTTTTGTCCATTATTATGGCAGAGAAATCCAAATACTTGTAAGTGCATGACAGATGGTGGACTGGGAGGGGAAGTCAGGATGGCAGACTGGGAGGGAAGGGTTAAGATGGTGGACTGGGGGGGGGGGGGGGGGTTAAGATGGTGCACTAGGGGGGGGTGGGTTAAGATGGTGGACTGGGGGGGGGGGTTAAGATGGTGGACTGGGGGGGGGGGGTGTGGGTTAAGATGGTGGACTGGGGGGGGGGGGTGGGTTAAGATGGTGGACTGGGGGGGGGTGGGTTAAGATGGTGGACTGGGGGGGGGGGTGGGTTAAGATGGTGGACTGGGGGGGGGGGGTGGGTTAAGATGGTGGACTGGGGAGGGGGGGTGGGTTAAGATGGTGGACTGGGGAGGGGGGGTGGGTTAAGATGGTGGACTGGGGAGGGGGGGTGGGTTAAGATGGTGGACTGGGGAGGGGGGGTGGGTTAAGATGGTGGACTGGGGAGGGGGGGTGGGTTAAGATGGTGGACTGGGGGGGGGGGGGTGGATCAAGATGGCGGACTTGGAGGGGAAGTCAGGATGGCAGACTGGGAGGGAAGGGTTAAGATGGTGGACTGGGAGGGGGAGTCAGAATGGCAGACTGGGAGGGAAGGGTTAAGAAGGTGGACTGGGAGGGGGAGTCAGAATGACAGACTGGGAGGGAAGGGTTAAGAAGGTGGACTGGGAGGGGAGTAAACATGGCGAACTGGGGAATGGGGGAGGATCAAGAGGGCGGACTCAAGAGGGGGAGTCAGGATGGCAGACTGGGAAGGGGTTAAACATGGCGGTTTGGGGGAAGGTCAAGATGGCGGACTGGGGGAGGATCAAGTGGGCGGATTGGGAGGGGGAGGTCAAGATGGCGCACTGTGGAGGGGGGGCACGATCCCAGATTGGGGAGGAGGGCAAGAAGGCAGACTGGGGAGAGGGAGCGTGTAGGGTCGCGTGCTTTTTAACGGACTCACTGACACGTGTACAAGAATGAACTCATGCACACGAAAGTAGTTTAATGCAACTGCCACAATGGTCGAGTGACCACATTTTCAAGTCTTACGCCACAAAGTTCCCAGCCATGGGGCTTGACGTACAGTACGGTAACCAAAATATACCACAAATGCCATACAGTCAGAGGTGTGTTTCTTTACCTTTCGTCTCGAAGGAAGGATTTGCAACCACCACCCGTGTGCATAAATTTCTGGACGCGTTTAAATCAAGGCCCGGGATAGCGATTCCAATGCAAACATTCACCTATTCCTAAACATTCACCATGTTCGTGTCCGAGCATGCTTTAGTGTAGGCCTAATACTAATGGAGCAGTGCACCAAAAAAGGGAAATGAAGGAAAAAAACAAACCAAAAAAAAAAAACCTCGGTGATCGATTAGACCGACGCCCGGTCAAAGACCCGTATGACAACATTTAATCCCATGAATCTCAAAAAGGAGGGAACGTGTCACTTCCGCCACGTGACACGTCACAGCACACGCTGCACGCGGCAACGTCCGTCGGGCACGTGAGCTCGTCAAACGATTTTCTCGGCAGCGTGTCTCACCCAATTAACCTTGGGACAGTGTTTCCTGGAATTCAAATGAGGATGTAGTCACAACGAGACACCTGCTGCGACAGGCGGATTCAAGGTACACCCAAAACACCACAAGGACCCAAAAGAGCCAGAGTGTGGTTCGCATGACCCAAAAGACTCCAAGGATGCAAAAGACCCAAAAGACCCCGAGGAGAGCCACATAAAAAAAAAAAAATATATAATACAATACTGAATTCAGTTTCATAAAGAGGACGTCATGTGACACGCATGCGCAATGCAAGTGGAGTTTTAATAAAGCGGGACGGCGTATGGTACCTGGTCATCACTGCCAGCAGATATAAAGTGGCAGTTCCAGTCATTATTATAATTATTCCTCGAACACCATTAGATGGCAAATATCGTCGAACCCGTGATAGAACTCGTTTGTCATACGTCATGCTGGCTATAGGTACCATCATTTGTTGGGGGGAGGGGCGCAGCTGTACCTCGGATGCAGTGCCCCCTGCAGGTCAGAGCAGGAATTTATAATTTGTTCAGGGTGCCAGCGATAACTCACCTACCTACTCTTCGCGGAGGGCATCATTGGATCTTTATCGTGCACAGACTTATGCGAGCAGACTGAATATTGCTGTCTGCTCAATCGGTGCACTCTTGCAGATCCAGGAGATACATTTGGCAGAATACAACATAAGCATCCATCCCGACCAATGATCTTTGCTACACTGCTTAACCTACCACTACCTACCTCTCCCCAGTCCCCATCTATATTTGCAGATTGCTGTTTCCTTCCCGCTTCTCTGCCCCACTCTCCCTCCCCCCTACCCCCCGTCAAAGTATTGTCCCACTACCCACATTTTCAGTATGCCACTCTTCTACCCTCCATCACCACACTATTTATGAGCCTCGACTATGTTCACGAACAATCGTATCACCAGTCTCAGGTGGAAGTAAAATTTCTACGATAAACAAAAAGAAGTTTCAACTGAAATTCATGACAATATGGAATCTTCTTCTTCTTCTTTCGCATGCAACACAAAGCTTATGGGCTGCATCACTGGCTAGTCCAGTGGGAAAAGCTGTGCTGCTGATGCAATGCTCTCGAAGGTGAGCGCAGGAACTTGTAATTTGTCAGGATGCTGGCGATAGCTTGCCTACTCTTCACGAAGGACGTGTGATCTTCAACGTCCACCAACTCATGTCGGAAGATGGTACGCCCAGTTTAACATCCATCCGAGGGACGGCACACACAATGATGCTTCACTCCCAAGAGGGCTCAGTGGAGGTTTCACAAATCATGCTGCACTGCTTCTTAATATCCGGGCCGGCAGCATCTGTCAGTCCCACAGATGTCTGGATGAAAAATATTTTTTGGATTTAATACAGTTAGGATGAAATTATTGTCATATTGAATGCGTATAATCGAATGTGAAATTTCATGTATCCCGATCGACCAGATTATGTATCATACAAGCAGAAGATGGCCATGGTAAAAATATCACAATAAAAAAAAAGAAATCTAAAAAATGGGAGGTTATATATTTCGTGAGGATTTTTTTTTTTTTGGGGAGTGATCGAGGCAGCAGTCTGCTGCCTATACACCACTCAGGTTCATTTATTTGTCTGATTGAAAAAATAATTTTCCTGGGGGTTTGGGCTAAATTGAAGGAAGTTTTCCTTTTTTTTTTTTTTTTCTCCCTGAGGATTGTTTCGATGTTTCAGCGTGGGACAGACAGACAGACAGCATTTGCCAATTATATATCTCTCTATATTATAAAAGAAAGTTTTTGTTTGTTTGTCTGCGTAAGCTAATCTCCTGAACGGTGAAAGATAGGAGGAAACCTCCAATACCAAAAATGTCGGGACGGGCCCCGGGAAGGTTTTAGGCTAGGTGGCGAGACCCGTCGAGGCCCACCTCGGCCGGGCCGGGCCCATTTCGCAATTAAAAGCTGAGCTGAATTATAGTAGTCAATCGTCTACCGCCGCTAGTAAAAGCTGAATTATAGTAGTAAATTCATTCAAAAAGAACCAAAAATGTCGGGACGGGCCCCGAGAAGGTTATAGGCTAGGTGCTGAGGCCTGTCGAGGCCCACCTCGGCCGGGCTAGGCCCATTTCGCAATTAAAAGCTGAGCTGAAATAAAGTAGTCAATCTTCTACGGCCACGAGTAAAAGCTGAATTATAGTAGTAAATTCATTCCAAAAGAACCCGGGCAACGCCGGGTGCTTTCAACTAGTATATATATATAATTGGCAAATGCTGTCTGTCTGTATGACATTTGGACATCTTGATTTAGATGCTGCACATAGGGTTTAATAAAATGGTTACTGGCAACTCGTTAGATCCAGAAATGATGCAATCTACACAATTTATTGACCACATATGTAAATACATGTCCATGCACATGGAAAATACAGTTTGTAATGTAAAATGTGACTTCAAGACCTCAAATCTCCCCCACCCTTTCGCCCTCATCATGCATAATGCACAGGGGAGAGGGTGAGAGGAGGAAGAGTCGGGGGGAAAGGGAGAGAGGGATGGGAGAGGGGGGAGAGTGACACCTCTACCTTCACTTGAAGGAACGGTGGAGAACCTGCCTTGACTGATTTACTTCTCTTGTTCATTTTTAAACTTTAAAAGCATCGAATACACTTCGCTTTACAAATTAAAAATTGCTTAAAACCAAACTTTATTAATGAATATTGTATTCCATAATTAGTCCACATATACAACTTATTACACACAAAGGTTTTTGAAGTATTGTTTAATTATATAGTTGGAAAGAAGTTAACTTGCCTTAAATAAACTCTTTACATATTACTCGGGAATATGAAAAAATATAATTACACCACAGTTCGATCAGTACCTTCAGTATTCAGTCGCTGTACTTTTACTACGTAATAATAAATAACATTGCTTTTCTCACCTTTTGCTGACACCGAGCTTAATCCATCTTAGCGACTACAAAAAATGAAATCAGGTGGCAAATTGCAGTTGCGATAAAGCCTTGAGGGACTCTGAATGGACTTTATATTACAGGCCTTCATTTCATTTAAAATGCATTTCTGTCTGAAAATGCTAATTTTCGTCCAATTTTCTTCTCTTTTTTTGCAACCTTTGCAACCGAGTCTTGATCCATTTTAGCGACTGTGGAAGATTAATTCAGATATCGAATTAGAGTTTAGATAAAGCTGTGAGAGAGCCAGAAAGCACGAGCCTTAAAAAAGAGGGGCTTATGGGGCCTCCAGAGCTATGTAGAGCAAAATAAATGGTGGAGATGCGTTTTTGAAGCCTCTCCCTAAACGGGTGAAGCCCCACCCTCAACGGGGGAAGCCCCACCCTCAACGGGGGAAGCCCCACCCTCAACGGGGGAAGCCCCACCCTGAAAGGGTGAAGCCCTTCCCTGAACGGGTGAAGCCCCTCCCTGAATGGAGGGATGGACAGACAGACTTGAGGAGGGTATTTAATTATAGTGTTGATATAAAGATAGATGGTACTGTTCCTTGATAAGTATACGACTTATGGCTGAAGAGGTGTGTGAATGGCAGGAAAAATAGTGATGACAAACAAAATAGGTTTATGGGCTTTGGGGCATTTCCTGGGTGGGTGTCCGGACCTCTTCTGGGGGTTTCCTGGGTAGGTGTCCTGGGTGGGTGTCCGGAATTATCTGGTCGTCGTTCCTTTATGTTACAGGGCTTTAAGCTGCTGCGGACTCAAATTGGCTGTGGCATGCAGGCCTTTCCCACATCGAGGTACAAGCAACTGGACCAGAGTTGGGAGGAGGGCACAATGCCCAGGTCTTTATTTCCATACACGACAGTAATGAGGAGGCAACTCAACAATCCGATCTGTGCACACCTGCAGGCGCACATATTGATTTGGGATACATTTCAAGTGAGTCTTTTAAAAAGAGATATACCCACTCAATGTATTGCTTCGCCAATTTGGGATATGCACTTACAAACAATGCTGAGAGCTGTTTTACGTTTGTATAATAATATACTTTGCGCAACAGGATAAATCAATTGTCAGAGTTGTCAAGTCTGGATTCAATTACCAAGGAGTCGGATTGAATAATAAAAAAAATATTGTTCTGGTGCGGCACCGAGTTGGAGCATGGTGGAGTAAACCTTTCTTTGGAAAGGAAGGAAAGGCAGCAATAATATCCACAATCCTGCGGTATATATCAGCAAAATGGTATGTAATTACCATAAACGCGAAAATCCTTAAACATCCTCAGCTTCATGTGCTCAGGGTTTTTGAAATGGCGCATTCGAATGATCAATGATCATAATAACTGACTGTTCTTCAGCCTGTTTCACAGTAAGCTCCTGGGATGCTGGAGGATTCCGAGCATCAGATGCTTGGCCAATGCCATGACCGGACAGTTGACGAATATGCTCGGCCATGCACGGTCACTCGTTCAGGCTCGTTGACACGCCATTGTTCCTGTCTGTGTTCGTTTGACAGAAGCACGAGGACCGACAAAGAACAGACTGGGTATATAAGCAGGGAGTGGTGGGTTAAAGCATGGAGTATGACACCTGGAGCCATTTGGCATTTCAGACATAAAATAAGACCATGGCCATTTATGGGGTGATGGAAGGGGTTGTTGTTGTATAGCCCCAGACAGTTCCCTTGAGATCCAGAGAGACATTCAAGAAGTCGGGGCACGACGGAGTTAGAGAGAGAGAAAGAGAGAAAGAAAATTATTATGTATAGAGGTAAACACTGAATATTGTACTGAACCACCTTTAGAGGCCATTTTTCCCCGCAGAGCAGGGGTTGGCCTTTTTCGGGCAACGTGGTCCCATTTTTGAAGCAATGTTTTACGGCCGGATGGCCTCCTGCCTTGTTCGTTGCCTCTTGCAACAAGCAGGGAATTACCAGTGAACTGGTACTCAATTTGCCGACCTCAGAAGGATGACAGGCTGAGTCAACCCCCCTGGCGTTAATTCAGCGATCGACCGGGATTCGAACACAGGATCCTCAGATCCCAAGCCGGCACCCTAACCGCGAAGCCATTCAACACCAGGTTTCTGAATACGACAGCTGCTTCTCTGATAAAACAAATTATGCATTAAATATTACTCAGAACAACCATTCAACACTTCTTTGTGTCTTTGCTCTGATTGCTATGTAATATAACAACAGAAAGCATCAGTTACCGTTTTATAGACCTCGCTACATAAAACAAATAATCAGTTGAATCCCTTAAAGCCGCCATCTTGAATAGTGAAAATAACTCGGATGACGTCATGCTGACGAAATTATATAGAGTTATCTCACTGTACCCAAGTTCCATTAACTAAATGTATTTAACAAAACATCGTTAAAAATATTTAACAAAACAAAAAGTTTGACCATATCAATTACTACACTTACGGACTATTGGATACGTTAAAAATATAAAATAGAAGTGGACTCCAAATCCAAAAAGATTGCAACCGATGTCCCTGGATGATGTAAAATAAAATTAGACGTACAATAATTACCTTTAAAAGAGTGAAAAAAATAAACTTTGGAGCAACTTTACATCACGTCTCATGGAACGACCGTATTATTTAATTATTTAATAGAAATGAACGCTTTTTCCCTTTTTTGTTCCGATTTCACTCGAGATTGCCATAATTATTTTGGCCAAGAGTTCTTATCGTGAAATATGGAATCAAATTTTCAATATCAGCTTTTAATAAGTCTATACAATACATTATTCAATCTTTCCAGGAGCCAATCACAGCCTCACAACAGCCAATCAGTGTAACAAGGAACGGACAGCCAGCCTTGTCATATATATATATATGTATATATATATATATATATGTATATATATATATATATATATATATATATATATATATATATATATATATATATATGTATGTATATATATATATATATATATTGTGAGAAACCACCGGTGAAACCACCTGTTCTCACCCAGATTTGGTGCCCCGCCCACCGCGTGACGTGGCCTCCTTGGAGCCTCACGCGATTGGTGGAGGGTCAGAGAGGCGGTCGCCATCTTATGCAACGGACGCGGCTCGAAGGCTCCGAGTGGGAAATCTCAAAAGGGCTTTCCTTGAATCCTCACGACAGCCGAGTTGGGCTGGTCGATTACAGTTCGGTATTTTACGAGCGAGTAACTCCGGAAGAGAACGACTGATTCCCGGATCTCGTAGATTGGAACCGCGAGTGATTGCCTGCTTCGTGTTTGGAGCTTCTGGGGCCGACAGTTCCTGCAGGCCTTGTGCGGTGTATTCCACTCTGTTACCCTCCGAGTACCGGAGATCGTCGATTGGAACCGCGAGTGATCTTGCCTGCGTCCTGTTTGGAGCTTCTGGGGCCGACAGTTCCTGCCGGCCTTGTGCGGTGAATTCCATCCTGTTACCCTCCGAGTCCCGGAGATCGTCGATTGGAGCCGCGAGTGATCTTACCTGCGTCCTGTTTGGAGCGTCTGTTGCCGACAGTTCCTGCAGGCTTTGTGCAGTGTATTCCATTCTGTTACCATTTATGGTTTTTGTGATCGAGCCAATAAAGCATCGTGCCTTACCCCTAGAAGGCCGATTAAAACACAATTGTGTTTATTGAGTTCTCTCTGTCCACTCCGTGGACTACTTGAAGCCCGGACATTAACGTCCGTATTCCGTGCTGGGAACCATTTCACAGCCGGGATCGCGACAAATGGGTTGCTCGTCCTAGGATCTTTCAAGTGAGAGACATTCGAATTGAGACGGGAATTCGGCATCTGCATCTTCTCTACATCTTCTCACCAGCGGACGCCGTCTTGGAGGAACTTTCTCGCCGTAGGACGCTGTCTTGGGTGGTGCTTCCCTGCAGAATAAGTGAGCCTCGGATCCCTCCAAACAACCGACAAAAAAAAAAAAAAAACGTGAGTATTTGTACGTGGTATTTTTCTCATTGGCAATTTGATGTGCGGTGGTGATATTGTGTAGTTCGTGTCGTATTTCCCCAACAGAGCGTTGTGTTTGAGCGTTGTGTTTTGTGCCTTGTCTTATGATAACTCGTAGCCAAGCTATGTCGACCAGAGAAGTGAGAGTTCAACCTGATCATGTTGACAGTCGCGTGGGTGGCGATGCGAGCGACGCAATCAGCCTTGACCCAGTCACTAAACCCGATATGTTAGGAAGCGATTCCATCATGACTAAATGCATGCGTTCGCCCTTCTGGACCGGGCTGACTCCGGTTCAACAACTTGACATGTATAACAGGGAGAATGACAGGGCAGAGGCAGAGCGTGCTGCGGCAGCAGAGAGAGAGCATGCGGCAGCAGAGAGAGAGCATGCGGCAGCAGAGAGAGAGCGTGAGAGAGAGAGAGAGCGTGCGGCAGCAGCAGAGGCAGAGCGTGCTGCGGCAGCAGAGAGAGAGCATGCGGCAGCAGAGAGAGAGCATGCGGCAGCAGAGAGAGAGCGTGAGAGAGAGAGAGAGCGTGCGGCAGCAGCAGAGGCAGCAGCAGAAGCTGAACACGTCAGAGAGCATGAGTTGCGAATGTTGACTGAACGACCGCGGGCAGAGGGGTCTGCTGCAAGAGTCCCGGAAACTGTTCATGTTCGTTTGCCGGACTGGACGGGAGACACGAAGCCAGAAGCGTATCTGGAGATGGCGGAGAAGTTGTTGGCTGCCGGTGGCATTGATGAGAGCTTGTGGGTCGGCCATCTTGTGAGCCATCTATCTGAGAAGGCGAGGGAGGTATATGCGAGGATGGCAACCGAGGACGCAAACAAATACAGGGCATTGAAGGCCGAGATTTTGAACGCCTATGCGGTGTCCGCGTGTATTTATAGGAGAAATTTTTTCAGCTGGACTCGTCAGTCCAGTCAAACCTATGAGGAACATTCGCGGGCCTTGTTGGAACAGCTGCAGAGATGGTTCAAGGGGAGCAAGGTGGAGTTACCTCAAGCGGTTGCGGAACTCCTGGTGCGTTACCGTATCGATCAACAGCTTCCGCCTGACTTAGCATTGTTTCTTGTCGACAAAGACACTGTTTCCTTGGCAGACTGCGTCAACCTTATTGATAAACATGTTTTGGCGTGCAAAATGCTGCAAGTCACGCAGTCGCGTCGTAAGACGGAGGATCATGCGATCAAGACCGCCCCCCGTCTGCCCGGCGGCTGGATCGAGGGGAGGGGTTCTCCGATGCCCTCCACTGGTGGCGGTCGCGAGCCGCAGACCAGGGCAGGGCCCTGGTGCGATTTCTGCAAACGCGTGGGGCACGGTGAAAACCGCTGCTTCTCTAATCCCGCTAGTCCGGCCTACCGAGGCAACCCTCCTGTTAAGTCGGAGGGAGATCAGTGGAGCTCATCCGCCGGGCCCTCGCACACGACGGTGGCATCGGTGACCGAGGTCACTGCCACCGAGGCTAATTCCATTCATCCACTGTACCAGGATTATTCAGGGACAGCCTTAGTGGGTGGCCCTGATTCGATGCTGAAGTTTGAGGCCCAATACCTTCGGGATACTGGGGCGACACGGTGTGTTCTCCGGGCGGGGGTAGTTCCGGCCTCTCAGATGAGTTATACTGGCGAGTATACCCTCCTTCGGGGCATTGACCGGGTTCTTGGCCGGTATCCCCTTGCCCTCCTCGAGGTCCGGAGTGACATTTTTAAGGGTCCAGTGACCTGTGTGGTGGTACCCTACTACCCGATACCCGGGGTCTCCTTGCTGATTGGCAATGATGCCATGGCCAGGGAGGAGTCATTGACTCTGACCTGTGGGGGGGTCACTAGATCCCAGAGTAAACAGGCGGAGAGAGTGGCGGAGTCAGACATATCTTCACTCTGGCCCGAGGAGCCTAGCGCCTCGACTCCAGTTCCCGACGGTGACGTTGCGTCAGCTGAAGTCCACCCGAGCCTCCCGTCAAGCCACCCTCAGGTGCCGTGCTCCTCAGGGACCGCTCCCGCCATGTCGCGATTCAGCAGGAACGCTAATGCTAAGGTATATGTGGGAAACCTGGGCAATGGAGCAGCGAAAGCCGAGCTAGGGAGGGTCTTCGAACATTACGGACCACTCCGCAACGTATGGGTTGCTCGAAACCCACCTGGATTTGCAGTTGTTGAGTTTGAAGAGCCACGAGATGCTGAAGATTCGGTCAGAGCCCTTGATGGAAGGTTAATTTGCGGATCGCGTGTGTGCGTCGAGATGTCGAATGGCATGTCGCGGCGGCCTCGTTTCAGACGCCCTTTGGTCCGCAGGCCTTTCGACCCGAACGATCGATGTTACCAGTGCGGTGAAAGGGGTCATTACGCATATGACTGTTGTTCTCGACACCGGAGGAGTACCCGCCGCTCTAGGTCTCGGCCCGTTTCCTTCCTGTCAACGCTTCCCCCAACTTGAGTTTGGCCCCCTTGCCTCTCTATTGTGCTTTGTGTGAAGTGTAACTCTTGTAGGGTAGATATTAATGTGGTGTATGGTGTTAAAATTTGTGTGTGAAAAAAAAAAACCAAACTGGTTCATTGTTAACCTGTTAATGCCTGTTAATTGCCTGTGCGTTAATAATTGCGTTATTGTTGCGCTATTGCGTTGCGTTGTATTGTTGCGTTGTTGCGTTATTGTTGTTAATAAGTGTTAATAATTGTTAATTGCGTTAATTGCCTGTTAGCGATTACCGCCATCATCTTGCCATGTGATTTGCACCTACTACAAATACTGGTTTTAAAAACGCCGTCTATTCGACGGGGTTTTTACTTAGGGGGGGAGGACTGTGAGAAACCACCGGTGAAACCACCTGTTCTCACCCAGATTTGGTGCCCCGCCCACCGCGTGACGTGGCCTCCTTGGAGCCTCACGCGATTGGTGGAGGGTCAGAGAGGCGGTCGCCATCTTATGCAACGGACGCGGCTCGAAGGCTCCGAGTGGGAAATCTCAAAAGGGCTTTCCTTGAATCCTCACGACAGCCGAGTTGGGCTGGTCGATTACAGTTCGGTATTTTACGAGCGAGTAACTCCGGAAGAGAACGACTGATTCCCGGATCTCGTAGATTGGAACCGCGAGTGATTGCCTGCTTCGTGTTTGGAGCTTCTGGGGCCGACAGTTCCTGCAGGCCTTGTGCGGTGTATTCCACTCTGTTACCCTCCGAGTACCGGAGATCGTCGATTGGAACCGCGAGTGATCTTGCCTGCGTCCTGTTTGGAGCTTCTGGGGCCGACAGTTCCTGCCGGCCTTGTGCGGTGAATTCCATCCTGTTACCCTCCGAGTCCCGGAGATCGTCGATTGGAGCCGCGAGTGATCTTACCTGCGTCCTGTTTGGAGCGTCTGTTGCCGACAGTTCCTGCAGGCTTTGTGCAGTGTATTCCATTCTGTTACCATTTATGGTTTTTGTGATCGAGCCAATAAAGCATCGTGCCTTACCCCTAGAAGGCTGATTAAAACACAATTGTGTTTATTGAGTTCTCTCTGTCCACTCCGTGGACTACTTGAAGCCCGGACATTAACGTCCGTATTCCGTGCTGGGAACCATTTCACAGCCGGGATCGCGACAAAAAAAAAAAAAAAATATATATATATATATATATATACACATACACATACATACATATACATACATACATATACATACATACATATACATACATACATACATACACTACATTACCAAAAGTATGCGGACACCCCCTTCTAATTAGTGGATTCGGCTATTTCAGCCACACCAATTGATGACAAGTATATATAATGAAGGACACCGCCATGCAATCGCCATAGACAAACATTGGCAGGAGAATGGGCCATACTGAAGAGCTCAGTGACTTTCAACATGGCACCGTCATAGGATGTCACCTTTACAACAAGTCAGTTCGTCAAATTTCTGCCCTGCTAGAGCTGCCCCAGTCAACTGTAAGTGCTGTTATTGTGAAGTGGAAACGTCTAGGAGCAACAACAGCTCAGCCGGGGAGTGGAAGGCCATACAAGCTCACAGAAGGGAACCGCCAAGTGTTGAAGCACGTAAAAATCATCTGTCCTCGGTTGCAACACTCACTACCGAGTTCCAAACTGCCTCTGGAAGTAACGTCAGCACAACAAGTGTTCAGCGGGAGCTTCATAAAATGGGTTTCCATGGCTGAGCAGCCGCACACAAGCCTAAGATCACCATGTGCAATGCCAAGCATCGGGTGGAATGGTGTAAAGCTTACTGCCATTGGACTCTGGAGCAGTGGCAGCACGTTCTCTGGAGTGATCAATCACGCTTCACCAACTGGCAGTGCGATGGACAAATCTGAGTTTGGCAGATGCCAGGAGAACGCTACCTGCCTGAATGCATGGTGCCAACTGTAAAGTTTGGTGTAGGAGGAATAATCGTCTGGGGCTGTTTTGTCATGGTTCAGGCTAGCCCTCTCAGTTCCAGTGAAGGGAAATCTTAACGCTAGAGCATACAATGACATTCTAATCTAGACTATTGTGTGCTCCCAACTTTGAGGCAACAGTTTGGGGAAGGCCCTTTCCTGTTTCAGCATTGCAATGCACAAAGCGAGGTCCATACAGAAATGGTTTGTCGAGATCGGTGTGGAAGAACTTGACTGGCCTGCACAGAGCCCCGATCTCAACCCCATCAAATACCTTTGGGATGAATTGGAACGTTGACTGCAAGCCAGGCATAATCACCCAACATCAATGCCTGACCTCACTAATGCTCTTGTGGCTGAATGGAAGTAAATCCCCGCAGCCATGTTCCAGCATCCAGTGGAAAGCCTTCCCAGAAGAATGGAGGCTGTTATAGCAGCAAAAGGGAGGGGGGGGGGGGGGGGGGCGACCAACTCCATATTAATGCCCATGATTTTGGAATGAGATGTGTGATGTTCAGATGTCCACATACTTTTGGTCATGTAGTGTATATATAATTAATATTAATATTTATTCTATATAATTTTTTATTATTTTAAAATTATTTTTATTTCATATTTAATATTATTTCATTTTTATTATTTTATGTTATTTATGATTAATGCAATTTAATATTTTATGTAATTAATATATGATATTATTTACCTTTCTAAGATTTTCTAATGTATTTCCTTTCTAATGTATGTTGTCTCATTCAGCCGCTCATAGCTGAGTCCAGCTTGGGCCAGAATCAATCAACTTGCTCGACGCTGTACCCTCTTCCATGGCAACCATGCCCTTCCTCTTATGGTGAACAAAACTGAACACATTCTAGAAGAGGCCCAAGGAGTGTTCATCCTATTTGACAATCTTCTGTACTGTGAAATACTTGCACTTGGGAAAGGTGATCTAACAAAATGTGAGCTGGAGATTTGACCAAATAATACATGACAGAGACATAGTGAGAGATGGAAAGTGGTGACGGAGATGGATGAACGCTACAACAAACAGGGTGAGATTTTTTTTTAGTAATGTTCAAAATTAAGCAACAAACGATAGCAGTTAACTTCCATGAGAATCTTTAGATAATATCGTTAAACAAGTCAAGATATATTTATGTTTCATCACTCAAGAGGTTTTCAAGCGGGGAAATCATTTTAATGGGAAGTCATATTCGATGCCAGTCTGCAATAAAGACAACAACCCAGAAGATTCCATCTCGTCATTCTGATTGACATCTGACGTCATCGCTTGTTTATCTGCCATATTTAAGGATGAAATAACTGACAGACGAGCGTTCATTGTCAAGTTAAAGACGATGAAGGTGTTAGCATGCATTAGGGCGAAAAGGCCGTAAAAACTGATTTGCGAAAATTAGTAGGACATCATTTTCCATATTTCCCAACTGAACCAGAGATGCGCGCTCGATGGATGGTGGCATTAAAAACAGAGACGTGTGACCTGTCCAGGGAGAGAAACCAGAAAGACGAGAGAAAAGGTAACAACTGCTTCTGTGGCCAACATTTACATAATCAGGTGACATTTCAAAATAAAATAAATAAATAACTGGCATAAAAAAAAATGTTTACACACTTGTATTACTTTCTGGGAACAACTATCGGGGATGCCTCTTCGCGGTGGTTGTACCCCCTAATGCAAGTCGGGGGCCGAAACTTCCCCCATTCTTCCCTGCTGCCCGGATTTGTCCACGCAGCGCTGTCACGGCCAGAGTACCAATCGGTCCCCATGGACTGTCCCTTTCCCTTTTGTCTCTCTCTCTCATTATGTCTGGGCCCTGACTTCATGAAGGGTACACCATCCTGGATGTGGTGGATCTCTGGGTCGCTCCTGCAAGATCGCTCGGCTGTCTCCGTGCCGCAGGCTTGTTCAAGAGAACTTTCCAGGGCTATACAACAACAACAACAACAACAACAACAACAACAACTAGAACGGCTCTCAGTAGGGAGCATAACTCCGCCTGGTTGGCCATATCACTCAATGGTGAAAAATCACTAAAAATTATACGAGCTGGACCCGGATCCAGATTTCACCAAAATCGAATTTATTATTCCGTCACACGCACAACCTGTCCAACAAGTTTCGTCCAAATCCGTCCATAACTTGAGATATCCTGCCATGTATCGTTTTTGGCCACATCTCTCAATGGTGAAGAATCACTTATAAAATTAAATAATTCTCATATCCGAATCCATATTCAGATCTTCACCAAAATCGAATCTATTCTTCCTCGTCAGACACCCAATCTATCCACAAAGTTTCGTCCAAATCCATCCACAACTTTTTGAGATATCCTGCTAAGTATAATTTTTGGCCCGAGCTCCCAATGGTGAAGAATCACTTAAAAATTCGATCCGAATCCGGATCTTCACCAAAATCTAATCATTTCGTCCTTTTCACATACTCTACATCTCTGCCAAATTTCGTCCGAATCCGTCCACAACTTTTTGAGATATCCTGCTACGTATAATTTTTGGCCATATCTCCCAATGGTGAAGAATCACTTTAAAATTCTAGTAGCCGGATCCGGATCTTCACCAAAATCTAATCATTTCGTCCTTGTCACATGCGCTACATCTCTGCCAAATTTCGTCCGAATCCGTCCACAACTTTTTGAGATATTCTGTTCACAAACAAACAAACGGACAGGGGTGAAAACACAACCTCCATACTACTACTACTACTACTACTACTACTACTACTACTACTACTACTACAACAACAACAACAACAACAACAACTTTGTGAGGCAAGAGAAGCAAGTCCTTGATTCTACGTCACAATTGAAGCCATTTAGCTGGAAAGGCACTTGGACTCGGATCGAGGATGTAATGACGACATGTCAATCATCGTCTCTCATTGATGAAATTATGACGCCTGGAGGCCGAAAACGATGCCAAGACCACGAACAGGTAAGAGTGCCACAAACCATGGCCCAAAAGCACACATCCCATCACGGTGCCAGCTAAGTGACCCGGACAGGCGAACGATGAAAATGGCTAATTAACCCATTACACAGGAAGCGAGACTCATTCCACGATGTGGGTAATATTCAAATAGACTCTTGACTAATAATTTAGTATAATTTAAGCGATTAACAAATTGCAGCGCCTCATCACTCAATGCTTATCCTCATTATTGTGCTCGAGCGAAATTTTAATTTTCATCTCTCCATCCGTTATCTGATCTTCCTCTGTTTCTTCCGAGTCCTCTTCTTGGTTGACATTTGGCAATTGTTCTTGTCCACCAGCTGTTCATTCCTCCTGCTGTGTGTCCAGCCAACTTCCATATTTCCTTAAATGTCACCAATAGGTGGTTGAATTTCGTTTCCTGCTATTAAAAAGCAAACTGGACGTCATCGATAGTTACCGCTCAGATGGCTTAGTTGCATTTTTGTTGCAAATGCAACGAGAAAGTATATGAAAATGCAAAGCCCACCCGCGTCCGTTTTATTCAGCCATATACCTCTTCTTCTTCTTCTTCTTCTTCTGCATGCTCAAAATAACGAAAACAGTTTAAAAACAAGAACGGCACTCGGTAGAGAGCATACCTCCGCCTGGTTTGCCATATCACTCAATGGTGAAGAATCACTTAAAAAATTAAATAATTCTCATATCCGAATCCATATTCAGATCTTCACCAAAATCGAACAGATTCTTCCTCGTCACACACACAACCTGTCCACCAAGTTTCGTCCAAATCCATCCATAACTTTTTGAGATATCCCGCAATGTATAGTTTTTGGCCCGATCTCCCAATGGTGACGAATCACTTAAAAAATTAAATAATTCTCATATCCGAATCCATATTCAGATCTTCACCAAAATCGAATAGATTCTTCCTTGTCACACACACAACCTCGCCACCAAGTTTCGTCCAAATCCATCCATAACCTTTTGAGATATCCCGCTATTTATCGTTTTTGGCCCTATCTCCCAATGATGAAGAATCACTTAGAAAATTAAATAATTCTCATATCCGAATCCATATTCAGATCTTCACCAAAATCGAATAGATTCTTCCTTGTCACACACACAACCTGTCCACCAAGTTTCGTCCAAATCCATCCATAACCTTTTGAGATATCCCGCTATGTATAGTTTTTGGCCCTATCTCCTAATGGTGAAGAATCACTTAAAAAATTAAATAATTCTCATATCCGAATCCATATTCAGATCTTAACCAAAATTTAATCGAGTCTTCCTTGTCAGACTCCCAACCAGGACTAGTAAACTACTATTTAGAATTTTTTTTCCCTAATTCCTGCACTCTTAACACTCGTAATTTCAAAACCATCAATTTCCGAGCTGTATCCCGCAGCCAGCTGGGACTTTGTGTTAAATTTTGCATCAATAATGCGAATATAAAGTGTGCGGTGTTTGCAATTTATTTTCACCTTGACCTAAAAATTAAGGTCATGACCCAATTATAGCAACATTTTTCAGCATAACTCGGCTAAAGTTTGTCCGATCAGAATGAAATTGTCCTCTAGATAGCCTAGAGCAAGTTTCATTTACACAGGATTCCCATCATACCATCCGGGTTAAAGGTCAAGGTCGAATGGCGGCCTGAAAAAGTAACATGGTCTTTGTCATCGCTCAACCTTGCCAATGTGAAATCTCAAAGACCGCTTAGCCTTCCAAAGTCTTACAACATAAAAGCGCACATGCACTGATGTGCCCTTGACCTACTTTTTTCAGACTTTGACCAAATTACCAAAATACACATTTTTGATCACAACTTGAATAATTTTTCTTCAATTTTTATGATGTCGAGTTTAAAAGATAGATTAGTATAAAGCCTGCCAAAAATGACGGGTTGAAACATTTTAATCGATGGTGCAGCCTCGTGAGAGTGCCAAAGTCTGAAGTCTCGGCCTGTCAGGTGTGCTTATATCTTCTTTATTTGACATCCTACGGACGTAAATAAACACTCGTTTTACTCTCCTTACGTTGCACATCAAATGCAGCAAATTTCACCTCCTTGCACCTTGTATTCTTAAAAAACGTTTCTATACACCACCCTTGAGGCTTGGTTTGTAAGCCACCATCTACAATTCCAATAGAAGAGACAATTACTCTTATGGAAAATGTTTTGCGAGTTTGGTTTATCCTCAAAAAAATAGATTGTAATGAACACATTTGTGTTAAAATATTGGCCTTTAAATCCCGACTCAAATTGTCCTTATGAAGGGAGAGAGACATCAGTACAAACACAGAAACTGACTGTGTTTTATATGGCAGATTGCAGATGGGGATACATTTTCTTTATGTGCACTCTATCCTTAAATGTTGACGGTTAAATGGTGGTCCAAAAAATGTGGCTACCCTTCGGTCACAGGCCAAGGGTAAGCCTCTCCCGGTCGGGGTAGGCTAACCCTTGCGGATCGCTTTGCGATCTCAGATATCTACTTTCTCATTCGACTTATTCTTTCTCGTTCTAGGTTGAGAACTAGTTCTTGGTGACCGAAACATTGAAACACATTCTAAATTTTAAAACTCATTGGATTGAAACACGATTTTATAACTGTCACACTTCTTGCGAGATTCTTTATAGACCAAAATAAACAGGAAAGAACAATCAGAGATCGCAGACCCTCGCCAGGACGTGATTTGTGTTTAAGGCTTTTGTGTTAAAACAAATATGGCGGCCGAACCACGTGACCGATGGTCATTTTTTTTCTCTACCAATTTATCCATAGATGACGCTCAATAAATTTCATCTTGATCGGATGAAGTTTTGTACTTGTGGAATTATGACGTCATAATGGAGGCATCTATGACATTAAAGCGCGGTGTTACGCGCGCTGCTTGTAAGCAAGGAGGAAGCGGACAACGCAGTAATTCGTAAGAGTCTTTATTCAAAAGCTCACTGTAACACTAAGCTGCTCAGGGCTGCGCGCCCCGTGTATATCGTGAGGCCACGCCTCTCTCCCGGGCGTGGCCCACCCCCACTTGGTGTGCGGGGTGATGTCACCACGTCAGTGCTTTCGTGTCCGCCACAATATCATCATTTAAAAAACCACCTTTAGAGGCCATTTTTCCCCGCAGAGCGGGGGTTGGCCTTTTTCGGGAACCGTGGTTGTTGTTGTTTTTCGGTCCCCTTTTTGAAGCAATGTTTTACGGCCGGATGCCCTTCCTGACGCCAACCCTTTTTGCCGCCTTTAACGACAAACAGGGAATTACCAGTGAACTGGTACTCAATTAGCTGACCTCGGAAGGATGACAAGCTGAGTCAACCCCCCTGGCGTTGACTCAGCCTGTCATCCTTCCGAGGTCGGCTAATTGAGTATCATCATTGAGATGAGTATCATCAATATCATCATTAACATATGTTATTCCCCATGGAGAGGTCTTTACAATGAGCCATGTCAATTTTTTCTATGCAGCACCTTTGGAGATAGAGGTGCAAAGTTTTTTTGTTTTTTTCCCGATGGCGGCCATACCACGTGACCTATGACGTCATAATTATCATTTACAAAAATAAAAAACTTACAGGAGGAGGTGCACCTATGTTGAAAATTTCCTGTCAATCGGGCCAACGGTTACAGAGAAAATCATATTTATTCTGTGCGGATAGACAAACGGACTCAAATGCAATACTCCCCCTCTCCTCTAGCGAGGGTAAATATCTTACTATAATTCACCAAATGTCCGTCCGTCTGTCTGTCTGTGTCTGTCCATCTGTCCGTCCGTTCAAAGGTACTGCAAAAACAGCTGAACCGATCGCAACGATATTTTGGGTGGGTAATCGTGGGATCCCCTCGAGTAAAATAGATGATATTGTTTTTCCAATTTCAGCTTTGGCCCCCAGCATTTTCTGGTTTGGACGCCCGCATAACGTTATTTTCCCGGGTGCCGACAAACGGCTGCACCGATCGGACTCGGTGACCTCGGACAAAGACCTTTTATAAGGACATGGGTTGAATCCCTGCTTGAGTGAAAGCCAACCCCCTCCACGCCATCACGGTCGTCTCTCCAACTCACAATCCCATGAGATATGCGGAAAGGACAACCCAAAACCAATTATCTTCTTTTTGATTCGTATATATACACATCATTAAAAGTAAATAATGACCTCGTTCAAAGTTCAAATGACGTGGGTTTAAGCTCTGCATGAGAGAATTCCACATAGCTATTTGGGCGGTGTATAAGCTAACAGATCGCTGTCTCCATCGATCTTGCCAAGGCCGTAACACCCATCGGCTCAAAATCCTTTTAACTGTTGACTTGGTAGTTTTTACAATGAAGGAAACATTAACAATGTTGTTAAAAGTTTATTTTGTGATTAATTTGTTATTGGGGTTATGTTGTTTGGAATGAAAAAAGAGATATTGAGTTCAAGTGAATGACGACATGCCGTGATGGTTTCTACTTTCTGAACATGAACTTCGCGGATCGCCATATGCAGATTCGCCACGGACCCACGATCGATGTTTCTATACGTGAACGTACCCGTTTGTTTGCGAACGGGTACGTTTTTCATGAAAGTCCTTCACGAACTTGCTGTCCATGTCTGAAGTGCAACTGAAGGTGCTACAGGAATGTGGAATTTATTGGTTTCATGCTTTAGCATTCGCCATATCTGCATTGCCTGTTTGTTTCTGGCCTCCCACCCGTGCGTAGCACGGGTATCTCACTAGTATGCCTAATTCTACATTCAACTTTTCCTTCATATCGCATTGAAGTCAATCATTAGGAATGTCTATTAATCAGCGTTTCAAAATCCCTCCACTTGTTCAGAGACTGCTTCCACTTCTTCGTCATCGCATCTTGTTCGGGCACAGACTTGAAGGATCTTCAGTTGATATTACTTCATCAATTTAACAATCAGGTGCATGGTTCGGTCAGACGGGCTCTTGGAACTTGCAATATTTTGAGTCAAATAGGGGTTTATCAGCAATCATACATCACTCGTACTATCTTCTTCTTTGCAGGGCTTGCAAGCTTTTTTTTTTTTAACTGTAATAAATTTTCTCCTTCACGCCTCACTTACTTGAGCCCAATTATATCCCATTTAATGTGGTCGAGTTATTCTTCAGGGATTGTCAGGTTTTCATCAGCGAGAAACTCCAGTGGGGAGCTTAGTCATATTCCAAAAATTTTTAGAACCGTCTTTATTGTGAGTGCGTCCATAGTCAGTGACTTGTAATAGCTGCTAGGCACCGACATATTTTCAGAATGTGACATCATTGGGGGGGGGGGGGGGGGGTCACTTTGTCAATTTTTTTTTTTTTTTTTTTTGCATACAAGATCGAGGCCCGTGTAAGAGATTGATCACAAGACAAACTGACACATAAATCATAAAACATATGATAAAGGGAGCGGGAGAACAAAATGGAGAGCAGCGACATCGGGAGATCTGTGGGAGGGAGAGGGCTTGGGGGGATGAGGCATGGGAAGAGTCTTGATTTTGGCAGTTTAACCATAAGAGGCTTGCTGGCAGATCTTGTGCGACCTGTAGGAATATTTGGGGGACAGAGCACAGAGAGATGGGTGAGCAAGGCCGGAGAGGAGTTGGTAGAAGACAAAGACCACCAACCTGCCTGCGGTGAGTGAGTGAAAGGCCCTCGGAGTTAGCTTCATCGCGGCAGATTCCAATGATTCTGAAACTTTGGTTTCAACAGCGTGAAGCCGAGCGTGAAGCTATCCTTTGCTTTGACCGACCTAACATTGGTCTTCTGACCTGTTGGTGTTGGCAGGAGGGGGGTTAAAAATGATTCTTGACCACTCCATTCATGGCATCACTTCAATAATGGCCAATGATCATAACCATCCTGATCCTAACTAGTCTGTTGCTGGGTAATTATACAATCAGACAACCTCACGTTCTCACCTGTGGGTTATCGGCAATGCCCACTCACAGTGGTTGCCACCGAGTTACATGTGACCATTTGCTCATATTATTTTGCTTCATTCAAGTCGAAATTAAATTCCATGACGACTTATGCTTAACCAAACCATCATATGCACAGATTTAGCGAAATCATGAATATTCTAAACAGAAACAACACATTCACGAATATGCAAAACAGAAACAACATTTTTTCACAGTACACCAGAAAGTACAAATCCATCACTGCAACAAGTATGAAAATGGCCGTTTTTTCACAACAATATTTTTTCTAAAAACATGAAGATCTGCAATGAGGAAATGAAGGGCAATTTTTTCCGTGTTCTTTGTGAAGCGAGTAATTTTCTTCGTCGTGTTCAAAGGAAATCTTGAACCGTGTAACCTCACCAGTGTGCGCTCATAAAACGTAGCATCTACGATCGAGACAATCGGTACACCCTCAGCCGAACATCAAGTCAAAGTCCAAGTCCTTATAGCCTGAGTCCGAGTGAAATTCAGGAATTTTCTTGGAATTGTATATAGGGGATCTCGATCGGGTGTTGACAACTATCTTTTCACCTAATCTCCAAATATACTGTATATCTAATACACAAAGCCCTTTCTAACGAAATGATATGAATGTTAAGTACCTTCCGGGTGTCGTAGAAAGCTGAAATTTAACGTGCTGACGGACAGCAGAGACGGAATACCGGGAAAAATCACAGAACCGCTGGAAAGCGTCTGTAAATGAAAATTTCATGTAAAACTATTTTGCTTGAGGTATACAATTTTTCTTTTTAAAACTCCTCCATCTGACCTCTAGCACCGGCACGTGACTGAAAGCGGCCAATGGTGAATAAAAACCAGTACGTGCCGGGGCTCGTGGTCTATTGGCCTGAGGAAGCCAGCTGTGAAGTAGGTGAAATGTCATCTGAGACAGAGTCTGCTTTTGCTTATTTGCTCAAATTTGCGAAGTAGAGCTAGTTTTTTTTCTTTTTGTTGGAAGCGCCTTCTTTCTTTAAAACACAGTGCCGATATAAAGTATACACCTCCTTTCAAATTTTTCACCTTTTGGTTCCTTATAGCCTGCAATTAAAATGCATTAAATCAGACTTTTTCCAACTTTATTTACACATCGTAACCCACAACTTCCAAGTGAAAAACAAATTCCACAAATTTCAGAAGATTTATTAAAAATACAAAACTAGAATATCTTGGTTGGATAAGTGTCCACCCCCCTTATAATAGCAATTGCAAATTAGCTCAGGTGTAATCAATCACTTTCAAAATCACACACCAAGTTAATTGGCCTCTACCTGTGTTAAATTGTAGTGATTCTGATTATTTCAGAATAAAATCAGTTGTTCCTGCAGGTTTACTCTGCTTTGTAATGCATTTCACAGTAACGACTCAACCATGAGCACCAAGGAGCTTTCAAAAGGACTCCGGGATAAAGTTGTGGAGAGGCACAAATCAAGGGATGGGTATGAATCTTGAATATCCCTTGGAGAACAGTCAAGACAATCATTAAGAAGTGGAAGGTGTATGGTACCACCAAGACGCTGCCTAGATCAGGCCGTCCCTCCAAACTGGATGACCAATCAAGGAGGAAACTGATCAGACAGGCCACCATGAGGCCAATGGCAACTTTGAAAGACCTACAGGCCTTTATGGCAAAGAATGGTCACTGTGCGCATGTGACAACAATATCCCAAGCACTCCACAAGTCGAATGACAAAGACCCCATTTTCTATACAGAAACGAGACATATCTTGTATCGCAGTTAAATTACCTCACACTTATGCTAATACATGCAATATGGGAAATAATTGTTGCTATATTATGCGAGAATAAAGAATAAAGAATAAAGGTGGAAAAAGTCAGATTTAAATTTCTTTTAATTCCATGCGACAAGGCAACAAAAGATGAAAATTTTGAAAGGAGGTGAAGACTTTCTATAGGCACTGCATATGTGTATGTATGTATGTATGTATGTATGTATGTATGTATGTATGTATGTATGTATGTATGTATGTATGTATGTATGTATGTATACACACATATAGAGCACATCAATATGTGATGGAGGTCCTTGGTTCGAGTCCCGGGTTGAGTCAGAGTATTTCACACTTAGCCCCACGCAGGAATTTAATTCCTGTTTATAAAAATTATATATATATCTATATACATATATATATATATATTTTCCAAACGCATAATGAGAGACCCTGCATGTACTCACATCGAACCCATGCACTCAACATTATTTTGCTACTCTAGATGCAATAATCCCTTCAACAATAATCACATGGATTGAAAATGGGCCATTTGAGCCAATCCTTTCCATAACTTCCCATTTGAGTTAATGGAAGTTTTTATTCATTTATTTATAACACTGTAAATAGTAACGATATGCTTAAAGACTTTCCATATAATTTATATTATGTTTTATTCCACTGTTGTCACAAGCAATTCACACACAATCAACATTTTGACAATAACACTTCAAGAATGACACATACCTATATATATAAAAGAAAGTTTTTGTTTGTTTGTTTGCTTGTTTGTTTGTCTGCACGTGCTAATCTCCTGAACGGTGTAAGATAGGAGGAAACCTCTAAAACAAAAAATGTCGGGACAGGCCCCGGGAAGGTTATAGGCTAGGCGGCGAGGCCAGTCAGGCTGCCTCGGCCTGGCCGGGCCCATTTTGCAATTAAAATCTGAGCTGAATTGTAGTCGTCAATCTTCTACGGCCACGAGTAAAAGCTGAATTATAGTAGCAAATTCATTCAAAAAGAACCCGGGCAACGCCGTGTGCTTTCGGCTAGTATGTAATATATATATATATATATATATATATATATATATATATATATATATATATAACAGTTTGTGTGTGTGTGTGTAATGTTACCGATAGACTCCTAAACGGAGAGGCTCACGTGCTTGATATTTGGCATAGACGTGGCCATTGAGCCTGGGACGAACATGGCCAACCTCAAAATATTTGACGAAATCCATATTTTTTATTCACATTTACCTCAGCGCATTTCAGCGAGGAACATTATACATGGAATCTCAGCCGGTGCCAGAGCAGCTCGCTGATTCGCTCAGAGCGATCACGTGATGTTCCATCCCCGCCGCCAGACCACTGAACTGAAAATATATAGAATGACCATTGCCATTCACACCACATAGGTGGAGATGCAGCTACCGGGCGCCATCTTGGTTGGCACTCGATGCGGGGCGATGGTGATTTCCGTCACACGTTTGCACGTAATTCAGAGCGAAAAGCGATTGCGTTTTTACACCTTTTATGCGATCGTGTTTTGTGTCGTTTTTTGTCGATTTTGCGCGATATGAATTAAATGTCTGAAACAGCTGTGAAACGTCTTTCCACAACCCTTCCGTAACCGATTGGAGCAGTTTATTGCCGCACAAAATGGCATTTTAACAGTTGGCTGGCTTTTAAAATCTGGGACACGTTCAAAACAAACGAGATCCACGAAGCGAGTTGGTCGAGTCGTGCTTACCAAGATGGCGACACGGCGGCTTCACTTTTCACTGAGTATGAGTGTTCTATATATTTTCAATTCAGTGCGCCTGACTCGCTCACGTACTTGATTTGTGGCACAGACATGGCCATTGGGCCTTCACGGTGTAATTTGTGCGAGGCTTTTGTCCGAGTGAGCTTGAGTCGGGAGGGCGAATGTACGGGTTGGGAATGTACGGGTCTCCCTTCCCCCGCCCGGCAACGCCGGTACTGAAGGGCGTCACAGGATCGGTGAGTCTCCAAAATCCGCTTCGTGCTGTTGTTGCGAAGATGCAGGACGATGTCGGGATTGTTGTACTGCTCTCCTAACATGAGAACTGCAACGTCATTGTTGACTGGCCCTCCCCTTCTCCTTCCGTCCTCCCCTTCCCTCCTTCCCCTCCCCCCTCCCTTCCCCCTCCACCCTACCCCCTCCCACCCTTTTCCCCCTCCCCTCTCCTCCCCCCTCCCTTCCCCCCTATCCCTCCCTACCCCTCCCTTTCCCCCCTATCCCTCCCTACCCCTCCTCCTTTTCCCCCCTACCCCTCCCTCCCTTTCCCCCCTACCCCTCCCTCCCTTTCCCCCCTACCCCTTCCTTTCCCCCCTACCCCTTCCCCTCTACCCCTCCCTTTCCCCCTCCACCCTACCCTCTCCCCTTCCCCCTCCCCCCGCTTCTCCCCTCCCCCCCTTTCCTCCCCTCCCCCCCCGTTCCCCTCCCCTCCCCTTCCCCCTCCCCCGCCCAGCAATGCCGGGTACTTCTGCTCGTATATATATATATAAAGAAAACTATGTGGGAAAAAAAAACCCAGGAATAAGACAACTTTCTTATTTAATCAACTTGTGTGAGTGTTTGACTTGACAGGTGGGATATGTCTTTCTGTAAGGCGGTGGGAGATGCTGCCACTGGTTTTATCCCCCCTGGTGGGCCTCTGGGGTCTCGAATGCCGTGCCGATGTGTGCTCGGAGCCAATTACCAGTCGCACACCTTGTGCATCATACATGCACACATTCTGATGCACATCCATGATGCATGCAGAAACAACCTTGACGCCCCATGGTCTCGCCTCGGTGCATACCCGCATTAATTCAACACAAGTTATATGCGCATCTTCGCTCCCGAAAATTTAAGTATACCCCAAACTCTGCATGAGGCTCCCTCCCTTCCATTCCCAGTTCCAGGGAATGCTTCTCATATGCACATCTTCTGGCCAGAAGTTCTGATCGTTGGTGCGGAGGAAGCCAGAGAGGGTCAGTGCTCATGTAGGTGAGAGTTTCAGCACCAATATTAGTGGACCCTCTCTGTGGGGTGGCACGAATGTGGTGGGAACATTTTCTCATTACATTTGGCTCTGGCAGGTGTAGGCTCAAATTCGAGCCTTGGTGGTATTTGGCGAAGAGACGAGGCACGATGTCGGTGAAAAGTGGTGCCATTCCGCGTGATCCGAGCACACGCTTCCAACGGAATGGTCAATTGCGGTCTGCAATAGCATCGTCAGTGGAAATGAAATGCGCAAATATGGCGCACCTTACTCAGCACTCGTAACTTTATCTCTATTTGTGCCACTATAAAAAGACTCTGCCACATCGGCGCACCTGCCAATCAATGGCTCTTACCTGCAACTCACCCAATGCCTCAACTCCGCAGCTACAGCTGAACTTGAATTCTCCCCTCGCACGCCATGCGCAAGTTCTGCCTCTCCACTGTCGTCGCAGTGCTGCGAAATCCATTGCTCACCTGAAATTTACTGGCAGCTCATGTGCGCACAGTGAGAAAGTAATTTTGCTTCCATCAGAAAATCCATTTGTATCTAATTTGTGTTTGGATTACATTCCACACCATAATGGGAGATTAGAACGAATCGAAAAGGCGTTAGGGAGGTGGCCGTTGTGTGCCGGCAGCACTTGCGTTATCTCGTTTCTTTCCGCTAAATGCGAGCCTCTCTCTGGGAAGTTGCGGCGGATTAGAGCGCTGCACATGCATGGAAAATTAATTAGGCTTCCCTTATTATTTGCCAGCCAACCACAATGGGGCAACATAATTTTTTTAAATAAATACATTATTAATCCAGTGCTTCATCTGCACAATAATTTTTTATAGAAAATACGTGTTGCCTATTCCACTTGCAGGACATTCCAGAAGTTCCATGAATGAGATCCTAACAAGTCTAAAGCTGTCAAAAAAGTACGACCTCAATAAATAAATAAATGCATATATTAACATCAATATATACCGAGTGCAAAGGTAGCATGGTTCGATTCCTGACCTCACTATAAACTGTCCGATTGGTGAATGTCAGGCAGGGTTTTACATCACTCCGTATGGACATCTAATAGCATTAGGTGGTGGACTTTAAAGATTCCTACTTAAATAGGCTCCAATTGAATGTCAAGCCCCGAGCCAGCCAGTTCGTGAAAGACTTGGGGAAGAAAAACATTTTTACATTCGGCGGCCGATCCAACAAGATGGCGACCATAAAAAAGAGGCCATGACAAGTAGTAGTAGAGATGGGAGCTATCAGCAGCCTGACCAAATTCCAAATTGCTGCCCTGATTACTGCTGGGATAACAAAGCTTAGGCAAACAGTGTATTCTTCACCATTACACTGGTTTGGCAGCATGAATCTGCCTTTTGGCAAAGCCCCATATGTATATATATATATATGTGTATATATATATATATATATATATATATATATATATATATATATATATATATATATATATGCCTATATCTATAATATCTGGGAGGTTGGCATTAGGAACCTCACCTGAGTCATAGCAAGGACATTGAAGTAGCATATGCTGCTTTCTTGCTCAACTTGAGATATATATATATATTCACACACACACACACACCAGATGGGGGAAGAGAGAATGGCAAAGAGCGGATTGGTTTGAAGGAGCGAGGGAGAAGGAAAAGAGGTAGACCACCGTTGAGATGGCAGAATTGTATGAGGAAGGATGTCAGTAAGGTGGGGGTGGTTGGAGGGTGGAGAGAGTTGGCTGAGGACAGAGGGAAGTGGAGGAGTATCGTGGTCAAGGCAGGGCAGAAGGTCAATGGCATTTTCTGCTACCACCTACCCCTTATAAAAGGAATAGGAGACCGAGAAGAAGAAGAAGAATAATGGCCAAACAAATCTTCTTCAAACCTTCAGAGGTCCATCAGTGAGTTCTGGGGAGTGTTTTAGGGCAAAAAAAGCTTTTGAAAGTTTTGAAAAATTAAAGTTGGATTTTATTGGATTAAAGAGAAAAACTACTCTTATAGTGCCTAAGCCTTTGTAGCTTTGTGAAAGATAATATTAAATGATCTCTGACCCCATTGCTTAGTAGGTGCAGGGAAGTGTACGAGGCCACTACAAAAAATAGAAAAAAACAAAATTAGATTTCTTCAAAATGCCAACAGGATTATAACAGGACCGGGCAATGCCGAGTACCCCTGCTAGTACATGAAATATTCTGAAATTGTACATCTCTGACCATGCAGTTATATGAAGTTTCAATAATGATGTGTGTATATACCGTATGTATAAAACAGGGGATCAACTTTCACTGCCACTTTTTTTGAGTGTTTTATAGATTCATCTCTCTATCCGACAGAATTACTACAGCACAAGTATAAATTTTCATTTTATGGGTGCCAGGATAGCTTACAGGTATGCATACACCCCTCCGAGCTCTCAGCCTGGGTTGGAATCTCGATCCAGCTATAAACTGCCATCCTGGTGTTTCGCAGGCAGGGTGATGCATCAATGAATACAACCTCCCTTGGAACCACTGGACAGGAGTTGACAATTGGTGGCTATACTCCGGGTGTGCACGCACGATATTAGGTGGTTAAAAAAAAAATCAATAGACCTGGGGGTTGAGAATGGGGGGAGGACCCCAATTCTCTGTAGATGTTAAGATGTGTGGCATAGCGTCACTTCCGGGTGGGAGGGGGCTTACAAGTCATGCGAAAATGCAGTTGCCATGAAGTAACTTTCCTTCACCTCATGGAAGGCTAATCCAACTGAAGGCAATCTCAGTTCAGTTCACAAAGCTCGGAACAAGTGTGTGTCTACCCTAAGGAGAGCCAAGAAACAATATCTCTCTACTCTCAAGACTGAACTCTCAAACCTGTCCCCTTCCTCCAAATCCTGGTGGCATCTGGTCAAATCTGTTTCTGGTGTTTGTTCCCCTTCCATTCCCTCCTTACCTCAAACGGCTACACAGCTGACACCGCACATGAAAAAGCCGAATGCCTCAACTATGCATTTGCCTCAAATTCTTGTGTCCTGAACCCATCTCTCGCTGCACACACCTTACCCAGTCGAACCCAACAGCTCCTGGACTCTGTGTCCTTCTCTCCTGACAAGGTGGAGAAGTGTTTGTCAAACCTCGACTCTGATTCTGCAACTGGACCAGACGGCATCAGCCCACGGGTCCTAAAATCCTGCTCTTCCGCTCTATCTCACCCTCTCTCTGTTCTTTTCAACCTCTCTTTTGCTCAAGGTCATCTGCCAGCATCTTGGAAATCAGTAAACATAACCGCTTTACACAAAAAGGTGCAAAAACAGATCCTTGCAACTACAGACCAATCATCTTGCTCCCAATAATCAGCAAGGTCATGGGATCAATCATCACTTCTGACATCAAATCCTTCCTCTTCTCCAATGGCTTGATCTCGGATCATCAATTTGGATTCAGACCAGGTCATTCTACTCTGGACATGCTGCTTCTGCTGTTTCAACAATGGATGGAGGTCCTTAATGCCAAACAGGAAATCAGAGCCGTCTCCCTCGACATATCACGTGCCTTTGATACGGTCTGGCACCCCGCTCTGCTCACCAAACTCTCCTCCTGTGGTATCCATGGAAATCTCCACGCATGGCTTGCGGACGTCCTCTCTTGTCATAGTCAACGTGTGGCCCTGAATGGGTTTCTCTCATCTCTCCCTTCCTGTTCAGGCTGGAGTTCCCCAAGGCAGTGTTCTGGGCCCTGTACGTTTTCTGGTCTTCATCAATGATCTCTCCGACTCTCTGGAAAATCCTCTCTATCTCTTTGATGATGACTCTCTTCTCTGCCGCTCCATACCTCATCCCTGAGATCGGCAGTCTGCAGCCTCCTCACTCTCTGCAGACCTGGACAAAATCACAGACTGGGCAAACAAGTGGAACATGTCTTTCAATCCTGACAAATCTCTCACTCTCACTATGTCTCTCTGAAAAGACCGACTGGACAACCCTCCCATCTACTTTCTCAATAATCCTCTCCAATCAGTTCTGTCACTCAAGCTTTTGGGTCTCACTATCTGCCATGATCTTTCCTGGGAAAACCACATTTCCCAGCTGGCCTCTAAAGCCAGTCGCCGACTGGGCATCCTCGGTCGTGCGAAGTCCTTCCTTGGCACACCTGAGCTCCTCACCACATACAAGACATTCATCCGCAGCTCAATGGAATACTGTTCTCCCCTCTGGGCTGGTGCTCCTGCCTCACACCTAGCTAAGCTTCACGCTGTTGAAACCAAAGCTTTCAGAATCATTGGAACCTCCCAAGATGAAGCCAACGCCAAGGGCCTTTCACTCACTTACCGCAGGCAGGTTG
The DNA here is from genome assembly GCF_964187855.1 of Myxine glutinosa. Taxonomy (NCBI): domain Eukaryota; kingdom Metazoa; phylum Chordata; class Myxini; order Myxiniformes; family Myxinidae; genus Myxine; species Myxine glutinosa. The sequence continues at coordinate 46,986,609 of NC_136265.1, forward strand.
GTGGTCTTTGTCTTCTACCGACTTCTCTCTGGCCTTGCTCCCCCAGCTCTCTCTGTGCTCTGTCCCCCAAATATTCCTACAAGTCACACAAGATCTGCCAGCAACCCTCTTATGGTTCAACTGCCAAAATCACGACTCTCTATTCACCTTCACTCTTTCATTCCTATTTTCTCCCGCCTCTGGAACAAACTCCCTCTCTTCAATCCCACTCATCCCTCCAGGTCTTTAAAACAGCTGTTCACCACCAGTATCCATGTGTTTTTTTTTTTTTAACCTCTCCCACCCCTCCCCCATGCCTCCTCCCCCCAAGCCCTCTCCCTCCCACAGATCTCCCGATGTCCTTGCTCTCCATCTTGTCTCCCACTCCCTTTATCATACGTTTTATTTGTCAGTTTGTCTTTATGTGATCAATGTTAGCTCTTACACGAGCTTCGATCTTGTATACAAAAAAAATAATAATAATAATAAATAAACCAATTCAGGGAGAATTAACTGGTCTAATTCTGGGGGAACTAAACTTGTCTAATTCTGGGGGAAATCATCAGATCTGTAATTCTGGAGAAATCAACCAGTCTGCAATTCTGGGGAAAGCAACCGGTCTGTAATTCTGGAGAAAGCAACCGGTCTGTAATTCTGGGGAAAGCAACCGGTCTGTAATTCTGGAGAAAGCAACCGGTCTGTAATTCTGGGGAAAGCAACTGGTCTGTAATTCTGGGTGAAATAAACCGGTCTGGAATTCTGCGGAACATCAACTGGTCTAATTCGGGAGGAAATTGAACCAATCTAATTCTGCGGGAAATTGAACCCATCTGTAATTCTGGTGGACATCAATCCGTCTGGAATTCTGAAGGAAATCAACCAGTCATAAAATCATTGGGATAATGAAATTCCTCCTTGATTGCCCCGCTGAGGGTGGAGAGAAAATAGAGTTCAGAAATATCTTGTACTCGTACCCAGAGTACTCTGGGAAGTGATGTCACTTCCCCCAAGCACAGCAGCTTTGTTTGTTTGAAAGTCAAGTCTGATGTCTCATGCATCTGTCTGCATATGTGATATGTGCCCGATTTGCGCCCCAAGTCTTCCACGAGCCTTGGATTCAGTAGAAACAAAATGCACAAGGAAATCCATAAACGGGAGGAGGACATTCGGCCTATACTGAACCCAAGTTATCTCCACCTTCTCTTGACCACAAGGACCACACTTCCTGTGTACTTCCTCCCTCCCTTCTCATGACCTGACTTTCCAATGTTTCTATTTGACAAACAACATGGGGAGACCCAAGAGAGTACTGCATAAAAGTTGTGCTTGCCATAAAATTCGGAAAAGAGAACAATTAGGTTATTCATAAGATGTTTTTATCGACATTAGTTGTCAGTAAAGGAAAATAAAACAAAGTAATTATGCATGAACTGCACATTACAAAACTAAGATAACTTTCAGATCGAGATATGGACTTCGCTCCTGCATGTAATTTTAAGTTGCAAAAATCTTCACGAGTTTGTAAAGTTCTTCAAACCTTTTGGCCCAAATCGTGATGCACAAATAAATTTTAAATAATGTACGTTGCCATCTTCCGTGGGCTGGGATAGATAATGTGAGTTTTGGAAAATTGTGCAGACGCCGCCGAAGTGTCTACATTCAAACCCAATGGCGGAAAGAAATTGCCACTGCCTCCAGCCTGAGAAACAGATGGGTGTAAAGACTTCATCAGAATCTATTTATCATTTATTATCCTGAAAATGTGCTCAGAGGCTTCTGCTGTTCTCTCGGCAGCTTAAAATTATCGTTTTATTTTTCCAATCTTATTTTCGCAGGCTTTAAAAGCAAAACAATAGGAATAAGTGATGCTGATTGAACATCATCGAAGACGTTTCAATCAATACAAAACTTTTCAAAATGACATAAATGAGGCCTAAGAAACACCTAATCCACCATATGCAGTGTGCGCGCGTTTTTAGTGACTCCCTTCCGCTGGACGGGGAACTTTTCATTTGCTGTTATGATGATGAAATCTGTAAGCCAAATAGTCTTTTAAACTATTTTCAGCATTTACATGAAAGAGTGACAATTTCAGGATGGGTGACCGTAATTGTTGTGTTCCTGGAGGCAAGTCAAACTCACAAAAATAGAGAAAATACCATAAAGAGAAGGATCTGTGGATAAGAGGTGTCGAGTTCCCAGCATTTCCTATTAATACAAGTGAGCGGCAGCACAAACACGCACACACAAAGGTTCACACTTTGAGACCGGGAAGGCCTCCGTTCCTGAAACCCGCATGTGGAGATAATGACCAACGACACACACACGCCTCCTTTTATAAATAGATGCAAAAATCTAGTATAACGCATCGAGTGGCCCAAGAACCAAACAAAACATTTATAACACCATCACAGCTAGCTCCCTCCCCCCCCCCCATCCCAACATGAGTAATAGTAAATATCATTTTAGACTTGCCCTGTGCATTCAGAAGCCACAGATATGACCTCTTAGAAGCATCTAAACCAGATACGGTGTCTCTCAGCAAAGCAGACCTATTCTTTGTTGAAGAGTTGGAAGCCATTGCTCTGTTGGTAATGACACAACGCACCATCTTTTAAATTGAAGACGTCCATTAACATAAATCACCAAGGCTGCCATATCCACACAAGGTACTTCTGCAAGGCTCAAGGTCCATTCACTGGCATAGAGTGTTGAGGGTTTGGGTAGCACCCTCCCGTCTATTGTCCTTCCGGACTTCCACTACAGCTTCCTGACCACATCGTCGGTATTCTACAGTACCGGCAGCTGCAAGATCTCAGCCCTTTCGGCAAGCTGAGAAACTTCTCCAACTTTTTTGTTGTGCAGAGGCAGTCCCCTTTCTCTTATGTATTTTCCCCAAGCATTTTCGAAGCTTTGTGAGCCATTTTATCCAACAATCCTTATCTCACATGCACGATATATTTTAGCATGCCCGGATGGCCACTGTTGCTAGGAGTTTCTGCGCATGTGAAACAAGCATTCTGATGTGTATTTTTGTCATTTCAAAAGTGGAGAAGTATTGGGCAAAACGAATGTCTGACAAACATATAATTTTAAAAGATCAAAATACTCTGCATTTCAAGGCCTCCAGTTATATGTCATAATTTCCTTTCATTCACATCGTCACAGGATTAAACAAGAATGGCACTAGGTAGAGCGCATACCTCTGCCAGGCTGAACAGTTTACGTTTTGTATCCCACTGATAGGCCAGATCTGGATCCAGACCTGAACCAAATTCTGAACAATTATTCATTGTCGAACACCCAACCTGTCCACCAAATTTTGTGCGAATCCCTCGACAACCTTTTGAGATATCCTGCTCACAGACAAACAAATAAACAAACAGACAAGAAGGCATCAGGTGGTAGCCTGACAGGTATGAGGAAAATCCATATCAATGAAAAATTATCAGTTAAATTTTTTTTAATGCAAATATCAGCTTCCGAGCTCAAAAGGTGCCCGAGATATTGCTCAGATGATAGGAAATTAATAATTACTTCATGAATTGATAATAATTAATCAACTACCGAATCAAAAAAGAAAACATCGTTTTTGCCAGAGCACATGAGCACACCAAAGCACGCTCACAATAGTGAGCTATTGTGCCCAAATTTCAGCTTCCTAGCTCAGAGGATGGCTGAGATAATTGCCCGGGCAAACAAATGAGAGAACCTTGACCTATATAGTCAAAACACATTGACGGCCTCACTTTTGTCCTTCGGAATCATCTGGTAAGGTTTGAAAAAGATAGGTGAAAGTGTTTGCGAGTTATCGAACCCACAGCCAAACAAAAACAAACAGTTGTGGCCAAAAATATTGGCACCTTTGCACTTTGTCAAATAATGCACCATTTATTCCAGAAATCTGTTGAAATAAAAAATATTTTGGTGTCCACATATGCATTTCTTTTGTTTGCAGTGGAACAAAACAAAAAAGCTGAAAAAATTACTAAATATGAGCCGATTCCACACATAAGTCGTAAAATGACCCGGACAATGTTATTGGCACCTTTTAAAGGTTTTCAGAAACAATTACATTTCAAGCAGGTGGATTCTCCTTTACTTTGGAATTGAACTCACCTATGGTGAGTTGCAGGTGCCTGCAATATAATAATCACTGATAAATCAGTTTAAATGGCGAAAAGGAGTCATTCTGTTGTTTCGTGTCACTGTGTGTACCACAATGAGCATGGAAAAAAGAAAAAAAAACCCAGAGAATTGTCTGAGGTCAGAGTCAGACAAGATTGTAGCCAAGCATGGACAATGGCAAGGCTACAGTCCATCTCCAGAGACATTGATGTTCCTGTGTCCACTGTACACAATGTTACTAGGAAGTTTAAGGCCCATGGCACTGTAGCCAACCTCCCTGGACATGGCTGCAAGAAAAAAACTTAATCGAAGATTGCAGCGAAGGATTGTTCGAATGGTGGAGAAAGCACCTCGATCAACTGCCAAACAGATTCAAGCTGACCTTCAGACACAAGGTACGACAGTTTCAACTTGTACCATCAGTCACCAACTCAATAAAAGGAGGTTCTATGGTAAGAGACCCAGCAGAACCCCACTGCTGACAGAGGTCCAAAACACACCGAACAAGCCAAAATCCTTCTGGGAGAATTTCCTGTGGACAGATGAGACCAAATTAGAGATTTATGGTAAAGTACATCATCTCTATGTTTACAGAAAATTAAATGAAGTCTTCAAAAAAATAACTCCTTCCCTCCAGTCAAACATGGAGGAGGTTCAGTGATGTTTTGGGGTTGCTTTGCTGCCTCTGGCACTGGGTGAGTTGAATGTGTGCATAGCATCATGAAATCAGGAGATTACCAAGGAATTTTGGAGTGCAATGTTCAACCCAATGTCAGAAATCTGGGTCTCCGTTGAAGGTCATGGGTCTTGCAGCAGGACAATGACCCCAAACACACATCAAAAAGCACCCAGGAATGGTTCAAGCCAAGATGCTGGACCGTTCTGAAGTGGTCAGCAATGAGTCCAGATCTAAATCCCATTGAACACCTTTGGGGAGATCTGAAAACAGCAGTTGGGAGAATGCACCCTTCAAATCTGGAAGAACTGGAGCAGTTTGCACAAGAAGAGTGGTTCAAACTGCCAGTGGAGAGGTGGAGGAAGCTCATTCATGGCTATAGGAAGTGCTTGACTGCAGTTATTTTGTCCAATGGTTGTGCTACCAAATATTACACAACTCACAATAAGTTAGGGATATTGGCAGGTTCTTCGGTGTGGTTGATTTTGTGTATTAATTATGTTGAAAAAAGTTGTTGGTCCTAATTCTATGGTTATTAATGTGAAAAAACAAAGCATTCTTGATTTCAATACCCTAACCCTAACCCCTATAAAAAAAATAAACTCACTCCCACAATATCCCTAACTTATTGTGAGTAGTATAAGTCTCAGGTGTCAATAATTTTGTCAAGGCCATTTCTTTTTATTGTCTGATTTTAAAGGATTTATTAAGTTCTGAATCAAAATCAAAGGTTCTGTAATATTAACAGTGAAATAAGGAATTGTGGAGACCAAATACTTTTGTCAATTCCAACTTTTTTTAGAGAAAATTGTGAGTTATTTGAAAAAAGTGCAAGGGGGCCAATATTTTTGGCCAGGACTGTACAAGCGAGTCAGACCGACATATGATGAAAATTTTGAATTTTCGTCATAAACACACAAGGTGAAAACAAAATCTATGTCCACCTTCCACTGGTGGAGGTAATAAAGCACAATAAGAAGGACCAACAATCCATGTCATCTCCATATACAGACTTGGCATTTAATATGGATTTTTTTTTTGTGGGGGTGAACTTGCTTTTCAAGATGTCTTAGAACCAAAAGTTCATTGGAATTATGTTGAAATTATTCCAGATTTTGTTAATGTGACCTTCAAAAGAAACAAAAACCACATTTGACATTTCGAAACAAATAAATTGATCCTTGAAAGTGATGTAAACTGATATCGAACTCAATTCACGGACAGTACTGTGTTAAACTTCTGTACGTTTTCCAGAAGTATCTCTTTATTTTGCACATTAGCCAAATTTTTTTTAAACAAAAACAAAGTTAAATTACGACTGGGATTACGGACAGTAAAATTACAGTTCAGTCCTTCGTGTAACCCCCACGAGCATACAGGAGAGCGCGTACACGGTGAGGCATGCTGTTCACGAGATTTGCCAAGGTTTGGACAGGAATCGCTTGCCATGCAGTGACAATAGCCTGCTGCAATTCATGCACAGAGGTCGGCTGCTGGTCCAAGTGGTCGATTTGACGCGTTAATTCTGCCCACAAGTTCTCTATCGGATTCATATCCGGGGACATGGCAGGCCACTCCATATGCTCTACACCACGGTCAGCAAGAAAGTGTTGGATCATGCGAGCACGATGAGGCCGTGCATTGTCATATTGGAAGACAAAGTTTCCTCGAAAGGCTGCACGAGCAAATGGAAGCAATGTTTCTTCCAGAATGGCCCTGTACTTGAACTGGTTCAGGTTTCCATTCAGAACAAGCAGGTCAGTTTTGCCCCCTGCATGAAAAGCAGCCCAAACGGTCACCCCACCACCTCCAGCTTGGACTCTTGGCACTATACAATCTTTGTTGTAGGCTTCATGCACTTGTCTGCACACTCGGACGCGGCCATCTTGACGATAGACCAGAAATCTAGACTCGTCACTGAAGATCACGCGATTCCAGTGTCCTGGCTGCCATTGGCGGTGCTCTCTGGCCCACTGCAATCGGTGCTGGCGGTGTTGTCTGGTCAGGCGTGGCTTTCTCAGGGGACGCCTGGCACGATAGCCTGCTTGAACCAGTCGTTGGTTGACTAGCCTTCTGGATACAGGCACATTTGTCAGTTGCTGCCACTCAGCCCTAAGCCGATTAGCTGACTTGGTACGGCCATTGCGGACTAACCGGTGCAGCTGGCGATCATCCCTCCTTGTGGTTCTGCGGGGACGTCCTGGCCTCGGTATTGGAGTCAGGACACCCCTCTGAGCATTTCGTTTCAGGATCTTTGACACCTGACCTTGAGTGATGCCATACTGCCGAGCAATAGCACGCTGTTTCATGCCGTAATTTCGTAAAGCCACCACTCCATGGCAAACAGCATTGTCGAGTTGACGGACCATCTCCAGAGGAAGCGGCAATACCTTTTGGAGACGTGCAGCAGTTGTTTTCCACTAATACAGAACGCAACAACCCTTGTATACCCGACTGTGAAGCCAATCATCAAATGCACCTGTCCGTACATTTTGCCATGCCACCTGTGATATAATCCTGTTGTTGACTTCTTGCTGCGACAGACAATCAGTGACATGGTTCTTTTAACAAATAAATCACCAAAGTGTAAAAGAAACTCACTAGATTGATATACTGAGTTAAGAAAGTAAACCCAAGTCAAGAAAAAAAAAAAATTCCATATTAAATGCTAAGTCTGTATAATAGGCTAACACTTTGTCTGTCTGTCTGTCTGTCTGTCTCACCTTGAAACACGAAAATTCTCCTCGGAGAGAAAAAAAAATGAAGCAAAAGTTGCTTCAAATTTATTCCAAACCTATGGAAAAATTATAATTTTTTCAATCAGACAAAAATGAACATGGGTATCAGGCCGCTGTCTCGACCACCCCCCAAAAAAATTTGTTTGCTGTTAAATACATAGAACTTCCAATTTTTGAGCTCCATCAACTAGTGCAAGAATAAAAGGCTTCCTGTTTTTATTTTTTTTTATATCGTGTTTTTTTTTTTTTTTAAACCACAGGCTTCTGTAGATACAATTTAAATATTCAGGTATTTAAAAGAATGCACTCTTCCCTCCAGGTCTGCAAGCAAGCGGTACACGTCCCCATCTCATGTCATCCCCCAAAGCCACCCATGATCTTTTCTACCCCATTAACATCAATTTGCTCTTCCATGAGCTTCGATTTTGTGTACGAACAATATTGTGGAATTAAAATCGTACAGAGAGGTCTTGCCCGTGAGTGGAATTTATTACTTCCCCTTATAAATTTCATTTACAGTGAGAAGGAGGTGTTCTACCTTTGTTCTCAGCACCAGTGGGTGGAAGGAAAATAATGGGTTGAATTAAGTCGGTGACACGAACTGCCTCGGGTGATTTAAAAAAAAAAAAAAAAAAAAGTTTGCCAGTAGCTCTCCAGCAGTTATTTTACAACAGCATCTTATTTTGTGTAATGTTCGATTTGTAGTTGAATGACTAAACACACCTTTCATATTTCTGTCGATATTGTGGATCATAATAAACAAGAAGTTACCATTTTTACCTCCGCCACTGAAGAGAAGATGGAGGTTATATTTTACCTATGTCTGTCTGTGAGCACAATATCTTAAAAAGTTATGGACGGATAAGGACGAAACTTGGTGGACAGTTTAGGTGCGTACACAAGGACAAATTATTTAGATTTTGATGAATATCCGAATCCGTATACTTTTTTTTTTTTTTTTAACGATTCTTCACCATTAAGTGATATATAGGGCCAAATATAACATATAGCGTGATATTCCAAAAAGTTGCAGACGGATTCAGACGAAACTTGGTGGACAGGTTAGGTATGTGACAAGGACAAATTAATTAGATTTTTGTGAATATCCGAATCCGGATACTAGTTTTTATTTTATTTTTAAGAGGTTCTTCACCATTAAGTGATATATAGGGCCAAATACAACATATAGCGTGATATTCCAAAAAGTTGCAGACGGATTCGGACGAAACCTGGTGGACAGGTTAGGTATGTGACAAGGACAAATTAATTAGATTTTTGTGAATATCCGAATCCGGATACTAGTTTTCATTTTATTTTTAAGAGGTTCTTCACCATTAAGTGATATATAGGGCCAAAAACGATATATAGCGTGACATTCCAAAAAGTTGATGACGGATTCGGACGAAACTCGGTGGACAGGTTAGGTATGTGACAAGGACAAATTAATTAGATTTTTGTGAATATCCGAATCCGGATACTAGTTTTTATTTTATTTTTAAGAGGTTCTTCACCATTAAGTGATATATAGGGCCAAAAACGATATATAGCGTGACATTCCAAAAAGTTGATGACGGATTCGGACGAAACTTGGTGGACAGGTTAGGTGTGTGACAAGGACAAGTTAATTAGATTTTTGTGAATATCCGAATCCGATCTGTTAGTGGGATATAAAACAAACTGTTCAGCCTGGTGGAGGTATGTACTCTAGCAAGTGCCATTCTAGTTTGTTTGAAATTCACGACTTTTTTTCTCTTGATGAGCAGCATGTCAATGCGGAAATGACGACATTAACTTGACTAGTTATCTAATTTCTGGTGTCAGATTCTAGTGACAGACTTCTGGTGACATCCGTGATCAGATTTCCCCAAACATCCCTGTCCTGCAATTCTTCCCGAAGCACGAGGAAATAAAGCTTGGCTGCAGACTTTACCCCATCCATTTAAGCACGTAGGGTGGCATGGTCTGTGTCTTCCTCTTCTTCCCTCACAATTCCCAGCATGGTTGTCGATTTCTCCAGACAGGTTTTCTGCACGCATGATGTGTCCAAAGTATGACAGTTTATGATTCAGCATCAGCGCTTCTAATGTACATGGTGGTCTAATTTCTTCAATCACTGATTTGTTCGCCCATCCCATGTGCAGCGGGAGATGGGGTTTTGCAATCACGTCTCTGTGTGTGTCTGTCTGGGTCTCTGTGTCTGTCTGGGTCTCTGTGTCTGTCTGGGTCTCTGTGTCTGTCTGGGTCTCTGTGTCTGTCTGGGTCTCTGTGTCTGTCTGTGTCTGTCTGGGTCTCTGTGGGTCTATCTGTGTGGGTCTATCTGTGTGGGTCTATCTGTGTGGGTCTATCTGTGTGGGTCTATCTGTGTGGGTCTGTGTGGGTCTATCTGTGGGTCTATCTGTGTGGGTCTATCTGTGTGGGTCTATCTGTGTGGGTCTATCTGTGTGGGTCTGTCTGTGTGGGTCTGTCTGTGTGGGTCTGTCTGTGTGGGTCTGTCTGTGTGGGTCTGTCTGTGTGGGTCTGTCTGTGTGGGTCTGTCTGTGTGGGTCTGTCTGTGGGTCTGTCTGTGTGGGTCTGTCTGTGTGGTGTCTGTCTGTGTGGGTCTGTCTGTGTGGGTCTGTCTGTGTGGGTCTGTCTGTGTGGGTCTGTCTGTGTGGGTCTGTAGGTGTGGGTCTGTAGGTGTCTGTCCAGACCGCAACGTTTTTACAATTTGAGCGTTTGTCATAAAATTTTCAACAAAGCTTTATTATGAGAATATTGAGAAGCCAAATTAATAATTTGGTCAAAACGTCAATGTGACATAAAATCAATTTTCATGCAATTTACCTGAATTTTTAAGAATTTGCATATTTGGTCACTGAATTGGTTCAATCAAAAGCTGGAAGCTTTTCGATCAAAAGGTCAAAGGTCACAAAGTCATCAATTTTTATCCGATAGAGTTGAAATTTGAGCAGGACTTGTATATTGGGCCATTCGAGCCTATTGCTTTTGGAGGTCAAAGGGTCAAGGTCACCTAAAAATAATATTTATTTTGTGTTTTATTTTAGCTGTTTTCATCGTTTGTTTGATGGAAGAAGAAGAACCCTGAATACAAAGAGGGTACCCTGAATACACACCTTAGACTGTTGATGCATCTTCCTGAAATCCTGACTTCAGCCTCTATTGCATCCATATTTGATTTCCTCATGATACAGATTGGACAAGGAAGGGGGGATAATGCCCCCCCCCCCCCCGTCTGACCCTTTTCCAATCCCAAACCATCTGGTCTCTCCATACTCTGTTCTTACTGTAGCTTCTTGTTTAGTGTTCAGGCTTAGACAAATCTTACATCCCCATTTATCTCCGCATAATCCACATCAATTCATGATCAGCACAATTGAAAGCGTTTCTATAATCTACACACGAGATCATTGTTATCGTCTCCATCATGTGAAATTTATGCCAACTTGTACAACCCAAGGGACATAACCAATGCAACAAACAATGGGCACTGTGTTTTCTGTGCCAGGAAGACCAAGAAGACAAACCCCTGTTATGTCCAGAGAAAACAGACGCAGACGTCTGGCTACATGTCAATCGCAAATAACTTGAAAGAATTTGAGAAGTGTGGCCCAGTCCCTATGGGAATCCGCCTCAGCAGGACAGATGATGGCGACGGCATTGCTAATACCTTCAAGACTCACAAAGCTGTTCACCATAAAACTGGTTACCAAAAATTTTCAACAGAGACGAGCTTCGAAAGGCATAAAATCGTCTTGCTGCGCTCGCCTCGCCACACGTCGCCGCAGAGGCACAGGCTTGTTTAAACTGAGGATAATGACCTGACTGAACCTGAATTGCTGTGTTGTCATGATTTCCACCAATCATAATACAAACATTCCTTTTGTGCAAATTTATTTGGAATGTTGGTGACATTATTTATTTGTAATCTAAAAACGCCCAAGTGCTCTAAAGCTCTAAACGGTCAAGGGTCTGAGCTGGTCTAATGGTTCTAAAGCATCTTATGGGTCTTTAGTTCCTTTGGGGTCTTAAGGGTCTTAGTGGTCGTTTTAATGGTCTGTGCATTTTGTGTTCTCTGGGTCTTATCGGTCTTTGGGGGTATTTTGGCTCTTGGTAGTCTTAAGGGTCTCCAAAGGTCAAAGGGATGTCAGTAGTCTCAATTGAAAAGCATTTTCCAACAGTATGTAATTAATAGATTAGTCACATGGCTTCACTATCTCACGGCTCCACGGAACATGTTTTTCAGGTGTATAATATTTGAAGAAGAAGAAGACATTTTGGTCACAAATATACATACATACATACATAACCATATACGTTTGCTCCATTATAATAAGATGTGCAAGAAAACTCCATTATTCTAAGCTCATGGCAAAGTTAGCATCGTCAGATCATGCACGCACTAGATGCACAACATCAGAGATTGTCTGGTTGATGCGTACAAAACTGAGCAGGTAATGCTGACAGCAAGGTGAAGAGTGGTTCTTCCTCTTCCAGTGAAGTATCTACTGAAGCTGTGACATTGGCAAAGTTGGTGGCATACATCAACGAGCAGTCAGAAGAAATGCAAGGCCTGCTGTTTAAACCGATGGATTTAGCCAAAAATGGATGCTGGACTCCAACAGATGATTCGATTCGGATTCAGAATCATCATCCGCCATGAACTCAACCAGGTTCAAAGTAAAAATGTTAGAATTGGTCCCTAATTTGAAAGAGGTTCCTCAGGGAAGGAAAGTGCTGTTGACTGACTTATGACAAAGATATCGAGGAAGCTTTGAAGTATGTTTGTGACAATATGGACGACTCAGATGCCATGGTCCTGGCCAAAGCAAAAAACAGTCTGGAAGATGAAAGTAACGCGAGAATTTATTTGGTCCCTTCTTCAAAGATGGCCATAAGGAATCAGTGGTAAGCAACCGACCAACATTGGTTAAAAATTATATTATACCGCCTCCTTCCTGGTCTTGCACCTTCTGCCATTTCTGTGGGTTCTTCCAACTCCCACACCCCGAACCTGGAGTTCGAGCCAAATAGGTACTTTGGCTCTGAAATTAGCAAAATGAACGGAATCTCGTCCGGATCGCACATATGCAAAAAGTGAGAATATTTAAAGCGGAGAAGCCACTTCAAAAAGAAGAAGAACCTTTCTAACCACTGTTTAATTCTCAACTCTAAGGGGTTCCAAAGGCCAATTCACGAGGCCAAAGGGTGATTCTAAACTCTAAAGGGTGATTCTAAAGGGTGATTCTAAAGGGTGATTCTAAAGGGTGATTCTAAAGGGTAATTCTAAAGGGTGATTCTAAATGGTGATTCTAAAGGGTGATTCTAAAGGGTGATTCTAAAGGGTGATTCTAAAGGGCGATTCTAAAGTGCGATTCTAAAGGGCGAGTCTAAAGGGTGAGTCTAAAGGGTGATTCTAAAGGGTGATTCTAAAGTGTGATTCTAAAGGGTGATTCTAAAGGGTAATTCTAAAGTGTGATTCTAAAGGGTGATTCTCAAGTGCGATTCTAAAGTGTGATTCTGAAGTGCGATTCTAAAGTGTGATTCTAAAGTGTGATTCTAAAGTGCGATTCTAAAGTGCGATTCTAAAGTGTGATTCTCAAGGGTGATTCTCAAGGGTGATTCTAAAGTGCGATTCTAAAGTGCGATTCTAAAGTGCGATTCTAAAGGGTGTTCCTAAAGGGTGATTCTAAAGGGTGATTCTAAAGGGTGATTCTAAAGTGTGATTCCTAAAGTGTGATTCTAAAGTGTGATTCTAAAGTGTGATTCTAAAGTGTGATTCCAAAGGGTGATTCCAAAGGGTGATTCTAAAGGGTGATTCTAAAGGGTGATTCTAAAGGGTGATTCTAAAGGGTGATTCTAAAGGGTGATTCTAAAGTGTGATTCTGAAGTGTGATTCAAAAGGGTAAGTCTAAAGGGTGAGTCTAAAGGGTGATTCTAAAGGGTGATTCTAAAGTGTGATTCTAAAGGGTGATTCTCAAGGGTGATTCTCAAGGGTGATTCTAAAGTGTGATTCTGAAGTGCGATTCTAAAGTGCGATTCTAAAGTGCGATTCTAAAGTGCGATTCTAAAGTGCGATTCTAAAGTGCGATTCTAAAGTGCGATTCTAAAGTGCGATTCTAAAGTGTGATTCTCAAGGGTGATTCTCAAGGGTGATTCTAAAGTGCGATTCTAAAGTGCGATTCTAAAGGGTGATTCTAAAGTGTGATTCTGAAGTGCGATTCTAAAGTGTGATTCTCAAGGGTGATTCTCAAGGGTGATTCTAAAGTGCGATTCTAAAGTGCGATTCTAAAGGGTGATTCTAAAGTGTGATTCTGAAGTGCGATTCTAAAGTGCGATTCTAAACTGCGATTCTAAAGTGTGATTCTAAAGTGCGATTCTAAAGTGCGATTCTAAAGTGCGATTCTAAAGTGCGATTCTAAAGTGTGATTCTCAAGGGTGATTCTAAAGTGCGATTCTAAAGTGCGATTCTAAAGGGCGATTCTAAAGGGTGATTCTAAAGGGTGATTCTAAAGTGTGATTCCTAAAGTGTGATTCTAAAGGGTGATTCTAAAGTGTGATTCTAAAGGGTGATTCTAAAGTGTGATTTCAAAGTGTGATTCTAAAGGGTGATTCCAAAGGGTGATTCCAAAGTGTGATTCCAAAGGGTGATTCCAAAGGGTGATTCTAAAGGGTGATTCTAAAGGGTGATTCTAAAGTGTGATTCGGAAGTGTGATTCTAATGAGTAATTCTAAAGGTTAATTCTAAAGTGATTCTAAAGTGCGATTCTAAAGGGTAAGTCTAAAGGGTAAGTCTAAAGGGTGATTCTAAAGGGTGATTCTAAAGTGTGATTCTAAAGGGTGATTCTAAAGGGTAATTCTAAAGTGTGATTCTAAAGGGTGATTCTCAAGGGTGATTCTCAAGGGTGATTCTAAAGGGTGATTCTAAAGGGTGATTCTAAAGGGTGATTCTAAAGTGTGATTCTGAAGTGCGATTCTAAAGTGCGATTCTAAAGTGCGATTCTAAAGTGCGATTCTAAAGTGCGATTCTAAAGTGCGATTCTAAAGTGCGATTCTAAAGGGTAAGTTTAAAGGGTGAGTCTAAAGGGTAATTCTAAAGTGTGATTCTAAAGGGTGATTCTAAAGTGCGATTCTAAAGTGCGATTCTAAAGTGCGATTCTAAAGTGCGATTCTAAAGTGCGATTCTAAAGTGCGATTCTAAAGTGTGATTCTAAAGTGCGATTCTAAAGTGCGATTCTAAAGTGCGATTCTAAAGTGCGATTCTAAAGTGAGATTCCAAAGGGTGATTCTAAAGTGATTTTAAAGTGTGATTCGAAAGTGCGATTCGAAAGAGTGATTCTAAAGTGCGATTCTAAAGGGTGATTCTAAAGGGTGATTCTAAAGTGTGATTCTGAAGTGTGATTCTAATGAGTAATTCTAAAGGTTAATTCTAAAGTGTGATTCTAAAGTGTGATTCTAAAGTGCGATTCTAAAGTGCGATTCTAAAGTGCGATTCTAAAGGGTGAGTCTAAAGGGTGAGTCTAAAGGGTGATTCTAAAGGGTGATTCTCAAGGGTGATTCTAAAGGGTGATTCAAAAGTGTGATTCTAAAGTGCGATTCTAAAGTGCGATTCTAAAGTGCGATTCTAAAGTGCGATTCTAAAGTGTGATTCCAAAGGGTGATTCTAAAGTGATTTTAAAGTGTGATTCTAAGGTACGATTCTAAAGTGTGATTCTAAAGTGTTGATTCTAAAGGGTAATTCTAAAGAGTGATTCTAAAGTGTGATTCTAAAGGGTGATTCTAAAGGGTGATTTTAAAGTGTGATTCTAAAGTGTGATTCTCAAGTGTGATTCTAAAGTGTGATTCTAAAGTGTGATTCTAAAGTGTGATTCTAATGTGTGATTCTAATGTGTGATTCTAAAGGGTGATTCCAAAGGGTGATTCTAAAGTGTGATTCTAAAGTGTGATTCTAAAGTGTGATTCCAAAGTGTGATTCTAAAGTGTGATTCTAAAGGGTAATTCTAAAGGGTAATTCTAAAGTGTGATTCTAAAGTGTAATTCTAAAGTGTGATTCTAAAGGGTAATTGTAATGTGTGATTCCAAAGGGTGATCCCAAAGGGTAATTCTAAAGTGTAATTCAAAAGTGTGATTCTAAAGTGTGATTCTAAAGTGTGATTCTAAAGTGTGATTCTAAAGTGTGATTCTAAAGTGTGATTCTAAAGTGTGATTCTAAAGTGTGATTCTAAAGTGTGATTCTAAAGTGTGATTCTAAAGTGTGATTCTAAAGTGTGATTCTAAAGGTTAATTCTAAAGGTTAATTCTAAAGGTTAATTCTAAAGGTTAATTCTAAAGTGTGATTCTAAAGGTTAATTCTAAAGTGTGATTCTAAAGTGTGATTCTAAAGGGTAATTCTAAAGTGTGATTCTAAAGTGTGATTCTAAAGTGTAATTCTAAAGTGTGATTCTAAAGTGTAATTCTAAAGGTTAATTCTAAAGGTTAATTCTAAAGGTTAATTCTAAAGTGCGATTCCAAAGTGTGATTCTAAAGAGCGATTCTAAAGGGTGATTCTAAAGTGCAATTCCAAAGTGTGATTCTAAAGGGGTAATTCTAAAGGGGTAATTCTAAAGGTTAATTCTAAAGGTTAATTCTAAAGTGTGATTCTAAAGTGTAATTCTAAAGGTTAATTCTAAAGTGTGATTCTAAAGTGTGATTCTAAAGGGTAATTCTAAAGTGTGATTCTAAAGTGTGATTCTAAAGTGTAATTCTAAAGTGTGATTCTAAAGTGTAATTCTAAAGGTTAATTCTAAAGGTTAATTCTAAAGGTTAATTCTAAAGTGCGATTCCAAAGTGTGATTCTAAAGAGCGATTCTAAAGGGTGATTCTAAAGTGCAATTCCAAAGTGTGATTCTAAAGGGGTAATTCTAAAGGGGTAATTCTAAAGGTTAATTCTAAAGGTTAATTCTAAAGTGTGATTCTAAAGTGTGATTCTAAAGTGTAATTCTAAAGGGTGATTCTAAAGAGCGATTCTAAAGGGTGATTCTAAAGTGTGATTCTAAAGGTTAATTCTAAAGTGCGATTCCAAAGTGTGATTCTAAAGAGCGATTCTAAAGGGTGATTCTAAAGTGCAATTCCAAAGTGTGATTCTAAAGGGGTAATTCTAAAGGGGTAATTCTAAAGGTTAATTCTAAAGGTTAATTCTAAAGTGTGATTCTAAAGTGTGATTCTAAAGTGTAATTCTAAAGGGTGATTCTAAAGAGCGATTCTAAAGGGTGATTCTAAAGTGCAATTCCAAAGTGCGATTCTAAAGAGTAATTGTAAAGTTTCTGAAGGGTCTCGTTCGTTTCTCGGCTTTGCATATTTCATGTTAAAAGTGCCAAACTGAACCGCTTCCTTCGGACACAGGTGAGATGTTTTATTTTTTTCACTACAGAAGGAGCTGCTACAACGAACACTCCGGATATATTATCTTGGCCATACAATGAACCCAAAAGTATCTCCTCCCCCACCCCCTTCAGTTGGGCTGTTATACAATGTCAGTCTTGTACCTAATTTGTTGCACAAACTGTGTTATGTCAAACAATATTGGCCAGTGTATAAACTTTCCCCACAACATGTCTTGTACCATTACCTTGTGCCACAGGAAATAATGACAAAAGAACAAGGACACGTTGTCTTTCCCGAATGTATGTGTGTCCCTTTGACCAATGGATAAATGCCATTGGGTAATTCGATACAAGAGGTGCAGCAGCTCAGGTGAAAGACCTGCCAATGGTCTCTCCCATGACTGATGTCCACCTCTTGTAGTTTTACCGAATTGTCAATGGCAGTTAAACACTGGTCAAAGTGATGCATATCTTGGGGCAAATGTAGGTTGTGTCGAATTAAACAACCGTTGTACACAATCCCAAGAGAAATGCAACATGACGTCGAACATGGTGTTGGCGTGACGGTTTAGGGGGCTCCCTTGAGGTCTTAGGGTCACGAGTTTGAGCCCCTTTCTCTCGCCGTTGAATCAACACCAGGTGGGTTGACGCAGCCTATCATCCTTCCAAGGTCGGCAAATGGAGTACCAGCTTGCTGGTAATGGGGGGGGGGGGGGGGGGGGGCACTGCATCAGCGGCACGGTGGTGCTTCCAGGAATTACGCAACCAGCAGCCACAGGCTGCACATGAAATGATACCAATCTAAAATGGTTTCAGTCGTTCAGAGACGACCACTTATGCAGATGGAGAATCACTTGTAAACAGCTCAATGGAAGGTGTGCTGTGGAGTGAGTTTAGGACATTATGACTCGATGGAGAGGTTAACATGATGATGGATTGCCCTTTAGATTCATGTCACTCACACGAGGCACTCGCATCATGATCCATAGGGTGACGCATGAAATGCCATGAAAGATTCAATATCATGGAAGTTTACGATGCCTGTGATGTTCGTAAGCAGTGTGGACATTGCTCTTCGTGGCAGACAACAGTATGGACATTGTTCTTAGTGGCAGACAAGAATGTGGACATTGTTCTTAGTGGCAGACAAGAGTGTGGATATTGTTCTTCGTGGCAGACAAGTGTGGACATTGCTCTTCGTGGCAGACAACAGTGTGGACATTGTTCTTAGTGGCAGACAAGTCTGGACATTGCTCTTAGTGGCAGACAAGTCTGGACATTGCTCCGAGTGGCAGATACAAGTGTGGATATTTTTGTTCGTGGTATTGTATTCCACAGCAAGCAGCAGACTTTTTACACATACCGTGCTGCATTTTTATTTTCAGGGCGGCTTTCAGCAACCAAATCATGCAAAGGATTATTACCGAAAATGCCATCCTCGTATTGACCTGTGACCCTTTTTGATGAAATTTCATTGCTTAATTTATCAGCTTATAATGGCTGCAGTTGATTCGTGAGAGCTGAAGTGGGTCAAAGGCTGCTTTTAGGTAATCTTATGAAACCTGGTGGTAGAAACAATAGAGCCCACGGATGTTGTTGATCTCTCTTCTAGCAAATGCCACAAATATAAAATTGCCGAACGAGATTGCCAGGGTGGGGGGTGGCAGGGGAGTATTCCAAAAAGCTGTTAAGAATAAGTGAAAGCAGGGGGTGCTGCATCTCGAAGCATTTCATCCTTTGGACTGGGACATAAGGCGTAATTTCCTATTCACATTTTTGTTGTGTGTGTGAAACAGATTACAAAGCATTTTTTAAATTTTTTTCAAAAAAGTGGGAGATTCCATGCCAAGACCCTGGCAAATTTCACCCAGCCAAGAAAGGACCAACATACTATGTGCATCATAAAATGTAATTTAGCTGTATAATGCAATCGGTGGGATTGCAGGGATGTTGATATGGCACACATGATGGGCCAAATGTCCTGTGTCTGAGTTTCCTGGTGTCTCCATGTAATGGGCTGGCATTACGGCCTAGACTCCCTCGAGGTACTGCAATCGACTCCGAGTGGTCTCAGGTAGAGCACTTCTTCATACCGGCGTTTCACAGGCAGGGAGATTGATTTTCCAAGATGGACATTAAACTGGGCATCCCGTTTGCTGGTATTATTCGGTGTACGTTAAAGATCCCACAGTGTCCTTCATGAAGAGTAGGTGAGCTATCACAGGCACTGAACAGATGCAAAACCCTTATTTCCTGTGGCAGAGTGGTGAACCGTCTAGGATTGCAACCCTTGCCAAGAAACTGCTTTCGTATAACTGATGCTCGGTGTACAGATGCACCTTGCAATGTTTAAACAGCTTTTACATCATTTTCACAACTAGCAATACCCACTCCCACCAGGAGCGAAATACGGTGTCATTATCCCTTCTCTGCTCGAGGTCCTGATTCTTCGAATGGCAGATGCATCTCCTTTTAGTAATGAGACCAGAACATCACTCAGTGCAAATAATCTCACTTCGAGTGCTAATTCTGAACAAAAATAACAGTTAACTGAACACTATTATTATGAACACTACTGAATCACTATTATTATGGCCCACTACTGTCATAGACCACTGCTGTTATGGCCTACATACCTATTTCATCGATGCACCCTATTACGTCACATATTGTTATTTCCATTATCTGTAGCTTTGATTATTAGGATATTTAATGACAACATTTTTTCACATTTTTGGCCAGATCGTATAAAATAAATATGAAAAAAATTCAAACTATATTATATTTCCCATGGCCAACTGATCATATTGTCGTGCGGACGCTCAGTTAAAACAGAGCGTCCGAAGGATGGCATCGAGCTTAACGAGGCGTTTCCCAATTCAATGGCGGATCATACACGAGAAGGGGGTTGGGGGATTATGCCGCTTACCTTCACGGTCCGATGTCTTCAACCTGAAAAATCAATAACTCAACCAAAAACGGATACAGAATGTACAACAATAAATATTTATTAACGGACCCATTAACAAAGAATGCAACGGAAGAACTAAGACCTACGTTGAGATCCCACTCACAGACTTCATATACAAAACAATGGGAGACTGAAGAAAATAAATCGGTGTGTTTGCGTTCGTGTTTGGGCTTATCTGTCTGGGTGTGTAGCGTCCGTCAGGAATCGTCTGGTTGTGCAGCTCTGTCGTCCAATGCAGCTCCAGTTGGCGCAAACTGCCTGGTCGTTGGCGTGGAGCGGCCCTCGGCGCGCCCGTGCGGTCGCTTGTCAGCACTCCAACCGCAAGCCTCGCTCGTCGTTCGTATGTGAACGCAGGGGAAGAGAATCGTCGGCGCTGGTCTCCCCACCAAAGTCCAAAGGGAAGAACAGGTGCAGCATGAAGGGACAGTCCAGAGCAAGAGGCAAAGGGAAGAGAAGCAGAGGCGAAGAGAGAAAATGTCGGTCAGCTAGTGGTTTTACTGATCGTCTTCTGACGTCACTCTCTATCTCTCCCAATCAGTGCGTTGTTTCTTGGTGGTCTTTCGCACCTTCTCACGTCACCGGCACTCGTCCTTCAATCAGCGCGTCGCTTGTTGTGGCTATTTCGCACCTTCCTCACTGATTGGCCAAGGTGTCATTGGTCGGTGGCCAATCAGTCTGCCGCTTCCTTCCAGTCATGTCATCTGCCAATCAAACCCTTGGTGTCAATCGCGATGGGTGGGCGTGGCCTCAGCCTGCCTGATCGATGTTCCATCGCCATGGTGGTGTACTGCGCGGCCGCTGCCTGTTGGTTTTTCCTGTCAGTCTTATCGTCTTGTGGCGGAGGAAGAATTAATTAACGTTGTGCTAATGGGCCTATCTAATGTGTGTGATGTGCTGCCATACGGGACAAATGAATGATCACCAGGTCCGACACAGGGGAATTAGCTTATTCCCTACAACTATTTAACACACAATCATCCTTGTATGATCACAGGTACACACTTGATCCGACAAACTGCCTAAACACAGAAATTACATGGAGATTGTTCTAACTCGACAGACGAAGCATACCTATGCAGACCTACCTAGATCTATATATGCCCTACCCACCGACATAACAATATATATGAAGTTTTGCATTGATCTGTTGAGCGGTTCTGGAGAAGAAGATATTTTTACATTTTTATTTTAAATCCAACATGGCTGCCATATCATGTGACCAATGACGTCATAAATTTAATTCTTCACTGGCATTGGGGCATAGATCAGATAGATATATGAAGTTTCAGATTTTTTGGAAAAGGATTTTGATTTAACCAATTATGACTGGAATACGACTTGACCAATGACATGATCATTATCACCTTAAATGTCCCACCAGGAGTAGATGGCACATGCCAAGTTTAATCTAGAACGGTACTTGGGAGCGCGCATACCTCCACCAGGCTCAACAGTTTTCGTTTTGTATCCCACTGATGGGCCGGATCTACATTTAAACCTGAACCAAAATCTAATCTGCTTGTTCTTTTCGCCGAACCAATTAATTCACCGATTTTTTGTCAAAATTCGTCCAGAACTTTTTGAATAGCATGCTACATGTTGTTTTTGGCCCTATCACGCAATGCTGATCACTTAAACTAGAACGGCACTCTTCGACGTCGCAACATCGACCGACATGCCTCCCCATTACAGACGATGACCTTTGACCTCCTGATCCCAAAAACCAAATCAATTCCTCTTTGCATCATAATACATACTTTGACAAAAGTTGGTCCGAGTCCCAGATGGACAACCCCACATTACATAATTATACATACTTGTACCAAATTTGATTTAAATCCCTTCAGCTGTTCTCAAGTATCACACTTTTACCTAACATGACCACATGACCTCTGACCTTTGATGCCAAAATCTAACCAGTTCATCTTTTCATCAAAATATATACTTGTACCAAATTTTGTCAAAATCCCATCACTGGTTCACAAGTTGGCGTGGTACCATAATTTTTACCCAATATGACCTCTGACCTCTTGACCCCAAAATATAATCAGTTCATCTCAACAATTATACATACCTGTACCAAGTTTGACTTCAATCCCTTCAGTCATTCTTAAGTTATCGCTGTAACGAAAACCTATTAGAGACTCTGACCGTTGACCCTAAAGTCTAATCAGTTTATCTTTGCATCATAGTATATAATTATACCAAGTTTGGTGAAAATCCCATGACTAGTTCACAAGTTAGCTCGGTAACAGAATTTTTACCTGACGGGATGTCTGACATTTGACCTCAAAATCTAACCAGTTGATATTTGCATTATACATACCTGTACCAAGTTTGAATTAAATCCCCTCAGTCGTTCTCAAGTTATAAACTCATTACAGACGATGACCTTTGACCTCTTGATCCCAAAAACCAAATCAATTCATCTTTGCATCATAATACATACTTGGACCAGCTTTGGTCAGAATCCCATCACTGGTTCACAAGTTATCACGGTAACAGGATTTTTTTTAACTAACATGACCTCTGACCTTTAACCTCATAACCCCAAAAATCTTATCAGTTCATATTTACCTCATCATACATAAAAAAATAAAATAAAAACACCTTCAGAGGCCATTTTTCCCCGCAAGCGGGGGTTGGCCTTTTTCGGGGACCATGGTTGTTGTTTTTTGGTCCCCTTTTTGAAGCAATGTTTTACGGCCGGATGCCCTTCATGCCGCCAACCCTTTTTGTCGCCTTTTTACGACAAACAGGGAATTACCAGTGAACTGGTACTCAATTTGCCGACCTCGGAAGGATGACAGGCTGAGTCAACCCCCCTGGCGTTAATTCAGCGATCGACTGGGATTCGAACCCAGGATCCTTGGAGCCTAAGCTGGCACCCTAGCCGCTAGCCAACACCAGGGATAAACAACTCATCATACATACCTGCACCAGTTTTGACTAAGATCTCTTCAGCTGTTCTCAAGATAGCGCGGTAACGAAAACCTATCACGGATGGACAGACTGACAGACGGATGGAAAGACAGCCAGATGGACAACCTGAAAAAAATGCCTTCGGCAACTTTGTTGGCAGAGGCATAAAAAGAATTTTTAAAGTGAAAATATATAACTGCGGACACTTTCAGACAGACGTGTTGCAATAGTCTCGCATCCGCTCCCGGGTGAGATTATCACTCGTTACCTCTGGTAACGAAAAGGTGTCAATATCCGCTCCCTCCTGCAGGCGTCAGTGGTTAAACCACTTGCTCTATTTCCCATGTGCAGGTGAAAATTTCAAGTAATCTCCCCACTCTCACCAGGGAGAGGAGGTCGGGAGGAATTATATTAAGCCCCTGACCTGACCCTGCGTACCCCAACCACATATGCAAAATGTGGTAGACATTGGCCCAGCCATTTTCAATTCTATAATTGTCAGACATACATGCAATTGCCTTATTTTCGTATGAGAAAAGAATTAAAAGGAAACTTTTACATGTCTGGGTTATCAGTAAGAAGTAATAAAAAGCCACAAGGACTTGCATGTTTAAAAAGCATCCAGCTATCATTCTGGGTCATTAAATAGAAGTAGGAGTTTGATTCCAAGCAGAATCGGCTCCAAGTGAAACTTCCATCTCTCGTTGAGCCAGCTGTCTTGGTCTCCAATATGTACTTTAAAGACCCCATGGCATCTTTTTGCAGGGCGCAGGAGGAATCGTGGGCCAATTGTCTCCAATGTGTACTTTAACTACCCCACGGTCCTATAAAGAACCCTTGGCAGAGACCACATGGCACCCTCTTCTGGGCTGCCAGCACCCTGGCCAAATTCGCCGTTGGGTTAAACAAAGGGTTGACCGTCTCACCCTCTCCGGATGACTCCAAAACGATAACCGCCACAGCAGTGCCACAACGGAGTCCAGGAATTAACCTCCTATTAGGTGTGACATCCTATTACTATTGGAGTTCAGAGGATGTCTTTTTTTTTCTTCCAAGACTTGCGCACACCTCGTTAGGGTTAAAGGTGTGAATGGTGACAGTTTAAGGCATCTTTCTACAGTTCCCGAGATACGAAGAGGCAATTATTCCGTGCTGTTAATTTGATCCACTGTTCACACATTTGTAGGAGCTTCTCACGACCTATTTAAAGGACTTGGACTTCCATAGTGCAGCAGCCCAATTTCTGCCAAACTTTTATTTAAGTGCAGTGTTTCTTACAGCTCTTTCTCTCTGGTTGCAGCTGTGGCAGTGTGAACTGTACATGACAGGGTCGTCTGGAACATCCTTCCGAGTCACCAAGATTTCCCTGCCAAGTCCAAATAACCTGCTCCTCGTTTGCAGACATCTCTTATGAATTCAGCACTTAGTGGCTTGCGTATACAGGGCCATTATTTATACACAATGCACGAGGGTGGATCCACGCGAGTTTTGGCTTCAGAGGTGGGATGTGGGGGAGCAAGAAAGTTTTCTCCACCTCTCCACCATCGGCAAGGAGAGGGCGTCTCTCAGTTTGAAGGGAAATCTTTTGAGCAATTCACACGTTTTCTCCCTACGGCGTGCAGAACGCACAACAAACATCGTTCACTTCGGGATGCATGCTCGTATCGCAAATTGGCCCAGTTCCCCCAAGCCTGAGACACCTATTTTCAAGATCACTGCATACCTCATCCATAAACCTAGGGTAAGGTTCTGAAGTAAATAGTCAGCGTAGGTTATGATAGCAACTGTCGGGTTTGAAAAAACTTTGCATTGTTTGTTTTTAAAGGCAAAGCTCCTGTTCGAACTTCATACGAGAAGCAAGCCCAGTAACCCAATTCTCATGTCACTCAAGCTGGAAATCCAATGCCCTTCTTCAGATTCTTCTATGCACCTTAATCCCAACAGTTAGGGTCAGACACTCGGATCTGCCTTCTCAAATCCCCTACAACCTCCAACATCTACCTCTCTCAATCCCACCGTCTTCAAATCTCTTTTTACTACCTCCCTCTACCTTAATCTCTTCCCTCTACAATTGGCTCATCTCATGCTTCGATTGGTTCATCTTTTTCGTCACGTGTCCAAAATACCGCAATATAGTCTCTGCAATCCTTTTTGCGATACTTTTACACAACCCCGGCTCTCTTGGTATTCCTCATTCCTCAACCGCTCTTTTAGCGATAATACTCTGAGAATCCAGGACAGCATTCTCATACGTATCCTCTCCCGCAACTCATCTTCCATTTTCCTCAACGCCCATGTGTATCTACACCGTGCAGTACAACTAGTCTAAACTAAATGGAAAACCAAATAGTACATCAGAAGGAACCCGAATAAGCAAAGAGCAAAGATGGAGACATCAGGAGGAACTTGGATAGGATTTGGGTTTCAGCCGCTTCTCCACAACCCTCAAACCCATCCAGGCGCAGTCAGGTGAACCTTACAGAAAAATCTCTTCAATAATTCACTTCTCCTTGGACAGATCGATGAATAGAGAAAGAAATAACAAGCAAGAATTGGAATGAACAAGGAGAATTGTGAAAAAAGTATAAAGAAACGTGAAAGAAACAAAGATCCCCAGCTCCTAGCCCTAGCCCCGAGCCAAACACTGTCTTGTAGTATTCAACCTTCAATATTCTTGGTATTCTTCAAAGGTAGCAAGCTGGGAAGAAGAGTAGAAAATAAATGGTATCTTCCACTCAAAAACAGCAGCACTGAAGTACCGTCTCAAGAAAAGGACGTTGATACGACTGTCAGGTTAAAATTCAACCACATGCCTTCCAAAGACTCTCAAGTCGCATCACCCCTCATCACAGTTAGATAGCCAACAACAATGTTCAACCAGAACGTACAACCACCTTGTCACGTGAACTCATGAAACCGCCTTCCATGCATATACAGTGAGGACGTTTCCACACTATCATTGGTAAGCCATGCGTAAGCCCAGCCTGTGGGAGGTGTCGAAATCCTCCTGGCACACATTCGGCATCCGTCGTCTGAGAGACTATTAAACCAGTGATGGCATTTGCATCAGCACCATTGTGAGCCAGGAACGACAGGGCAGTGTGCCAATGACCCCATGATTGGAGCATTTGGAGGAAGGCAGAACTGTTTTGTGGAGAACCTACGGAGACCACAACATCCTTTTGCATGGTGTAAATTCTTGCACAACAGTTATAAAGTTGGTTGTACCAAACAAGTCTTCACGAACCTATTGATCTGGCGTTGCTTCATGCCATGGCCTCGCCAACTTACATTCCGCGCCCACAGAAGAGTAGCTGCTTGCATTCAGTAATGGGAATGTGGTGAGCATGGCTGGGCTACTTAAAGCGATGTTGGCTGAAACTTGCAAGTTCTTCATCGCAATCACAGTTTCAACCTCATGGTGGTTCTTTTCAAACTTTTGTTCACAGACGAGGAAAGAGATCCAAAGTTCCCAGTCCAAATGAAATGCCATCGAGAATGATATTCATAACGAAGGACAGGTAAAACTATTTTCAAATGGTTTATGAAAGATGCAAAAGGCATATCTCGTGGCATCAGCTCCGTGTAGCGATGACAGCAGTGAACCGAGATCATAATATCCAGGAAGGACTTTTAGCCCAGATCCTCAAAAACCTTGTTTCTCCTTTGATCAAGATCAATTGGCGTGTATAGGATTTGATCTTCTGTTCTATAGATTGGATCAGAAGCCTCATTCGGCCGATGGTGGCAAGGTGGTCAACTCTACGATCGAACAAAACCAAATCAATGTACACCTAGACAGCAGAACTAGCTCAAATCCGAGTCTTCCACAAGATCTTTATTGTCTCGACTGCACACAAAATCTAATTTATTAGAGTCCCATTAGAGATTCAACATGCTCCGTGATGCAGCACCTCTTACACAGTGCACCAAACAGCCGGGGGACAAACTGGATAGCACAGAGTATATTCTAAAATCCGCCATGGAATATAGCAATTCCTAAACTACAAATAGATTTGCAATGTCTTAAAGCAATGTCAAGTTGATGGACCTTCAAAAACAAGTTCTGCAGCCTCCTCACTCTGCAGACCTGGACAAAATCACAGACTGGTCAAACAAGTGGAACATGTCTTTCAATCTGGACAAATCTCACACTTACTATGTCTCTCCGCAAAGACCGACTGGACAACCCTCCCATCCACTTTCTGAACAATCCTCTCCAAGAAATTCTGTCACTCAAGCTTTTGGGTCTCACTATCTGCCATGACCTTTCCTGGGAAAAGCACATTTCCAAGCTGGCCTCCAAAGCCAGTCGCAGACTGGGCATCCTCCATTGTGTGAAGTCCTTCCTTGGTACACCTGAGCTCCTCACCACATACAAGGCTTTCATTTGCAGCTCAATGGAATACTGTTCTCCCCGCTGGACCGGTGCTCTTGCCTCACACCGAGCTCGGCTTCACGCTGTTGAAACCAAAGCATTCAGAATCATTGGAATCTCCCGCGATGCAGCTAACTCCGAGGGCTTCACTTACTCACCGCAGGCAGGTTGGTGGTCTTTGTCTTCTACCGACTCCTCTCCGGCCTTGCTCCCCCAGCTCTCTCTGGGCTCTGTCCCCCAAAAATTCCTACAGGTCACACAAGATCTGCCAGCAACCCTCTTATGGTTAAACTGCCATGATTAAGACTCTGCTCATCTTCACTCCTCTTTTCTCCTGCCTCTGGAACAAACTCCCTCATGCTCTTCAATCCCACTCCTCCCTCCAGGTCTTTAAAACAGCTGTTCAGCACCATCTCTTATCTTCCCCCATCCAAAACCTTGATCTTTTCTACCCCTGCTAATTTCACCCCAGATCCACTTTTTTGAAATACCAACTTATTTCCTGGAAGTCCTTGCAGTGCCCTTGTGTTTTATACTTCTCCCGCCCCCCATGTCTTCCTCCCCCCAAGCCCTCCCTCCCACAGATCTCCCGATGTCCCTGCTCTCTAATGTTGCGTTTGTGCTTCCCATTCTCTCCCCACCTTGTCTACCGCTACCCATATTATATGTTTTATTATATATGTATGTGATAAATGTTAGCTCTTTCACGAACCTCGATCCTGTATACAAAAAAAAATTAAAATAAAAAAGTTACCAGGAACAGGACACACCCCAGGTTTAATCGTCTGGTCATATCTGTCTTGGTACTATACATAGAGGTTGTGTGTCTGTAACTATGTCACCAATATTTACTTGAGGTCGCACACTGACCAATTGGGGTATGCCCGTTTTGCCCAGCGTCGTTCTTCGCGTCTACGAAGGTGGGCCGAGATGGGCACTCCAGCCTGGAGATAAACCATTAAGAATGAAAATAATTAAATATGACAATTGACGAAATGTTTTCCTGAACTTGTTTTTGCTTCCATTGGCACCGTTTGGTGTCAGCAGAAAACGTCATCACAATAGACGTCAGTAAAGTGTGTTGCAAGCTTCGAATGGGATCGCATGGAATACGATATGTTGAGATCAATAAAATTTATTTCAAAAAGAACAAAAATTATAAAGTTCATTTTCAAGAATGTGCTGCAGCACATTGCCCAACTAAGATGGGCCAAGAAGGATACTCCCTCCGAGAGGTGAGGGACGCCAGCTAGTTTAGATAACAGATCAAATGTCTGGGTGATGTTGAGGAAGGATATATGGACAACGTCCACACTCATCTTC
This sequence comes from Myxine glutinosa, assembly GCF_964187855.1. Lineage (NCBI taxonomy): Eukaryota > Metazoa > Chordata > Myxini > Myxiniformes > Myxinidae > Myxine > Myxine glutinosa. The sequence continues at coordinate 47,015,083 of NC_136265.1, forward strand.
CCACATCCAAAACTTTGATCTTTTCTTCCCCCACGAATTCACCCCAGATCCACTTTTTTGAAATTCCAACTTCTTTCCTTGAAGTCCTTGCGGTGTTCTGTATTGTGATTTTCCTGTATTGTGATATGTTTTATACCTCTCCCTCCTCCCCCCAAGCCCTCTCCCTCCCACAGTTCTCTCGATGTCCCTGCTCTCAAATGTTGCGTTTGTGTCCGTCCTTCCCCCTCTCTCCCCATCTTGTCTACTGCTCCCCTTATTTTGTGTTTTATGTGTCGGTTTGACTTTTTGTGTGATTAATGTTAGCTCTTTCACGAGCCTCGATATTGTATACAAAAAAAAAGAAAAAAAAAGAAGGTCAAAGAGGGCACCAGCTTATTCTCAACATTTAACTAGAACGGTACTCAGTAGACAGCATATCTCCGTCAGGTGAACAGTTTGCGTTTTGTTTCCCAGAGTAGACTAGAAAATCACAATACAGAATCACTGAATCAAAATCATACATCCACAACTTTTTGAGATATCCTGCTATGTGTCGTTTTTGGCTCAAGCTCCCAATGGTGAAGAATCACTGAAAACTTCTACTGGCCAGATCCGAATCCAGATCTTCACCAAAATCGAATCGATTAGTCCTCGTCAGACACCAGACTTCTTCACCAAGTTTCGTACAAATCCGTCCACAACTTTTTGAGATATCTTGTTCAGAAACAGACAGACTGGGGTGAAAACATAACCTCCATCCACCTTTGGTGGTGGAGGTAATAAGCTTTGGGTTGCAATAGTATAAATATTTTAGGATCACCCCTTGCCACAAGCACAGCAGAGATGTTTTAACACCTACCAATTTGTGACAACTTCGAGATGGTACTCTTCACTTTTAAGGAGATTGCTGCCTGGCAGGATGTCTGAAACTGCGCAATGTGACCATTTCCTGATTAGGTATTGTGTGTCTGGTTACCATGTTAGTGGTTATACAAATCAGACGTGCGCTATTCTTACAACTGAAAATGGGTGTTCCATTACCTTCCATATGATAGTGTGCATGTAAACATGCATTTAGATACACACTTGCTTCATTTGTTGCATTGTGGGTATAAAATGAAACAAATAAGCATTGTAGAAATCACGGAGATGCGATTCGAAGCTCCCCTCCCAGAAGGTGGATCAAAACCTACTACCCAGGTGCAGTGCAATGTCGATAGAGAGGGAAAGGGTATTGAGGGTACTGATATAGCACACAAAGGTTTGGGCAAAGAGTTCATGGAAATGTGATGGGTGAGGACTGCGATTGGGTGGAGATAGAGGCAGGCGAGGACCGCAGTGGGCTTGGCGTAGGCGAGGACCCTGGTGTGCCTGGTGTGGGTGGGGATCACGGCAGGCCTGGCAAGGGCAAGGACCCTGGTGGGCCTGGCATGGGTGGCGACCAAGGTGGGCGACCAAGGTGGGCCTGGTGAGGGCAAGGACCGAGGTGAGTTTGGCACGGGCGTGGATCGAGGTCGGCCCGGCGCTGCCATGTATTGAGGTATGCCCGGCATGGTCGAGGATTGTGACGGATAAAATAAATGAAGGGTTTGTTGTAAGAGGAAATTGGAAAGTGTTTGGCATGGTTGTGAAGAGTTAGGTGAACTGTGAGAGGATTGAGAGGAGTTCAGCATAGGAAAGAAAAGAAATGAGTTTGACGTGTAGAAGATGACAACAGAGATTGGTATTAGAGGGCCTCAATGGATTCGGTGAGGGAGGAAGGGTTTCGTATTGGCAAAGAGTGAGAATAAGGTGTGAAGTGAGGAAAGGTGGAGTGTTGTTGGGGATCAGGAAAGACAGTGGAAGAGGATTGAGAGTAGCTCAGCATTGAAAGTTGAAGGTGTTTTTAAGGGTAGTCGAGCAACATGGTGTACATGCAGTGGAAGAAGTCTGGGCAGGCCCTTAGGGATATTTTGGGGCCATTTGGTTCAAATTCTTCCAAAAGCACCAAATTTGGCCCAGATGTTGCCCATGCCATACTCTTTCGATTTTTGACGGGCGCCAAGACGGGCGCCCCCCCCCCCCCGGGGGCCCCATATTGGCGAAATACTAAATGGCCGCCACCCGGATTAGAGGAAAATCAGTTAAATAACCAAAAGGGTTGGAATCATGTATGATACCACTTTTCAGGGGGTTTCGAGGTCGAGGAATCCAATTAGGATGTTATTTTGATGATTTGAGGTCAAGGTCAACCCTCAAGGTCATCTTAAAGGTCATTTTTGAGTCAAACATGTCGGTTTTTGAGTTTTTTGTCAAGATTTACGCGAGGTTCACCATTTTATGTTTCTGGGTTGCGTAATCGAACTCTGACCTTATTTTTGACAAGTAGAGGAAATATTTACATGTCTATTTCCTAATTTTCAGGCATATGCAGTTCATCAGTCTAATTACAAAGGTACGGATTTTGATGTTTTATGAACTGTATGCCATATCCTTGTGTTAAATTTTTGTGCTATCATGATCCGGGTTCATGTATACATGATTGTATACATGTCATAAATATGACGTCATAGGTCATGTGACCTGGCGGCCATATTGGATTTTATGAAAACCTTAAAAATGGATCCCTGCCTTAATTTTTCGATCGATTCATTTTGAACTTTGACCACTTATAGTACGCCATGTGATTGGATGCATATCCTAATTATGACGTCATAGGTCAGGCAACATGGCGGGATGGACCGGTATGGTCCGCGGATCATACCGCCCTTGGCGCTCGCCGCTCGTCAAAAATCGAAAGAGTATGGCATGGGCAACATCTGCGCCAAATTTGATGCTTTTGGAAGAATTTGAACAAAAATATCCCTAAGGGCCCTGACTATAAGGTCGATTGGCGCAGTTGGGGCAAAATTAAAGCAGCGTAAGCAAAAGTTGATGGTTGCAAGGAAGAGAGAAAGTGGAATGGCCAAAGTAATCAGTGTGGTCAAGCTTAAAGTTGAGGTTGAAGAGAGATGGGCGGGAATTTTAAAGGCTGTTCAGGTAGTCATACATGTAACCAAGACAAAATGGCTTCTGAACAAACAACAAAAAAACAAAGAAAAAAACTAGAAAACTAGAAAAAGAAAGTTGAAGAACAGGCATGACTATTTTCAGTTTGCCAGAAATTGAACGCTGCTTGGTGTTTGTGGCGAGCATATTTTCACAGATTATTTTAGCGATCATATCACCGATTTTGAGTGGCGATGGTGTGATATGCCAGCTGCATGATGGTGACAAGATTGCCTTGTAATCGTCAGTACGATCCAATACAACAAGGGCAATGTGGAGGCGTTCGGAAAACGCCGTTACAGACGTGTGACAACATGGCACCTGCCAGTCACTTTGCCAAAACACTATGTTCTGACAACTTATTCTGAAATGGGGCCAGCAATGAAGATGTGCCCATCCGCCACTTTCAAGGTCAAGAGCATAGGACGCCACGAACTTTATAAATCTGGGAAAACGAAAAACTTTGGTAAGGTTGAAAGCTTTGCCTGTAGCACCACATTCTAATCTACTTTCCTTGCCACATGGGATTGATTAACGCAAACTAAGGCAGGTCGAGCCATGGCTGCGACCAATGCATTGGCTATTCATCACTCTGTCCAGATTGGCCATCGTGATCCTTCACTCTTGCTGCCCTGACGCTCAACCTGGCCCTTCATCGATCTAGGCCTTGGTGGCAAATCAAGCGAGGATTGCCTGTGTAACATGCGCTTAACCTTCATTTCATCTTTTTTTTTTGTCGTTTCATCCTGTTCTTCATATTTCCTCTTCCCCAATATAGAGCTGATAATTGCACGTTTTAATGGCACTTACAGACCATCAAGATCTCTACCACCCTCACTTATATTACACTAAATTGTTTGTGATATGTATGGAGGTGTAAAGACAATGCACAAGGTAGGAAGGCCTCAAACTTAAACCGTTTTATACCTACATGTATGTATATAATATGTACGTATTAAAAAGTATTCCTTATATCAACTACGAGCAGATAACCCGGTTCCACCAAGCTGTTGTAAGAAATTTATGGAATATTTATGGAGTTTGATGGGAATGCCCTTTGACAGCACAATATTCACTAATGGTTAAGACTGCTAAGGTTTCTCGGTGAAGTAATTATGTAACGAAAAGGTAAGTATGAGATGAAAAAATTGCCTGAATAGTTTGTGGTTATATATTTTATATTTTTTACTTCCGGTAGGTGCGTGAACCAGCAACTCTGGGCTTGTACACCGACCGCGGGCACTGCCTTGCCACAACAATGCACAACTATAAATTGTGTGAATATCGATATTTTTAGACCTGCACATGCACTGTTCAGACCCAAGAGCTCTTAAGTGAGGTATCATGCAGCATTATGTGTGCTGTGGTTACGCCGTTTACCCCATTCAGACACAATCGGGCAACTTGCATTGATATCTAAACAGACTAACATTGAAAGATGCCTTCAAATACTGTGCAACCAAGATAAAAAGTTAGATATTGCTATTTGGAAAGCAGGGGAGTGGGGCCATGGGGTTAATTGTAGATTTATGTAATGGTGCTGCGTAGAAGGGGAAGGGGTGGATCCATAGCTAGAAAGAATGCTGCGGACGGACCATGTGTTCGAGTAGGTTAGGGTAATACTCCTGCATTAGGGATTTATCAGGCCAACATGTAATATTAGTGGGGCGGCTTAGCCCAAATATTCAAAAGAATTGTGCATTTTGTGAAACAAGCACCAAATTTGGCACAAATGTACATTAATATGTTGCGAACATTTTCAGATATTGGGCCACTTGAAATTCCGTAATTTTTTTTTTCAAATTTTTTCAAATTTCGTAATTTCAAATTTTTCGGGTGACACCGTCACAATTTCGGTCTTCGAGGCCGGCCGATAGGCAAAGTGTGACCGGAAGGGACGAGGTTCTCCTGACCACGTGGCCCTCGATCTGGGAAGCGAGAGGCGTTCCATTAGTGGACGCGCCCCTGACGCCCGACTTTTGGGCGGCCCCGGCAGGCCGTTTGTTTTGACGTTCCGTGACAGGCCCCGCACCCCCACCTCCGGGCCGACCGGAAGCTTGTGCTGAGTACATCATACCTGAACAACTCAGTGAGGCAGAACACAGCAGTGCACACCAGGGTGACCCCTTCAGTGCATAAACCAATTAACCTGTCCACTGCAGGGCATATAGAAATGAAGTTATTTTCTGCATATAATAATAATATAAGTTCAGTTCTATATAACAATTTCTGTTATCACCACTACCACTACAACTACCACTACTACAAGCTTTGTCTGGAATTTTGTGGACTAACAGCCAAACAGACATACAGACAAGCTGGGATCAAAACATTACCTCCTTCCACCATTGAGTGTAGAGGTAAACATCATGGAAATTATATCATGCCCTAGATTTAATTCATGCTTACCCGTGTATTTGCTTCACTGGTTCACAAGGTCTTTTGCATACATGTAATTCAGACTCTCGTCTTCATTGCTGACCACACAATGTTCGCAACATATTAATGTACATTTGTGCCAAATTTGGTGCTTGTATCACAAAATGCACAATTCTTTTGAATATTTGGGCTAAGCCGCCCCACTATATCGGCCGGCCTCGAAGACCGAAATTGTGACGGTGTCACCCGAAAAATTTGAAATTACGAAATTTGAAAAAATGTGAAAAAAAAAATTACGGAATTTCAAGTGGCCCAATATCTGAAAATGTTCGCAACATATTAATGTACATTTGTGCCAAATTTGGTGCTTGTATCACAAAATGCACAACAGGTTTGCTATGCTGCTACACTATACAAACACCATTGGACAATGATGGGACCAACTGGAAAAGTGGTGGAAAGGTGGAAAAACGGTCCCTATCCCCCCCTTTCATTCCTACCTGTCTGTCAAACAGCATTTCTGTTCCATTAGTTATTTATTGTCCTGTCTATCCTTTTCCCTGAATACATTTTAAACCAGAACGACACTCGGTAGAGCATATACCTCCACCACCAGGCTGAACAGCTTACGTTTTGTATCCCACTGATGGGCCAGATATAGATTTGAACCTGAACCAAATTCTAATCAGCTTGTTAATGTCACCTAACCAACTAATCAACCTAGTTTTGTCATAACGCGTCCACAACGTTTTGAAATATCAAGCAATATATCATTTTTGGCCCTATTGTTTTGGAGCTTCAAAGGGGGCAGATAGGTTGATGGAACAAGGTAAGGAGGAAAAGAGGTAGACCACAGTTGAGATAAGAGGATTTTGTGAAGAGGGATACAAGTAAGGAGGGGGTGGTTAGAGGGTGGAGGGAGTTGGCTGAGGACAGAGGGAAGTGGAGTATCATGGTCATGACAGGGAAGAAGCTTGGTACCATTGCACCGCACCCTTTATAAATAAAGGGAAGAGGAGGAATACAACACTTAATGGTGAAGAATCTCTTAAAAATCGAGTATGTAGATCCAGATCTTTGCCAAAATTGAATAATTGCCCTTGTCACATACCCTCGCTCGCCACCAAATATCGTCTGAATCGATCCACCACTTTTTTGGATATACTGTCCCAAGACAGACCGACAGGGGTGAAAACATAACCTCCATCCACCTTCAGTGGCTGAGGTAATAAACACATTTGAATTATTGAATTTGGTCGATCATTGGGTGAATGTAAATGGTAATATCAAGTCTGAATGCAGTGTAGTAAATTCAGAAAACATCGTTTCGGTCATTCACTGAGGTCTTCGACCTTGAGCTGAGAGCCCGCATTAGCGAATCCTCTGGTGCGACAATATCCGACGTGGAAAAATACTACGTTTCATATCCCACGATGGTCACACAAAACGTTTTGAGTATTTGAGTACAAACTAACAAATAGCACTTTTCGAATATTTAAATAGCCAACACATATTTAACCAGGATCTGACCTCAAATTCACTCTGGTGATTGCATCATATACAAGACAGTTCTCCAACTAATGCAGTTTGTCTGTAGAATCAGGCATGAGGATGCAATTTCACCAGGGTTTCAGCACACAATAGCCTACTTCCCTTCAAAAAACTACATGGAATCCTGAACATCCACGAGTGCCAGCAGATGGGACAGCATCACTGCGGTGAACCAATGGCAATGCATACTTCAATGTGCACTTCAGAGCATGTATTGATGTTTTGCATTGATAGGGTTGGTTGAGGCAAGAGGACATGAGGAAAGATGGGATTGGGAGAACTCAGACCAAACAGCATTTTTTAATCCATAGCTGCTTCCAACTGATAGCTAAGGCTTATGCAGATGAACAAGTATTTTAACCTGTTGCCTTGGCTCAACAAGGTTTGCACACAAATCTTGGAGCACCGCTCATTTGCATGTAGTCAACTCCATCTTGGCAGATGTTTATTGTACTGGACGAATGAAGCAATGGTACATCATTAGGATGCCGAGACACACAGAAAACGCTCATCAGTTTCATGGTCCGGCAAGCATCCTGTATGCCTCAGTTACATCTCATCTGAATCCTTTGCAATCATTTTTTTTTTTCCCCCAAGTATGTCACATCACATCAAACTCGCTCTATTGTTATGTTTTACCATGTTAAATCACTCAAGGTTTCCACTTGTCAAATCCACTTTTATCATCAGCCCTGCGAAGGCTGGAGAATTGCATTTGAATGCATTCAAATGAATGAATTTTGAATGCGCAGAGGCACCACTCTCAAACAGTACGCTTTGCTTTCGTTCTCTGGCTCCTCTGAATTCGCATCAAGACAGTCTGGATATGAAATTTATCCGCAAGAACAGAGGGGTGCGATACATCTTTTTGACATTTATACAGCAAGAAAACAAAAATTAATCTTGGGACCAACCACCAACAACAACAAAAAAGCACCCAAATGTTGTTTGGAACCCCCTCGACTGCTTATATAATATATAAGGCTCGTCCGGCTGTTTTTTGCGCTTATTTGCATTATTGGCTTGCTTGGTTATCCTTGCAACTTCAGTCGCCGCTAGATTTATTGCATTCCAGTCGAGCAGTCGAAAGCGATCGTTGGCGTGTCGAGGTGCCGTTGCTGCGACGCTGCCGCTTTCAGTCCACGGCCGAAAACGGTCAGCGGAAGCCCGCTCGATAACAGCAGATGCAATGACCATCCATCATTCCGCGTTGCAAAAAAAAAAAAAAAAAAAATTCTACTTGTGGAAAAGGAGACAGCGGTTCATGAGAGGTGGGAAGAAATGACAGGAGCGGCAGAGACATGAAGAAAGAACATGTTATGGAAGCAGAGAAACCTGTGCAAAGAATAGAGCAACAGCAGTCGTGGGTGGAGAGTCACGTGTAGCTCGCTTCACATCGAGGTGGTGCACCCTTCTGTGTGGAAATGGTCCAAAAACGGGTGATCTGCAACAAAGCTTTCCTGCCATGATTTCTGAAAGGGGTACAATGGTGCATACAGCAGAGGCTAGGTGAGGGAGCTGCTTGGTTCAAAATGGACCTGCCAACTTGGTACCACCGTCGAAAACTGTCAAAAGGGTAAAATACAGGACTGGTAGTGTTATATAGACATACGACTATCATTGAGTGCAGCTCAAGATGTATTGAGGGGCTCATGCTCGTTCAATTGCTCCCACCAATAAAGGGGTTGGCTCTTTAATCCTAACCTGAATGTATATTTCCAAACTCTCTGCCATTTGGGCACCCAGTTGTTAAAAACTAATTACGTTGTCGGATGACCTGATGAAAATGCATTTGAGGAGTTTTAAATTCTTGACCGAGCTAAATGCTACTTTTCCACATGCGAGTCGTGCTGTGACAAGTTGCTTATACTGTGACAGGATGCTCATCCCTGTGCACATAACAGCGTGGCATTGATCATGGATGGCACGCGTTGAACAGGACAGTATAGACATTTTTTGAGGGGACAAGAGGGCAGAGGCGAAGGGAGAGCGGAGGGGAGGGGAGCTTGTGAAAGGAAGGCAGCAAAGAGAAAGAGGTGGACAGGGATACAGAGAGAGACAGGGGGATACAGGGAGAGACAGGGGGATACAGGGAGAGACAGAGGGATACAGGGAGAGACAGAGGGATACAGGGAGAGACAGAGCGATACAGGGAGAGACAGAGGGATACAGGGAGAGACAGAGGGATACAGGGAGAGACAGAGGGATACAGGGAGAGACAGAGGGATACAGGGAGAGACAGAGGGATACAGGGAGAGACAGAGGGATACAGGGAGAGACAGAGGGATACAGGGAGAGACAGAGGGATACAGGGAGAGACAGAGGGATACAGGGAGAGACAGAGGGATACAGGGAGAGACAGAGGGATACAGGGAGAGACAGAGGGATACAGGGAGAGACAGAGGGATACAGGGAGAGACAGAGGGATACAGGGAGAGACAGAGGGATACAGGGAGAGACAGAGGGATACAGGGAGAGACAGAGGGATACAGGGAGAGACAGAGGGATACAGGGAGAGACAGAGGGATACAGGGAGAGACAGAGGGATACAGGGAGAGACAGAGGGATACAGGGAGAGACAGAGGGATACAGGGAGAGACAGAGGGATACAGGGAGAGACAGAGGGATACAGGGAGAGACAGAGGGATACAGGGAGAGACAGAGGGATACAGGGA